>NW_025920197.1:379065-732063 GCF_902686445.1 Sciurus carolinensis | reverse complement strand
TTTAATACCATGGTCATAACAATGGGAGTGGAATTCTCTTTTTCTATTTCTTTATGGAACATCTTCACTGCTTCTTTCAAGGTCACAGCAGGTCATTTCTTTTTGTGTATGTTCTTGAAGATAGTTTCTTTCTATTCTTCTATCTAAAATTTGGAAAGAAGGCCCCAGTAGAAGAACAAAGACTCATCTCAGAAGTCAATATTTATTCAATAGCTTAGGTTTTTGGAGCAGAGAGAAGGACTGACAATAGAGTTTTAAAAAAATGGAAAAGGACAAGGTAACCACTCTCTTCAGGGGATATTCATTAATCTAATGTATGTTCACTGAGTGCCCTGTGCCCACTTTGGAACGAACACAAGAAGCTGATCTCCTCCTCTTCTATTAAAAACATCAAAAATTAACAAAGCATCTCAAAGACTTAGAACCATCTTGCTTGTGCACACAGAACTAATTGGCTTCTCATTACCTTCCCACAAATGTGAGAATCTGATGATAGACCACTTGCTTGGAAAGACTTGAATATAAATACTCATATGCACAATCACCCATTTTGAGGGCTCCCAGGAAAGGGCATTGCTGAATGCTTCTGTGTTTCTTGAAATTTACTGGGGAACAACAAATGGGAAGGATCACTACAAGTAAGTCCTGCAACTCTGAATCATGCTGAGTTTGGTAAGCCCTGAGGCACCAGTAAATTTGAAAAAAGGAAATAGTCCCTATATTTTAAGCTGATAAAAATCAAAGTCATGGAACATTCTCCCCCCTTATCTCCTGCTCTTCTAGGTATTCATCTTATGACATTATGGCATTTTGTGATAACATTCCCTATCCACTAAGTTTATTCAGGAAGGAGAAAGAGCCCTGTATGAGCTTTGGCAGACCTCTTAGAACCATGAAATGAGCAAAAGCTTAGTCAGTTTCCAAAGCACTGTAAAAAGCCTTTAAATTAACAATGTCAGCTAGTGATAACTTTTCTTCATTGACCACTATTTTAAAATGCCTAAAAATCGATTTGCTGAGATTGTTGCATAATTCTCCAAAACAAGAGAAAAAATAAATCACAGAAAAGGGTTGATGAATCCTGGGTTTCAGAGGGGTTTGATTCCAATGGAAACAGATTCACTGTCTTAACAAGGAAATCCCACAACAAGTATATCAATTAAGCCTACCTGAGTGTTACTCCCTTGCCTCTAATACATCTTTCTACCAATATCCTCAACATGGTTCTGTACCCAGTTGTCCCAGTCCTGACTTTCACATTCTGAAGCACAGCAACACCAGATCCAAACACTGAGGAACCAAGCTCTGAGGGCTGTACTATTCCCGTTCTAAGAAGAGTATCCAAGACAAAGGTGTACTTCACCAAAATATCAATAGAAAAATCACAATGACATGCATTTTTTTAAATTATGATTTTTCTGACAACTAGACCAATGTAGACAAAATAAAAATTTTAAAGTGATATATTATAACAACAGTTTCCCTACTGAAATCCAAATGTGGCAAATACAGTGATTAAAGGCACAGTGTGAAACCTAGAACAATCAATGTCAGTGTGAGATTGAGTCACCCTGGAAACACAGCCCAAAGACTTTGCCCTCTGGTCTTGTGTTACTAAGGAGCATCAAGGCAGTACAGACTACATATGTCCCTCCTCATGTCCTCACATCTGCAGCTGTGTACTCAGGGTATGGTGATCCTGACAAAGAGACCATAGACTTAGGGGCCACCTGGTTTGTCTCAGGTGCAAGTCTGCAACTCAGATCTGAAGGGTCAAATCCCAGGTGGCATGGAGCCCTGTGTATTATTGATGGATATTTCATTGCAGTTGCCTTATTGGTGACTTGTTCTCCCAGAGAAGTGGGACAAAGAGAATGCTTTTTATGCAGCTTGATCAGCTGCCTTCTGAACTCTTTAAGTTACTGGGCATGGTTTGTTTCTAATGGAGCCTGTTGAGAACTTGCATCCTTGTTTCAGTTATGGCTCTGTCTTACCTTTCTGCTCACTGCCAGTGAAACTCAGGAAGTGCAGTCCTAGACAAGAAAATTCTATAATAGTATGGATTGTATAACAGGACTACAATCCACAGGACAATTATTATATCACTTTTGGATGGTGTAGTACTGGCATTATTATTAAAAGCTAAGGACAGATATTGCATTATCTTGAGGTGTTTTATTATGATATATTTGCATAATAGACTACATAACAGCTATTATATTTGTTATGGATGTTATTGCTCACCTCTTCTATCAATATCCAAGGTCTATAGAAGCTATTATGTTAATATTAAATGTTATACTATGGAAGATGTAATAGTATTAAAACCTCAGGACCATTATTATATTAGTTGTACTTCCTAAAGTATGATTATTACATCAATTTTAAAAGGCAGTTCTCATATCAGTTTGATATGTCATATTACAGATATCATATTAGTATTAAAAGCCATGAATAAACCTTTAGGTTATTTTTAGAAACTCAAGTATGCATATTATTTTAGGATTAAAATCAACATGGTAGGGCTGGGGATATAGCTCAGTTGGTAGAGTGCCTACATCTCAAGCACAAGGCCCTGGGTTCAAATCCCCAGCACCGCAAAAAAAAAAAAAAATCAACATGGTAGTTACATTAATTTTATTGATAACTCAAAATTATTTAATGCCAAAATTGCAGATATTTTATTAGCATAAGGTTGTATAGTATACATATGCTAATGTTCAATGCTACAGAACACCTGTTTACAGTTTTAGATGTTATATCAAGGATATTAAATGAATATTAAAACCACAAGTAAGTTATTATTTTGGTTTCAGGGTTTATGAAAAAGATGGCACAAAGTAATATTAATGGCTGCAGGACATATTTCATTGTTTTTTTTAGGCAATGATATGGATGTTATATTAGTATTTCAAGGTAGAGGGGAGCTAGTATATTCATTCTAGATGCTAGGCTATGAATAACACATTAGATTTAGAGGCCCCAGCACAGCTTCTATATTCATATTTGATACTCTAGTTTGGATATTATATTAGTATTTGAGTACTCTGAATGGCTGTTATCCATTAATGTTGTAATATCAGACAAATTATAATAATATTAAAGGACAGACCACTTTTATATAGTTTTCCATGCTATTTTATACATATACTGTTAAAAAAAAAGGACATGGAATAGTCATAATGGACATATTGTATTATTATTGAAGTTTACAGGGGAGCTATTATATGTGTTTTAGATGGTCACTCTGGATATTATAATCATCTTTAATGTCCCAGGGAATCTACTATATTAGTTTATTGTGGAATAGTAAGAATATTTCTTTTTCATTAAAGACCATATGGCAGCTATTAGATTTAGGGGGTACAACAAATTTATCACATTCAGATTAAGGATAACAAGTCAGACAGCTATTTTGTTAGGTTTAGATTTTATAGAATGGAATGCATGTTAGTATTAACAGCCAGTGGCTAGCGATTACAGCAGTTTTAATGCTATAGTATGAGTAGACTATCAGTATAGAAAGAACAAGGGACAATTTAAAAAAATAACAGAATTCTTTGTAAATTAAATTTAATTTATTTATATTTTTATGTGTTGCTCAGGTTTGAATCCAGTGCCTCACTTGTGCTAGACAAGTGCTCTAACAGTAAACCACAAACCCAGCACCAAAAGACAGTTTTTAAATGAGTTTAAGAGGCCACATATTGCATATTACATAAATTTGAAAGGACTCAGGGAAAATATTAATATTGGATGTAAAATCATTGATAATATGATGGCATTAAAAGCCAAAGGACAGCTACTATATTAGTTGTAAATTCTAATGTATGAATATTATGTAAATACTAAAGAACACAGTGCATACTAAGGATATTATGTGAGTGTCAGCAGTCACATTAAGGGTATTAGGGTCTTCAGTCACTGTGAGTTTATTATATGCATGTCAGGTTCCAAAGTAAAGATATTATGTCAGTGTCAGAGGTCAAGTGTAAATATTATATGAGTGTCAGTGTCCAAAGTGAGGGTATTTATGTGAATTTCTTATGTCAGAGTTATGATACTATTTGAGTGTAAGTGGTCAAATGTGGTAGGTATTAGATTTTGTTTTGATGAATATTTATGTGTGGGAAAACATGATACAATGATCTCAATCATAAAAAATGGGATGTTGTGTATGTATATTCATGACCTGGAAGGCATGTCCAACTTAACTGCTGGCAAATGAATAATTTTGTTCTTTGCTTGCACTTTTATTTTTTCTGTAATTTATGTGTTAAATTAAAAAAATAAATGCTATTTTTTAAAAAGTAGTCAAGTGAGGATTGTATATGAATGTGAGAGTTCACAGGGCAAATATTTTGTAAGTATTTTAGCCACAGTGAAGATATTATGTGAGTCTTAGAGGTCAAGGGAGAATATTATGTAAAGGGGGCCAGAATGAGAATAAGAAAGTGTCATAGACCACATAAGGATATTCTGTGTCGGTGGCTATAGTGTGGTAATTACCAGAGTGTCAGAGACATTGTGAAGGTATTATGTGAGTGTTAGTAGGCAGATTAAAGATATTATGTTAATGTGAGCTGTCAGAGTGATGATATTATGTGTCAGAGGCCAGATTGAGGGTAATATCTGGATTTCAGTGGCTACAGTGAGGACAGTTTGTCAAGGTGAGAGGTCAGAGTAAGAATATTATGTGAGAACTTAAGGCCATAGTAAGGATATTGTATAAATGTCAGAGGCCAGATAAGGACTCCATGTGAGTGTCAGATGTTATAGTGAGGGTGTAATGTGAGTTTAAGAGGTCACATATAGGATATTTTATGTGTGTCAGAGACCAGAGAAAGAGTATTATGTAAGAGTCATAGGTTACAGTATGGACATTTATGTGCATGTAGTTATACATAGTGAGGATATTATGTGAATGTCAGAGTCTAAAGTGAGGGTATTATGTAAATGTGAGTGGTCACATGTTATTATGTGAGGTTCAGAGGTCAGAGTGAAGATATTATGTAAAAGTCAGAGGCCACTTTGAGGTTTATATGTGAGTGTCAGATGCCACAATTGGGGTTTTATGTGACTATCAAGGTAACAGTGAGGGAATATTTTGAGTCAGACCAAGGGACGATAGTATGTGATTGTCATGGCAACAGTGAGTGTATTACATGGGTGTCAGAGGACACAGGATATTATGTGATAGTCAAATACCATAGTGAGGATATTTTGTGTCAGAAGGCACAGTGAGGATTTTATATAAATGTTTGAGGCCACACTGATATTATATCATTGTCAGAGGCCAGAATATGTTTATTCAATTTCAGAGGCCTCAGAAGATACTCAATGAGTGACAGTGGTCACAGTGGTCACATTGAGAATATTATGTGTCAGTGGTAAGGATGATGATATTATGTGAGTGTCAGAGGCTGTAGTGAAGGAATTATGTGAGTCTTATTGGTCACAGTGAGGGTATTACATTAATATCAGAGACCACATTGAGGACATTATGTGAATGTCAGCGGCCACTGTAATGGTATTTTGTGAGTTTCAGAGGACAGAGTGAGGGTATTAATAAATGTCAGAGATTTAATTGTGTATATTATATAAGTGTTAGAGGCCACAATGATGGTATTATATGAGTGTCAGAACCAAATAAGGAAATTATGTGAGTGGCAACTGTCCAAGAAAGGATATTGTATGAGTGTCAGAGGCTATAGCTGGGATGTACTGTCAATCACAGGGTCAACACTGACTACATAATATGGGTGTCAGTGGTCACATTGAGGATATTCTCTCATATCAGGGGCCAGTATGATATGATGAGTGTCCCAAGTCACAGTGACTGTCTTGGACCATAGTGAGTGTATTATGTGAGTGTCAGAGGTGACAAATATATTATGTGAGTGCATAAGGTCACATTGAAGGTATTTGGTGAGTATTAGAGGTCACACTGAGGGTATTATATGAGTGTCAAGGTAATAGTGATGGCATTTTGTGAGTGTCAGATGCCAAGCGAGGATATTATGTGAATATTAAGGGCAAAAGTGAGTAATTAAGTGAGTGACAGTGGTCACAGTAAAAATATTATGTGAGTGTCAGAGGCCAGATTGAATTTATTATATTAATATCAGAGACCAAATGTGAATATTATGAGTGTCAGAGGCTACATTGCAAACATGATGTAAGTGTCTCAGGTCACAAAAAGGTATTGTGTGCATGACAAGTCACATTTTAAGTTATATGTGAATATAGGAGGCCAATCTGTGGGTATTACGTGAGTATCACAGGTTAGAATAAGGATACTATGTCAGTATCAGAGAACAAAATGATGACATTATGAGTGCAAGAATTCACAGAGAGGATATTATATTAGTTTCAGACATCACAATGAGGGTATTATGTCAATGTCAGAAGTCAAAGTGAGGTTATTTTATGTGTGTCAGAGGACCCAGTGATAATATTTATGTGACTTTCAGAGGAAACAGGTGTGATTCAGGGAGTTGCAGAGACTGGAGTGGTAGTAGTCTGTGTCTGAGGTCAAAATGTGTGTATTATATGATTGGCAGAGACCAGAATTGGGTATTTATGTGCATGTCAGAGTGTACAGTGAGGGTATTATTTGAGTGCCAGGGGTCACAGTATAGTGATTATGTGTTAGAGGTAGCGTTGATGATATTATGTGTCAGAGGTCATTTAAGGATAAAATGTCTGTGTCAGATGTCCAATTGAATGCATAATATGAGTGTCTGAGATTACAGTGAGGTTGTTATTTGAGTGTCAGTGGTCAAAGTGAGAATATTACATTAGTGTCAGAGGTCAAGTGAGGATATTTTGTGAATGTCATAAACCAAAATGAGGGTATTACCTAAGTAACAGAGGTTCCAGTGAGGTTATATTGTGATTATAAGAGGTCACAGTGAGGACATTATTTGAGTGTCAGAGGTCATGTGAGGATATTATGTGACTATCAGACTCACAGTGACAACATCATGTGTCACATAACAAGTGAGAAAATTAGGTGAGTATCAGAGGCACCAGTGAAGATAAATGAAAGTGTCCAAAGTCATTTCAGAAAATAATTTGAGTGTCAAAGATCACAGTGAGAACATAATGTGAGTATGAGTGGCCACAGAGGTATTATGTCAGTTTCATAAAGAGAACAGTGAGAATATTATTTGAATGTCAGGGAGCTCATAAGGGTAATTATGTGAGAGTCAGATGACACATTGAAGGTATTCTGCAAGTGACTCAGGCCATGTAAGGATATTATGTGTGTGAGAAAGGTCACACTGAGGTTATTATGTGAGTAACAGAGGTCACACTGCAGATATTATTTCAGAGTTAGAGGGCAAAGGGGTGTATTATGTGTCTGTCTGAGACCACAGTGAATATATTTTATGAGTGTCATAAACCACAATGAGGGTAATAATTAAGCATTAGGGGTCAGAGTGAGGGTAATCTGTGAGTGTGAGATGTTAGTTGAGGGTATCATGTCTGTTTTAGAGGCCAATGGAGGACATTTGTGTCAGAGGTCAGAGTGAGGGTATAATGTGTCAAATGTCACATTGAAGGTATGACATTAGTGTCAAAAGGAAAGTGAGGATATTTTTGAATGTCACAAGTGACAATGAGCTTATTTTGTGAGTGTGAGATGTCAGAGTGAGGATATTGTTGAGTGTCAGAAGTCAAGTCAGGCTATTTTGTGACTATCAGAGTCACAGTTAAGATATTCTTTGAGTGTCACATGCCATAGGGAGATAAAGTGAGTATGATAGGAAGCAATAATTATATTATGTCAGTGTTAGTGGTCACAGTGAAGTTGTTAAGTCACTCTTAGGGTTTGATGTGAGTTTCAGAAGTCACTATAAGGAGATATTAGTATCAGAGGAAAAAAATTGAGGTTATGTCAGTTTCAGAGGCCACAGTAAAAGTATCATGATTGCACCTGAAGTCACACTGAAGGCATTTTTTGAGTGACAGAGGTCACAAGAAGGATATATATTCAGTGTCAGAGGTCACTATGGGGTTATTATGTGAGTCTAAGAGGCCATGTTGATGGTATAATGTGAGCTTCAGGGGTCACCATGTGGGTATTTGCTGAGTGAGCATCAGTGGTCAAACAGCGGTTACTACCTGAGTGTCAGAGGTCACAGTGAGGAAATATGTGAGTGACAGGGAAAATTGAGGATAATATTTGAGTGTCAAAAACAAAGTGAAGGTGTTATATGAGTGTCAGAGGCCATTTGGAGGGAATTGTGTGAGAGTCAGAATTCACAGAAAGGATATTATATCTGAATCAGATTTCACAGTGAGATTACTTTGAGTAGCAGAGGTCACACTGACAGTATTATAAGTGTCAGAGGTCCAGAGAGGTTATTATGCGAGTGTCTGAGACCATAGTGAGGATATTATGTCAGCATCAGCAGTCACAATGAGGTTATAATATGAGAGTCATAATTCATGATGAGGGTATTATGTAAGCATCACAGGTCACAGGGAGTATTTCATGTGAATGTCAGTGGTCATACAGGATATAATCTGAGCCACACTGAAGGTATTAAATCAGTGTCAAGAGTCACAGTAAGGGTATTATTTGAATGTGAGAGTTCACAGTGGGTGTAATATATGAGTATCAGAGGTCACACAGTGTTATGTGAGTGACACAGGCAAAGTGAGAACATTGTGTTAGAGGATATATTGAGAAAATATTATCAACATCAGGGGCCATAGTGTGGTTATTTTATGAATGTAACAGGTTTTGATGAGGGTATTGTTAGAGTCACAGGCCAAGTGAGGACATTGTGTGAATGTGAGAGGTCACATGGAAGTTATCATATAAACATCAGAGATCAAGTGAGGATATATTGTGTGTCAGAGGCAACAGTGAGGGTATTTGTGAGTATCAGAGGATAGGTCAAAGTGAGAATACAATTAGAATGTCAGAGGTCATATTCAGATTATTAAATGAATGTAAGTGGACAAAATAGGATATTATATCAGTATCAGAGGACAGAGTGAGGATATTAAATGAGTGTTCAGGGTCACAGTGAGTATATTAGGTTAGTTTAAGAGGCCGTGTTAAAATATTATGTAGTGTCAAAGCCCAGTGAGTTATTGTAATAGTGTCAGGGGTCACTGCTATGTTAATATGTGAGTGTCAGAGACCAGAGTGCTAGAAGCCACAGTGAGGGTTTCATTAGTGTCAGATGTCCCAGGTAGGATAGTATATGTAAGGGGGTGCTGTGAGTGTATTATGTCCATGTCTGAGGTCATCTGATATCATTATATGAGCATCAGAAACCACAGTGATATTATGTCAATTACAGGACACATTGAGGGTATCAGGTTTGTCTCAGGTCACACTAAAGAAATAATATGAGTGAGACATATCACTGTGATGGTATTATGTCAGTGTCAGAGGTCAGAATGAGGGTTTTACGTGAATGTCAGGGAACACAGTAGGGTATTTTGTGAGTGTCAGCAGCCAAGTGAAGATATTATGTAAATGGCACAGGATACAATGATGGTATTACGTGTCAGTGGCCACAGGAGACTACTATATGTCTGAGATTATGCTATCTTGTGTTCATGTCAGAGGCCACAGTGAGGAAATTTTGTGGGTGACAGAGGTCATGTGACAAGAATATGTGAGTGCCCAAGGCCATAGCAAAATTTTTTTTTTTTTTTTGTAATCAGAATCCACAGTAAGGGTATTATGTGAGTGACAGAAGAACAGTAAGAATATTATGTTATTATCAGAGGACAAGTGAGGATATTATGAAGTCACATGAAGTTATTATGGAAGTGCTTGAATAACAGTGAGTAAATTATATAATGTCAGATGTATGGTGAATATATTGTGAGACTGCCATATTGAGAATATTTTGTAATTGTCAGAGGGCAGAAAGAAGGTTTTGTGTGATGGATAATAGGCACAGTGAAGGTATTAGGTGAGTGTCAGATGACCCAAAGAGAATATTCTGAGTTTCAGAGGCCACATTTATGGTATTATGTGTCGGAGAGCATATGCAGGTGTTATATTAGTATCTGAGGATACACTGAGGTTATTATATGAGTGTGAGAAATCACAGTGAGTGCATTTTTTGAGGATCAGAGGTCACATTAGGGTATTTTATCAGTGACAATGGTTATACTTAGGGTATTATTTGAGTGCCTGATGTCACACTGAGGGTATTATGTGAGTGTGGTCATACTGAGGTAATTATGTGTCAGAGGTCACAGAGTATAAAATGTGAGAATCAGAGGTCACAGTGAGAATATTATGATGGTGTCACAGGCCAAGTTGCTGAGGGGGTCATGCAGCAGGGAGAGAGAGGATATTTTGTGTTTTAAAGGTTACTTTGATGGTTTTATATCAGAAGTTCCAGTATGGTAATATGTGAGTGTCAGAGATAACAGTGAGCAAATTGTATGAGAGTCAGGCCAGAGTGATTGTATTATGTGAATATAATATTCAGAATAATGTCAGTGTCAGATGCCAAGTGAGGATATTATATCAATGTCATAGGCCATATTTAAGGTATTATGTAAGATTCAAAGAACACACTGAATATAATATGTATGTAGGACTCCACAATTTTGTTATTATGTGAGTGTCTGAGTTCACAACGGAGATATAATGTGTCAGTGGTAACAATGAAGGAATTATGAAGTGTCAGAGACTGACTGAGGGCATTCTGTGTCAGAGGCCACAGCATGGTATTATATGAGTGTTTGATGTCACACTGAGTGTATTATGTGAGGAACTCATGTGACAGTGAGTGTAATATGTGAAAGGAATTTTGTAAATGAGAAGGTATGTTTTAAATGTCAGAGGTCACAGTTAGGAAAACTTTTCAATCTCAGGGCCTATTCTGAATAAATTTATGAATATAAGTGAACACAGTAAATGTATTAGATAGCATTAGATGCCATAGTGAGTATATTTTGTCAATGGCAGGGACCATAGTGATATGTGCTATCAAGGTCACAGTGATGATATTGTATGAATGTCAAGGTAACAGTGAGGATATTTTGTGAGAGTCAGAGGCCAAGTGAGGGTATTATGTGAATGTCAAAAGCCACAGTATTATGTGAGTGTCTGATGTCACATTGAGCATATAATGTGAGCATGAGAGTCCCCAATGAGGACTTTAGTTGAGTGTCAGAAGTCAGTGAAAATCCTATGTGTGATAGGCCATGGTGAGGGTGCTATGTGAGTTTCAGAGGCCAAGTAAAGATATTATGTGAATGTCAGAGGCCAGAGTAGTGTAGCATATCAGTGTAAGAGGTCACAGTGAGGGTATTATGTGATTGTAAGAGATTACATTGAGGGAATTATGTGAGTGGACCAGGACATGTCAGGATATTATGTGACTGTCATAGGCCACATTGCTCCATTTTTGAAATTGAAAAAATGTTTATCCTGAAAGATTGACTAGGAAGTTTAAGGCATATACCAGGATTTCATGGATGCCCAGTACACAGCTGTCTTTCCCATGATGACAAGGAAAAATGAATGTGGGGTAAGAAGAGGGAATAAAGCCAAGAGGTACAACAGAAAATTAAATATGTTGGGAATAGGAGCCCCACATTTCTCCATCAAGTGCCAGGCCTGGTCCTTAGGTCTTGATATGAGGAATGGGCCACTTCCCTAAGACCATTTTCTGAAAGACCATTTTCCTTGCTAAGCCAAACTTAGATTGGTAACAAAGTCCTCCCAGCCATGGTGTGCCATGTTGCTCTGGGAGTCACAACTTGAAGTCAGTACACTCTTGGTTAATTGAGGTTTAATTTTGCAGCCATTCCTTCTGGACACATTGGACTAGGTGCTGAGTAAAGGCTGGCACATATTCTTGGGCATGTATGACATGGCCCAGAGTCTCCTAGGATTTTCTAGCCAGTGCAAGTATCAGCCTTAAGAAGAAGTAATCACAGTAAAGGGAGCAGGACTCTAGTTTTATCCTAGTGACAACAAGCAGCATATCAACATATCACCTCCAACAGTGCTAATGAAAGAACTTACTTGTGGAGTCATGATGAGGGGGTTCAGGAAGCAGGGAGAGAGAGAAAAGAACCATAGAACTGCAGCAGTGGCTGGTAGCATAGTCTGGCATCCTTGAATTCCCTTAAAATTCTAGAGGACCAGCCAGAAGCAAAAGGTTCACTTGTGACTATTCACCCTTGATGGTAAAATCCCTGAGGTCAGGGTCAGGGCTCAATGCCCAGAAAACATTGACATATTCAGTCCCATGGGAATATTGGTTTTATTTCTTGATATTTAGGGGAAAACACTCAAGATTACTTGGATTCTGCAATATCCAGTGCCATTATTCTTGGCATGGCACCTTCCATGTGACAGGACAGATTAGGCACACCTAGATCAGCTCCTAATATTTGTTTCCAGTGGCTGATGTGTAGGGTTTGCAGGAGAGAGTTGGGTATCCAAGGCAGCTCTGAGGCTCTAAGTGGGGACAGTAAGTCTAATCAGGTCACATATCTCTATATTTCTCCACACCACCCCACAAGTTTACTAGCAGCACTAGAGTTGAATATGTTTGAGACCTTTGGCTCAAGTACATCATCAGATGGCACAGTAGTAATCTCATCATACACGCAATTTTCTATTTTATTTTTATGTTTGAGTATTTTCTGAGTTACTTAAACCACCAAATTTGTAACTATCATTCTTAAGTCTGCATAAGAGTTGTGGAACAATGTACCAATTAATTCAGCCATATTGCTCCTCTTGAATATTTAGGCTCCTCTAGTTTTTAGCTAGTATGAAAATTTTCTGTAAAATTTAAAGATCTTACCCTATATAGTAAAACCAGAGTGAATGTAGAAGATTTTTGGTTGGGGAAGGAATTCTGTTGTCTCCTATCCCTTTCCAAAAAGACAAATCTTCCTTGGAATCCTGTTTTCTTGTCACAAGCTTGGCCCTTGAATGGTCCAGACCTTTGCCCCCTTAGACTGTTTGTGTCACTTGCCCCTACTCAGCTCTCTTCCTGGTGCAGTTGTGCTGAATCTTGGATGGTGGGAAGCAGCCTTCCTTCTTGGTTATCCCTCACCAACACTCTGAGAGGACCCAAAGGTAGCCAGACTGAAGCTCAGTTGTAAAATAGGACTGAGCAACAGGGAGTAGAGTGGCTTACTGTGAGAGAAAAGGGCACAGGCCACAGCAGTCTGACTCCTGAAAGACACAATGACTCCATAGTGCTTTCTAAAGAAGATAAAATTTACTCCATGTGCAGCAACTGGTTTAAGTGGTCACATAAACCATTCACAGGATGGAAAGTCTTGGATTCTTCAGTAGGAGGGTGGGGTAGGGTGGGGATCTTTAGATATTTTTAGGTGACCCAAGCCTGTGATTTCTATTTCTATAGGATCATTAGAGTCTAGCAAATCATGAAGTTAACCTCCCAGGTGAGAGAATATCATTGTGACTGCATTGTCATATTCCAGAAATTAGATTTCTAGAGTGAAGGGTAAATAATTTGTCCTTGGAGTTAGGAGCCCAATGTAATTTGTGGTGGGAATATTTTCAGTTGAATAAATAATAAACATGTGCCAGGAGTCAGGGGATATTAATTGAATATATCTGTGCCCAGCTGGTTGTGCAAGATGGGAGACAAATATCCTCAGGTCTGGCTTGCTTCTCTGTACACTGAGGGCATTTTCCTGCATACTCTCAAAGGCCCTTCTTTCCTTTGATGTCTCCTCTGTTCTTCCATGGAGATTGGCATATAGCAGACATTTGAGAAGCATATAGTAGGACAGCCTAGTACTTCTCAGCCTAGTACTGCCTGACTTCCTGAGGACACTGTGCAAACCTGGTTTCTTCTTCTTATAGCACTTAACAAGCAATAACCACAGAATAGTTAAATTGGGAGATATGACATCACTCAATGATCAGGAAAGAAGGTGCTGGAAAGATCCATGATACCTGGGTTAGATCACGTTTAAAAGGGTATGTGGTTGGAAACTAAAGATGCAGTGACCAGAACCAGGAACCTGGTTTTGAAGTGTGTGAACTTGACTACATTTGGGGTAGTATATCTTCCTGGCCTCCTGGCAAAGGGAAATTGGGACTTCCCTCACCTTTCTCTTAGAGTGCAGTGGAGATTGAAGGAGTGTCTAGATAACTGCATATGGCAGAAGAGCACAGGAGTCATTTGTGTTATGGTGTGAACCAGTAGCTCCAATTCTCCAAGCTCATTCTGAAAACCCTGCCTCAGATGAATGATTTTGAATGGTGCACATATGTCTGGTAATTAATTTAGTAGTTCTATGGGATTTTGAAGTCAATTTTTATTTGGGGCAAATGGTAATCATTTTTATTAAAAACTGCCATAAAGCACTGAGGTTTTAAATATATTTCAGTAAGTATAACAGGCAAGGTGACTTAAGAAACATAAGTAAGCAAAAAATAATTCAAATGCAAAAATCACAAAGGCAATGTGGAAATAAATATTTGTGGAAACAACTAGAAGATGTGAGTAGACAGGAAGTCTTCCAAACAGCCTCAAACTGACTGGTATGGGGCCTCCATGAGGTGATATCAGGAAGTCTTCATTCTTTCTGATTTCCCTCTTCCTTCTCAAGGTCTATGATAACATTTTTGTAACTCATGGAGACTACTAGTGAACTGGTAGACCAAGAATGATTTAAAACACACATTTGGAGACTTGATTTGTCTATGTTCTGGCTCTACCATTTCCATGACCAGTGGTGATGGGAAGGAAGTTTTGTACCCTTTGAGCCCTGATCCCCTCATCTATGAAGTGGAGTTGTCCTGATACCAGGGTTCTTTGAAAGTGCCATGAGCTGACATAGAGACTTCCCAGGTCTGTGGTATAGTCAGCTATTCTCCCGCAGATCATAGGTGAGTGTGGAAAGCAGTGGCAGAGAATGGAATCACAGCGACTGAGATTGGGGGTCTCTGATGACATCATGGTTGTGGCATGCCTGGTGCCTAGGAATGTTTCAAGGGCACTGGATGCTGGAATGCTGCTGTGGCAATGCCCTGAATGAGGAGGTTCTTTGTAAGAGTTCTATCAACTCTGATTTTGATCTCAGGCTTATAGATCCTGGGAAGGAAGAAATTTTTATGCTAGATGATCACAATATTTTACCAGTTCCACTTCTCCTGTATCTGCCCACTTTAGAATAACTTTTAACAATGGACTTTCTTGAGAACTACACAAAGCTCCTAACATTAAACTTTACAACTCTGGACTACAACTGTGGAAAAGCTACTTAGATGTCCTCGTTTCTGTGACTTTTCTGAATACAGAGAAAAATGCTTTCATAGTCATTAACCTGATAATGAGACATATATAAATAAGTATTGCTGGTATAACTCTTCAGATCTACATCTCCATCAGAGAGCAGAGCTCCACTTTATCCCAATGTAATCCTCAAAATCTGCATGAATCTTGATTTCCTAATCCCCTTTTGCTCCTCACTGGAGCTGAAAGTTTGGCCACACTGGTCACAGTAGGGGAATCTGCCCAGAATGTTTTTTATCTGTCTCCAGTGTCTGTTTTTTTTCTTCTTCCAGAAGTAACCCCTGATATTACGTGGCATCATACCTCTGCATTTTACTCGATGTTTGGTGAGGTGGGAAGGTGACCAAGTCTAAGAAATCAGAGCAAAGAAACCCCCTGAACAAGGAAACACAGCTTGCCAAATTGACTTGAACTGGTCCAGACAGAATGTTTCAGAGTCCCACAAATGGCTGGTAGGAGATGAGCATGGAAAGCTTACTGCCATCTTGTGGCTACAGGGGAGGCCAGAATATGGGATGGAAACTAAGAGTTGAAAAGACAAAAAAAAAAAAAAAGACCATTGAAAGAAGCTGTGCCTGCAATCAGAAGTAAAAGGAACCACTGCCCCCACCTTTATCTATGTTAGTTTGAGTTGATTTTCTTTCACTTGAAAACAAGAGTGCTTACTGACCTATGGTTTTTCTAAATCCCTTTCATTTATAGTAATAAAGATACAACAGAATGGTAAGAAGGAACAACAGAGGATTAACTATCCAAAACATCCAATTACCTAATTAATCAATATGAAATTGAACAAAAGAGACACTTCTCAAAAGAAGAAATACAAATGGATATATATATATATATATATATATATATATGGAAATATGTTCAACATCATTACTAATTAGGGAAATGTAAATCAAACCTTCACTGATATTTTATCTCACATCCATCAGAATGGCATTCATCAAGAACACAAATAATAGCTGCTGGAGAATATATGGCGAAAAAGGTACACTTTTACACTATTGATGGAACTGATAATTATTATAATTATTATGGAAATAAGTATGAAGTCTCCTCAAATGACTAGGCATGGAACAACCATCTGACCCTGCTAAATCACCCTTTGGTATTTAACTTGAAAAATTAAAGTCATCATACTACAGGGATACATGTTAATCCATATTTATAGGTGCACAATTCACAATTGCTAAATGATTGAATTGGCCTAGGTGTCCATCAATTGATTAATGGACAAAGAAAACATGGTACACATACACAATTGATATTTATTCAGCCATTAAGAAAAAATAAATTTGGGTCATTTGCAGGAAAATGCATGGAACTAGAGACAACCTTGTTAAGTGAAATAAGTCAAACTGAAATGGTTAAGTGATATATGTCTCCCTAGGGAAGTTAGAGAGGGGAGAAATGGAAAACAAAGCTGGGGGTGAATCTTCTAAAAATCAAAGGGAGATTAGTTTAAAAAATTGGATCAAAGGATGGGACCAAGTGGGGAAGGAGGGGGAGTACTAGGGAATCATATTGGTTAAATAATATTGTTTGTTTGTGTGCATGTACAAATACGTAACAAATCTGAGCATTATGTACAACTATAATGCACTAATAAAAATGTGGGGAAAATAAATTCAATCCATACAAGCCTTGAGAATGACCTAATTCTGGCCATGTTTTGAAGAACCTCTTTCAAAAGTCCTAGAGACTTGCTTCTGGTTTCATATGCCCTTCCCTATGCAAAGAAGGTTAAAATTTATATTGTTCTAGTGGTTTGTATGAGGATGGATATAAAACCAGGATATATTAAATTCATTTATTTTTTTTAGATTTCAAAATAAAACATTTCTGTGGGATGTATGCACTGTGCCTATTGTGTCCAATGGAAAAATGGATTCTGAAAGTGTTTGCTTTTTTTCCTGTATTATATGTAGCACTTTCTCAGTTGGCATGCTTCTAAACAACTTTCTTCTATTTTCAAGAAAATCATATTTTAATAGATCTACAATGAATATTAAGAACCAGATCAACTGAGGCATCCATTATGTGGAGGAGAAAGACAGTCCTGGTGTTTAGCTCTATATTATACTTTCTCCCTTCGAGTTCTCCTGAAGAGTTGGAAAAGCCAGAAAGCTTGGCAATGTAACTGAAATAAGATCAATGGGGATCTTGGGAACTCTTTAAAATATTTAGTACTTACAAGACTGGTGACTCCTGGGAAACTGATGCAGTGCAAACACCCACCTTCAAATTCTGATTCTAGCAATCCAATGAGAAAGATTTCAGTCATGTCACTCAAAGTAACAGACATGATATTATTGAAGTGATAGTACAAGGGAAAGGGGACACTCTAAAGTGAGAATGAATTTTCTCAGAGAGGAGAGAGAAGTGTTCCTCTCCTGCACTCTAATTTTACTGGAGGATCTCAGGTAAGTTTCAAGAAAGTCCTGCTCAAGTATGCCTTTGGACTTTTGACTGACAGCTGGATGACATCAGACTGTCATGACCCCACTGCCAATGACGTCTAGGTCACCTTGGCCCATGTTTTTTTTTTTCTAATTGGATTATTAACCATAAATTCTGATAGATTATCTTTATCTGGTCTTTGGAAAGGGTCAAAAAAGTCACCCTCTTCAGTGTAACTTGAATCTCTCTTATCAATGTTATTTCAGGCCTGCATTTTTCCTGCAGAATATAGGTTATCTGATGAGGAATGTGCCATGGCTCATCCACTTAGGCCAGACAGGGACGCAGGTAAATTGCTTCTTGAAGAGAAAGCATGTTGGGGTCATCACAGTGGGCCCACTTTATAAAATTATTCTCTTAATTAGACTGGGGTTCTCATTACTCAAATCTGTCTGTCCCTTATTAATATGGGAAATCAAGATTGTATCCCCAGGTGTTGAAGATGGACACCTGAGTGAGCCAAGGCATGCATAAGAAACAAGTTTTATATAAAAGAAATAACAGAGATAGTAGACTCCTCAAGAGAGGAGCTGGGACCCAAAGCTGGTGCTCTTGGGTGTGGGAATATCTTGCTTTTTATTAGACCCCCACCTCCGTTATTTCATGTAGATGTTCCCAAAGGCAGAAAAGGGTAACCACAGGGGGCAATTACTTGTGTTGGAACTTATGGTTTTTCTAATCCTGGAGGTATTAGTTGTCTGTTGAGCTTGAGCTGGGAAGTGCTAAACAGAGGTTAGCTGTTAGAAACTCATTTTCTTTTTTTATTTTTTTGATAAGCATTTAAAGGTCCTTGGCTCCTGTCCTTTAGCAACTCAGCCTAAGTCACAATATGGATCAGGATGTGTTCCCAATAGTGGGTCCCCAAACAGCATTTGTTTCACCAGAGAAATTGACAGCAATGCAGATTCTCAGGCCACACCCCAGACATGCAGTATCTAACTCAGGGTGGTTCATTAATCCTAAATTTTATAATCCTTCCAGGTGCACACTTGGGGCTAAATACTTATGCCTTGCTTTGGTCTCTCCTCCAAGAAATTAATCTTTTTCACCACTTTGCAAAACTGATTTTTATGATAGCCACACTCACCCATGGCAGACAGGCATCCAGTATTAGCCAATTACATCCAAGGTGCACAGACCCTGAGACACTAGGGGCTAGGCTCATGGTTCCTTAGTGCCCAGGAGTCCAGAGAATATTATTCCAGTGTTCCCTTTAAGACCTTTAAACACAGGTAAGCCTAATAGTCAAAACCTTGTAAACATTTTGACTTTACTTCTCCAGAGTTGGAAGCAAAAACCAATTCATTGTTTAGTAAGTTCTGGAAACCATTTCACTGCTCTATGACCACTATTGAGAGGACTATTTTGGGAGGACCACGTCTGTTTTATATGGAAGATCCTGGGTCATGGTGTACAGATCCCTGACATTGCCTCTCATGACCACTAGATGGCAGGGATGCACTTACCTGCTGACAACTAGGGTTTCTCCTCAGCAGTCCCTGCTTCTCTGGGTCCCATCATAGTCCCTGAAATTCAGTGTGCTGAGATCGATTGTAGTGAGGTGTCCAGGAAGTGACATGCATCCAGGGGCTTTGACTAGAGGGAGCAATGGCCATGATACTGTGGTAGGAAAGTCCTTTAGAAATTTAGTCTTCCTATCTGTGCATAGTAAGCTGATTATCTTCTCACAGTCCTGAGTCCTGAGAGGTGACAGAGCTCTGGTCACAGGCCCTAATACCAATCAGGTGGAGGAGAGCACATAAAGTGGTGACAGGCCATTTTCTTCTCATAGGAAGTCTAATCTGTTTGTAAAGAAAAAAAAGACCTGTCTGTTTTGATGTGTTAAAGTGTCTACTGGGAAGATAAATGAG
Source organism: Sciurus carolinensis (assembly GCF_902686445.1). NCBI lineage: Eukaryota > Metazoa > Chordata > Mammalia > Rodentia > Sciuridae > Sciurus > Sciurus carolinensis. Next base: position 712,439 of record NW_025920197.1, on the reverse strand, counting down.
GAGGCGGGAAGAGAACTAGCATTTGAATCTTGGGTTCGAGTCAAGCTCCAATCCTGACGATATGTAGGGGGATTTTGACCTGCTCCATTTCCAACCTGGGCCAGTTTATCCCTCCTTAGTCAACCTGGTGGCTCCCCACTCCTGGGAGTTCACCATATTGATGCCAAACTTAGTATGGACACCTGATCAGCATACCGCACTACAGCCCAGAACTCCTGGACTCAAGTCATCCTCCCACCTCAGCCTCTGGAGTAGCTGGGACTACTTGGCACCCACATACCTCATTACTAATGGCTTCTCGGGATTAGTGAGGCCCCCCAGATTCCTGATTTGATAAGAGCCCCTTCGTGTTCTGTGTGCTGATGGTCCTGTGAGGGTAAGAACAGGATCTCTCTCCTCCCCTTTCTTTTCTGTTTGTCCTAATTGTCCTATTTCCCAAGAAAAGGCACACACCACTGCTGGCTTGAGTTACATGCTTCCCCCACCCCCAGTCAGCGGCTCTACCTTCCCCTTTCATTTTCCTGGCAAATTCATATAAGGAATTGATCCTCCTGAATTTGAAACCAGGTCTCCCTCTGTGGAGATTTTCATCAGAGACACCTTGCGGGACACACAACTATGATGTAACAACTCACAGAAGTTCCCCCATGAAGTTGCAAAATATATTGGATCCTAAAACCTCTTTGTTTGTCAGAAGATAGGCTCCCTTTGTTCTCCCATGGGTCCCCTATCTTAGGCTTAGGAATACTCATTGCAGGTTACTTTACAGTCCTTCTTCTTGTTCTTGAGAGCTTTGTTTACTCCAATCTCCCTCCTAGGAAGAGAGCTCAGCAGTTTGCAGCTTTAAAGGCACTTCTCTTGCAGAGTGGGCTTAAGGTCAAACCAAAAGACAAGAAAAAGATCCCCCAGGCCTTCACTTCAAGAATTTTAACTTCTGAGGATGAGGAGACAGACACCAATAATCACAAAGGCCTCCCATTATCTCCTTCTCCCCCTCTATACCCTTGGAGTGAATTGCCATCTCTCTCTCCCTCCAGAGTTAACTCTGTGAAGCACAGAGCTTTAAAGGGCCTTCTTTCTCTCCTGAGAATCCATTTGCAGCATACCCCATCAATTTGGGCCCAGATGGGGGTGGAAGGTCTTGGATTCCCACCCCTCTCCCAGACCTGGCCCCCCTTAGGAAGGCAGAAGTGAGAGAAGGTTTAGTCCCACCAACACCATTTATCCTATACTAACAGCGATGTGTGCCTGTTTAAAGGGAGTTCCAACAGAGAATGTAGATCCAAAAATTTACCCTCTCAGACTGTAGAAGAAACAAACCCTGTAGTTCCCCCCATCCTGGGGAAAATGACAAAGAAAACATGGCAGAGATAGCAAAAGATTACCCATCTGCATTTACTCCTCTTTGTTCTCCACAAGTACACTGGAGAACAGGACATTCCTCAGCCATAAATGTAGGTGGAGAAATCTGTCTAGCCACACTCCTCAAGGTCCCCTCCCCACCCTATATAACCCTAAACAGCCCAACAGTCCATGGCATATTGCAGTAAGGGGTATAATATAGCAGCCCCATTTCTCAAAAGTAGTGGGAAATAAAGTTTCATGATTTTCTGCATCCAAACTTAACCTGATTTCTCAACCAGGAAAAAGGGTTAAAAGGTACTTAGGCAATTTTCCCTGCCTGGCTTTGCAGAAGCCTGCATTGGAATGTAAACTGCAGCAGTCTCAGCAGGAGACCAACCTGAGACTGAAGGAAAATAAATGTCCATTTCAAACTTCTTCTGGGCTGCATCACACAACTAACTCACTTTCTCTCTCCCACTCCCTTCCTTTAACCCCTTCTCTCTGCCTTCCTCTTTCTCACTCTTTTATGCTATAATTGGTGGTCATTGTTATTTTTTTCTAGGATTCTTGTTTTCTTTTGTTTTTCTTAAATGCTATATTTTTGAGCTCATACTTTTGATCCTACATACCTAGATTAATGATTTTTTAATCAGTTCTATTTTTATACAACTCGAGTTATTTTTAAACATCTGTTACACTGCAATGGAGAGAAACGTTACAAGGCCTTTGATTTTGTGTTATGTGTATGTGTTATTGTCTAATGTCGTATTGTCTATGTATTTACCTGACAAAATTAACATGAATAATAAGCAAACATAAAATTAACTTAAAAATTGATCCAAATACTTTTAACTCACATGATATAAAAAGGTTCAATTTACATTTGGTAAACTAATAAAAGTAAAATGTCTTTGAAATTAACTCCCAAGTCTGTACGTGGTCAAACTAATAAAATATTGATGTTTATAAATATCTAATATTAATTGTTTCTAGGACTTTTTCTTTTTTTTTTTTTGGGTGCTGGGGATCGAACTCAGGGCTTTGTGCTTACAAGGCAAGCACTCTACCAAGTGAGCTATCTCCCCAGCCCTCTAGGACTTTTCTTCAACAGCAAAGGGCTGGCAAATACCGTTCAATACTCTAGTCTGATAACTTGGATTTACAGTAAAATAGTAAATTAGACTTAACATATGTAAGATTACTCAAATAGGATTATTAGAGACATCTGATTAATTTGCAAAGTTAAAATGATAATTATTAAATAACATTGAGTATTCTTAACTCCTTTAATTCCAGGGGGGGACATACTTAAACATTATTGGTGTTTTCAAAGATTGGTGCATAAAAAGCATTTAAAATTTCTTTCTGTTACCACTAAAATCAATGTAACTGAGAGATAAGTTCTAACAGGTACAATTCTATATAGAAAGGGCTCTAAAGGTTCAACTGTGCTTTGATTAGAGTACTATAAGCAAGAAAGTGTTTAATCTTGTTCAAATGGATTAATTTAGCTAAGTTCAGAAATTTCAGGAACACATTTCTTGATATATCAGGCCCCTGCCCACACTTCCTTCCTCTGTCCTCTTACCATCACCCTGGATCCAGCATTTGTGTGGAACCTGGGTCTGAAGTGGCCAGGTGGGGAAGCATCTCTGGTTGTCATGGGAACTGTGATGCCACCTCGAGGTCATGCCGCCACTCTGTGAATTCAGACGCTGTCTGTGGTTCAGGCAAGAACATCCAGGTAGCCCGATGCCTGGAGAAAGCCTCTGGGGAGAGAGAGAAAGTGTATCCTCCAACTGGAGACTGGAGCCTCCATGCCCTTCACACCCACCATGCCCAAACCTGCCCCTTCCACTTTGAATAGAGTTGCTCTCCCATATTTTGCTCTCAGGGCACAGAAGCACTGGAAACCTACTGAGGCCATTTTCAGAGTGGAATGGATTGCAGTTGAATGACTGAGAGATCTCAGGTATGACTTTCAGCCACTTATCTCACTCCATTGAATCTTGAGGAAAGAGCTGCAAAAGTAACTACCGGCACATGGACATTGGATGAGGAACATTTTTTTTTCTGCCAGCAAATTTTGGTCCTGAGACCCCAGTCCCATGCCTCTTTATATTTAATGTCAGCCTCTGGCTGAGTTGCTGAGGCATTCCCTAATTTTGGGAAAAAAGGTCTGCCAAGGAAAAACACCTTCATCTTCCTCCTCCATCAATAAGATGGTAGGAAAGATCCAGCACCTACACTGGCATGTGCCTTTTGCCCAGATATCTCCTGCTTAGAAATTTTCCAAGGAAAATGACAGGAGGAAAAAGAGGAGTGAGGAAGAAATCAGCAGATTGTGATTGGAATGGCTAGGGATCCAGGTGTGAATGATCCCAGAAATATCCCTTCCTACTCACCACCTGAGCATATTCTGAATCTCACATATGCCTGCCTCTCCTCCTGTCCCAGTGGCCTCCATGTGCACTGCCATCATTTTCTGCTGAGTGATCAACTACAAGTCTTTTCCTCCTTCAATAGACAGGGATAAACTTTTCCCCTCATGATGTACCACTACACTGTGGGTCTTGACATGCACAAAAAGTTCCTTGCAGGATTCTTGTGAAAGGAAGATGAAGCATTCCTTAGAAATTTGTTGGTTTGAGTGGGGCAGGGTTTTCTGCAGAAAATTTGACAGTCAGACCAGTAGAGGATCTAAAGGGTAGCTAAAAGAGGGTCCTCCAAAGACAAAGAAATAGCTCTTTTTAGAGAAGACTCACCTAGCATGTGGAAGCTTAGAGGTTAAAATCCCAGCCCCTCAGAGGTGAGAAAAAAAAAAAAAACTCTTCCTTGTATGCCAAACCTCCCTCATCTTAACCACTTCTCCTCTTTGCATCCAATCGATCCATATAGTTGAAAAAGTACCACTGGGATACAGCAGCATTTTCCAATCAGACTTTCAGCATGGAGCTATGGTGACAGCATTGCCTCCCAGGTCACCTGCAGTTCTTATGAGGAGGGGTACTGTTGGGGTGTCCAGGACCCCAGACCCTTTTAAGGCTGCTCATTCAAGATGGTGGCTGGCAAGTTGCCAGTAAGGTTCCAGTAAGGCTCATATTGAGAAAAACAAATGGCATCATATACGAAAGTTTCTATGATTGGTCTGCACCTATGCATGCTCTGTGCATGATCACTATGTGCCCCAGGTAACTTACTATATGGTCCACACTTTTCCCTCATGTACAGTGCTCTGATTGGCTGATGCTGTGTAAATATGCTTCACTGTAGCCCTTAGAGAAGAAGAAGAAAGAAGAATAGAAGAAGTAGAAAGAACTCTTTTTAACAATAAAACCTTGAACCAAGATACGTGTTGTGTCTCTCTGCGGGCAGGGATTCATGATATTTGGTGCTGAAACCCAGGAACCTTCTTCTTGTATATATGTAAGTATTATTGGAATGTTCATGTAAGTATTTATAAAAGGGGGAAAATTAAAAGGAGAAAAGGCAGCCTTGACGTTAGCGGTTTTGCGACTATCTGGACCAAGCAAAAGGCAGTCCAGTAAACTGAAAGTGGTGCACGAAAGGTGGCCATTAGTCAACCCGGACCAAGTGGAAGGCGGTCCAGTAAACTGAAAGCAGTACACGAAAGGCGACCACAGTGAATTAAACCATGGGTTCTGAGATGTCTAGAGTTCGCATGGAAGGGCCATTGAAGACTTTATTAAAGGCTAATGGAACACCTCTAAAAGCTTCCTCAGCTAGGAAGTTTCTAAAAACTGTAGAAGATATAGCCCCTTGGTTTTTAGATGAGGGATTATTAAATATCCCTCAATGGGACCATTTGGGAAAGGACCTACAACAGGCTCATGAACAAACAAAGTTACCTACCATCACCATGGCCATATGGACGCTGGTTAGAGGTTGTCTCATATCTTCCAAAGATAAATTTAATCAATCTTTAGAGGAGGGGGAAAAGGTTTTAGAGGAACTGAAAGAGTTAAGGTCAATTTCTCGCTCATCGCATGAGTCGGAGAATGATTTGGAGAATGACTCAGGAGGGGAACTTTCCGATGAGGAAGTGGAACTCAGGGTGGAACTGAATTTGAAGAAAGTGGCTAAACCTACAGCGCCACCTCCTGCCTATAACCTTAATTACCATAAGTCTGTTAATCTGGGTTCTCAGAGTCAAGTATCCCAAGGATGGAAAGAATTAAATAGTACAGACCCCTCATGCTTTCCTGTCTTTGAGGATCAACAAACTCAACAAAGATTCCATCAAAGTTTAGATTTTAAAATTATAAAACAATTAAAAGAAGCAGTTAGTACTTATGGCCCACAAGTTGCATTTACTATATCCCTGGTGGAAAGAGTTGCAGGGCTTAATTTAGTACCCTGTGATTGGGAAAGTTTGGCAAGAGCTACTCTTTCTGGTGTTCAATATCTAATGTGGAAAACAGCTTGGCAAGAAAATTGTCTAGATACTGCCAGGCGCAATGCAGCTGCGGGCAATCTGGGTTGGAATGTAGATATGCTAATGGGACAAGGAAATTATGATAATATACAGGCACAAATCCAATACTCACCAGGAGTCTATCCACAGATTGCCACTGCTGCCACTAGAGCATGGAAGACCTTACAGGGAGCAGGCGATTTGCAAAGTCAACTATCTAAAGTAATACAAGGACCCAATGAACCTTTTGCCAATTTTATTGATTGACTTATTCAAACAGCTTCTCGTATCTTTGGAGATCCTGAGCAAGCAATGCCTTTAATTAAACAATTGGCATATGAACAAGTCAACTAATGGTGTAAAGAGGCAATTAGGCCATGGAAAAATAAAGATTTGTCTGCTTATCTTAAGGTTTGTAAGGATATTAATGATTCAGTAATTCAAGGTCAAGTTTTGGCCTCAGCTTTATTACAGGGATTTGGTAAAACACCTACAAATAAAACACCACCAGGGGCTTGTTTCTCCTGTGGTCAAACAGGCCATAAAAAGGCTAATTGTCCTAAATCAGGAGGTAAAATGAATAAAAATCCAGGACTGTGTGCCCGATGTAGAAAGGGCAATTATTGGTCCAGTGTTTGTCAATCAGTAAAAGACAAGGATGGAAACTATTTGGGTCCTAATCCTAGCCTCTCAAAAAATGGGAAAATGGGTCCACCCCAGGGCCCGCAACAAATGTACGGGGTCATACAACAAGTACCAAGAACATGGTATCCTCCAACAGAACAGGACACAAGGAACAAAGAGCAACCACAGGAAGCACAGGATTGGACATCTGTGCCACCACCAGAATGGTCTTAACTACTGAAATGGGAGTGCAAACAATAGACTCTGATTGGGAGGGACCTATACCAGCCAATGCAGTGGGACTATTTTTAGGAAGGAGCTCCTCTACCTTAAAAGGTCTTATCATACATCCAGGAGTTATTGATCCAGATTTCACAGGGAAAGTAAAATTTTAGTTTCTTCTCCAAAGGGAATTACTATTATCTCACCCAGGGATCAAATAACTCAACTGTTAATCCTGCCCAGTGAACACAAATTTTGGCCCTCACAAAAGAAACAGAGAGAAGATCATGGTTTTGGTTCCTCCGGAGATCCTTTAACATGTTTTACTATGGAGCTTGGTAATAGACCTCTTTTTGATCTCTTTATAGGAAAAAGGAAGTTTTCAGGTCTCTTAGATAATGGGGCAGATAAAAGCATCATAAGATTTTCTGATTGGCCAAAAGATTGGCCATTAGTTACAGCTAATCAGACACTTCAAGAGTTGGGAGTAGCTACTAGTCCAGATCAAAGTGCGGCTTCCCTACAATGGAAAGATCAAGAAGGGCATTCAGGAACTTTTCAACCATATGTTTGTGCACTACCCATTTCACTATGGGGGAGGGATGTCTTGGAACAAATGGATGTCAAACTAACCACAGATAGAATTTATCAGGGCACTCCTGTAAAAAATATGATGCACATTATGGGATTTAATGAAAATCAAGGATTAGGTAAAAATCAACAAGGGTCTAAACAGCCCATACCACTTCCAGCTCCAAAAAATGACACTAGAGGTTTGGGTTTTTCCTAGGAGTCACTGAAAAAGATTTTATTTCTATAAAATGGAAAGATGATAAGCCTCAATGGTTACCTCAGTGGCCCCTAACTAAAGAAAAATTGGAGGCTGCCCATAAATTGGTACAAGAACAATTTGAAGCAGGACACTTACAACCTTCTACTTCCCCTTGGAACACTCCTATATTTGTTATCAAAAAGAAGTCAGGAAAATGGAGATTATTGCATGATCTCAGAGCTGTTAATAATCAAATGTATCCCATGGGACCCATCCAATGTGGTTTGCCATTGGTTTCTGCCTTACCAAAAAATTAGTTTACTATTATAATAGACTTAAAAGATTGTTTTTTCTCTATTCCACTACATAAAGATGACCGCTGGAGGTTTGCATTTACCTTGCCTGCTCCTAATCATTCCAGACCAGATAAAAGATTTGAGTGGACAGTCTTGCCTCAAGGGATGACCAATAGCCCTACATTATGTCAAATTTATGTGGATAAAGCACTTAACACCACTCATAACAAATACAAGGACTTATTAATCTATCATTATATGGATGATATCTTGTTATGTCATCCTGATCAGTCAATTGTAAAAGAGGCTTTAACATATATGACTAAAGAGTTACAATCTTGGAATCTTATTATAGCTCCAGAAAAGATACAAACAGGAGAATTAAAGACTTATTTAGGAACTATGCTCTCTGCTACTACAGTCCAACCTCTTAAATTAACTATTAGATTAGATCACTTACTAACTGTAAATGATTTTCAAAAATTATTGGGGGATATTAATTGGATTAGACCTTATCTGAAACTTTCTACTGGAGAACTAAAGCCTTTATTTGATATACTTAAAGGTGATCCCAGCCTTAATTCTACAAGAACTCTAACCGCTGAAGCTAGGCAAGCCATCTCTTTAGTTCAACAGTGCCTAGAAGAATGTCAGATTAGCCATTGTGACCCTAATTATCCCTTATATCTTATTATACTCCCTGAAAGTCATAGTCCATCAGTTATAATATGGCAAGGGGGACCCTTACAAAGTATTCATTTAGCCAGTTCAACATCAAAAATTTTACAGCCTTATCCTATGACAGTGGCTCAACTTATTTTCAAAGGAATTAATGACTGTGTGTCTGTATTTGGGTTGCACCCTGCTACCATCATCACACCTTATACTACAGCCCAGATAAAATGGCTTGTTAATAATGATACAGATTGGGCAATCATTTACTGTTCTACCACTTCTGAATTTGATAATCACTATCCTCAACATCCATGGATTCAATTTTGTAAGAATGCTCCTATTATATTCCCTAAAGTTACTAGAACCACCCCTTTGGAAGGTTGTCTTACTATTTTTACGGATGGCTCCAAAGAAGGAACAGGAGCTATTATAGCAAGTGATAAAATACATACAACCATTGTCTCTGGCTCTTCTGCTCAACTAGTTGAACTAGCAGCAGTAATTTTAGCTTTTGAGTTATATTTTGATGTCCCATTTAACTTACTAACAGATAGCAATTACATTGTTAATTCTGTATCTATAATAGAAACTGTACCTTACATTCCTACCACTTCTGCTGCCGCTCCTTATTTCATTAGCCTACAAACCATACCCTAAAACGTCAGCACCCTTTCTTCATAGTACATATAAGGGCACATTCTAACCTTCCTGGACCATTAACAAAAGGAAATAAAATAGCAGATTTGGCTATGCATACAAAATTCATTTTTTTCTGTAGAAGAACAAGCAAAAACATTTCATGATAATTTTCATGTTAATTCTACAACGTTAAGCAGAAAATTTCAAATACCTAAGACAATTTCCCGACAAATAGTTAAAAATTGTCAACAATGTGCACCATTAATTCCAGTTCAATCTTTAGGAGTAAATCCTCGTGGTTTGTTACCTAATCATATTTGGCAAATGAATGTCACCCATATTCCAGAATTTGGTAATCTTAAATATGTCCATGTTTCTGTAGATACCTACTCTGGAGTTATTATGGCCTCCCCACTTACCAGAGAAAAGGTTCGAAATGTTATACAACATTGTTTAAAAACATTCTCCTCCTGGGGCACTCCAAAAATCATAAAAACTGATAATGGTCCAGCATACATTTCTAAAAGCTTTCAGCAATTTGCCAAAACCTTAATATTCAATTGGTGACAGGTATCCCTTACAATCCGCAAGGACAAGGAATCATTGAAAGGATTCATTTGACACTCAAAAATTATTTACAAAAACAAAAAGGGGGAATAGGGGCATCATTCAGATCCCCTAAAGATAAACTAAACTTAGTCCTCTTTATTTTAAGTTTTTTAACCTTAGACAATGATGGGCGTTCAGCTGCTGACTGCCATTGTTCCCCTGATATTTCTCCAAAGCAATATGTAATGTGGAAAGACATTTTAACAGGAACATGGAAGGGTCCAGACCCTGTCCTAGGATGGGCCTGGGGTTCAGTTTGTGTTTTTCCGCAGGGTCAACAAGTGCCTGTGTGGGTGCCAGAGCGATTGAGTCGACTAGTATTTTCCCCACCAATTCAAGATAGAAGGGCAACTACAAAACCTCAGGATGACTCCATATAAGATAGGTAAGGTAAGTACATTTCTGTTATTAATCCCATTAGTCACAGGACAATTCATGTGGGGCATTCTTAAAGCTTGGCCATATCCTTTACCCTTAACTAACACCTCTAAAATATATCCTGTAATATTTTCTACTAATGAAACTACAGGATTTCCCTCAGTGCCATTTGAATCTTCAGAAGAATCAGTTAACTGGACTTTTATTATAAATTTAGAGGGAACTTTATGTTTTGGACCTTCTCCTTGTGTCCTTTTAAAGAATCATATGGTGGGTCTTATGCTAAGTAAAGATAATAGAGGAATTAGAAACATACCCACCTCTTACTCTGATGGTTGGGGAGATACACTTGTTTTACAAGGCATTAAACCTAGAATTACTGAAGGAATATGCTCTCAGCAGTCTTGGTCTTTTCATTGTGAAAGCCGATGGCCACATTGGCCTCATATATGGTTTTCCTGTATTGATTGGTATCTAGTGTGCTGTGTGTCTTCCTTCTCCTGTAGAGGACCAGGAACTAATGAAAATTCCACCTGGTTTGGCAATAATTTCACTACCCAAAATTTTAACATATTAGCTGGCCCTCAAAATCCTTTTTCTATTTGGGCTTTATGTGGCAGCATTGCCTGTGTCAATTTAGCACCTTTGACCTTTTTAAATGGAGGACAAATATGATATACATATTACAGCTATAATTACACTAGTGGATTATGGGAAGATCATGTTAAAGTTAATTGGGATAATGATGATAAGAAAAATATTAGTTTTGCTCCTACACCAGTTTGTGTTATTCCTCCATTTTTATTCCTTGTTATTAATCTTACCTCCACTGATAATGCTACCAGTATAAATTGCTCTCTTAGTTCATGTTTTATTTCTCAATGCTGGAATGCCACCAAGTATAATACAGCAGCTCTACTACGGATTCCTCAGTATATTCCAGTTCCGGTTGACATCGGTTCCCCTCATACCGCAGTGACAGTTTGCCAGAAAAGAGACTTTGGAATAACAGCTGCCATTGTCGTTGCTATAGCTGCTTCTGCTGCAGCGGCCACTATGGCTGCCATTGCTCTTGCTACTTCAGTTCTTACAGCACAGACTCTTAATAATCTCTCTTCTGCAACTGCGCAAGCTCTGCACACTCAAAATCAGCTAAATGGACAACTCAAAACTGGACTTATGATCCTTAATCAACGAGTGGATCTTCTCCAAGAACAACTTGATATTGTTGAACAAGTAATAGTGATGAGATGTACTTATTCTACTATAAGACTTTGTGTTATGAAACTTTCCTATGATAACCTTTCTTACGCCGCAAATCTTTCTAAACAATTGTCATATATGTTAACTAATCAATGGACTCATGAATTTGATAACTTGACTCAAACTTTACATAATCAGGTTATTGCTATTAATAAGACTAAAGTACATATTCCTGCTATAACTACTTCCATGAATAAGTTCACAGATAAATTTCTTTCTTGGGGCAAAAAATGGGTGGGTACACTAGCTCTTGGTATAATATGTATGATTTTCTTTTTCATTCTTTATAAAAGGTTGCACCAATCTGATAAACGCCATCAACAACATACAGAAATTGTAAAACAAGTCATGACAGCCATAGAGTCTGGCAGTTCCCCTACAATTTGGCTAAGTATGCTGGACCAGTAGTCAAAGATGGGTAAGGAAGGTGGTGACCATATATCAACCTAAGACAGAAGCTGTAGCATGCTCTGCAGGCTTTGATGACAGGTAAGAATATGTGTCGACCCCTCCACCTAAGACAGGCATGGTCCCATGCCATTTCTTTAAGAAAAAAAGGGAAAATGTCAGGGTGTCTGGGACCCCAGACCCTTTTAAGGCTGTTCATTCAAGATGGTGGCTGGCAAGTTGCCAGTAAGTTTCCAGTAAAGCTCGTATTGAGAAAAACAAATGGCATCATATACGAAAGTTTCTATGATTGGTCTGCACCTATGCATGCTCTGTGCATGATCACTTTGTGCCCCAGGTAACTTACTATATTGTCCATGCTTTTCCCTCATGGACAGTGCTCTGTTTGGCTGATGCTGTGTATATATGCTTTGCTGTAGCCCTTAGAGAAGAAGAAGAAAGAAGAATAGAACAAGTAGAAAGGACTCTTTTTAACAATTAAACCTTGAACCAAGATACGTGTTGTGTCTCTCTGCAGGCAGGGATTCGCGATAGGGTACCTTGAGATGAGACAACTCTCAGGAACCCATAGGACAGATCATTCCCATGAGTTTGCTCATGTGGGTATGTCCTCAGCCTGGACTTGAAGAAGATGATGCTCAACAGGTTGCAATAGCAGGAGCTTCAAAATAACAACTACATGAGTCTTTGGCAATGACCAGGCTTCTTGGGCACAATCCAGACTCTGAGCAAATGAAGTGGACTTGCACAACTTAGCACTTTCCATGTGAAACTCAATTTCATTTGAAAAAGCAAGAGATAAGAACCAAAGACAAACATCCTTGGCCCTGGCTTTTCTCAGTCAGTTTTCCTTTGCATCGGGTTGCAAATGACTTTAAGTCAAATTGTATTATTTTGAGATGAATATGTGTTAGCTCATGCTGATAGCATTCAGGAGGAACAGGGGGACTTTGCAACCTAGTCTCCCAGTATCATTGGAGGTCCAGTGTCAACAGGAATGAAGCCCTTTTATAGACTGTTGTTAATTTGGATGGAGGTTCTGAAGAGATGCAATGTAGAATTGGCTGAAGAATATGGTGTTCTCATGTGCACTGGTGATCTGGGATTGAGTGGATTGTGCTTCACAGGGTCAGGAATGACACACAAAGCCCTATTTGAAAGAAGTCACACTGAAAGAAAGCAATAGGCCTGTGGTGTGTTGGTGGTGGACATAAGCAAGTCCAAGAAACCAAAAGGATGTTAAAATTTGACAAAGCTTGAGGATACACTCTTCCCGCTCACTAAGGCCTATCACATGGATGTTCTTTAACCTATTCTGTTTTGATATTCAGGTTTTACCCATGTTGGATCTTCAGTTTTGCTTTTGAGCAGGATGGTTTTGAATACATTTCTGATATTGAAGTGCACTCTTGATTTCCAGAGTCATGCTTCAGTGCTGCCTATCCGAACATGAAGTCATTTACTTTGAAGGTCAATGGGGTAGGTGGTGTGCTGTAAGGAAAGCCTTTCCTCAGAGGTCTTGTGCTGAAAAGAATAAAATCATCATAGGCATCATAAGCTGTCCTTGAGAGCAACAGGAAAGAGCTCAGAATTGTCAAGGGCATTGGTGTCCTTGCAAGGGGAATTAGGGTCAGTCATGATGGTTGCTTAAAGAATGATCTGGCACTGACTGCCTCCTGAATCTTTACAATATGTTGAAGCTGAAGAAATGTCCTGGAACTTTGGCATAGACCTTAAGCAATAAACATTTTGTTAGTTTCTCTTCACTGAAATTGGTTTTCAATTTGGTTTTCATTTGGTTGCAAATATCTTGAAATCAAATTGCATGATTTTGGGATAAATATGTGTTATCTCCTCCTGATAGCATTCAGGAGGAACAGCGTACTTTGCAACCTAGTCACACAGTATAATTGGAGGAATGAAGCCCTTTCATAGACTTTTTTTTTAATGGAGATTTCTCAAGAGATGCAGTGTTGCAGTGTAGCATTCTGTGAAGTATATGGTGTTCTCACGTGCACCATGGTTCTGGGTATGAGTGGATTGTGCTTCACAGGATCAGGAGTGACACCCAAAGCCCTATAGAAAGAAGTCACACTGAAAGAAGGCAAGCAGATGCATCAGGCCTGTGGTGTGTTGTTGTTTGATATAAGCAAGTACAAGCAATAAATATGATGTTAAAATGTGACAAAGCTTGAGGATATGCACTTCTTGCTCACTAAGGCCTATCACACTCTTGGATGTTCTTTAACATATTCTGTTTTGATATTCAGGTTTTCCTGCAATTATCAATCCTAGAACCCCAGAACCTGTGAGCCATCACCACTTACCTTTTCCTGTTTTGATTTACTGACAGCATCTGGCTGAGTTACTGAGGCATTCCCTTATTTAGGGAAAAGGCATTTCCCAGGGGAAAAACTTTCCTCTACCTCACCTGTAGGGGTGCCAGACTATCTCTGGTGCAAGTAAGCTCTCCTGAGTGAAGACCCTCCAACTCCAGGAGTTGGGTTAATCAGGCTGCTTTTGAGCACCGGCAAACTGGTTTATTGCAGGAGCAGGTATAAATTTTATAAGTTTCTTGCCCATTCACAATGTGCCACAAGGGATAAGACCACCAGACTCCTATACAGTTTTCCCTTGGTAGCACTAGGTCAACTTGGGTCAGAATGAAGAGCTTCTCTCTTCATTCCTAGGTCATAGAATTGGAATGCTCCTCTCTGCAAGTTTATACTCTTGGACATTAACTGCTTTTAATGTCCTAAGATTTCTTCCAACCTTGCATCACATTTCATTGAAAAAAATTAAAAATTCTTCCAATAAAGAATAGCAGCAGCACAGACACATACAGTGCTTCCTGATGTTTCCATGGATGAAGTCAAACTGACTGGAGTGTGGCCGCTTGATGAAAGGAGGGGCTGAGGGACTCAGCAGAGAGTAGGCAAAGAGAGTCTGCTGCCATATAAAATCCAGAAATACTAGCTTTTAGAATGAGAAAACATCCACAGGAGGAAGAGTCCACAGCTGTGCCAGAAAAACATGACTGAATGAAGATTAAAAAACCTCCCCTCCAGTCAGCTGTGGAGAATCCTACCAAACCAATTAGTCAATGCAGAAAAGAATTGGACCATGAGCCTTGCATGTTGGTCAAGTTCAGTGGAGATCTGACCCCAAGACCTCTCCACTGCTTAGGCACATCACACAGAGAAAGCTATACCCCAAAAAGACCCACACCTAAGAAGGGATTCTTCTAAATGCCCCAAAAGGACCCACACCTAAGAAGGGATTCTTCTAAATGCATGCAAAATTTCAGCCTATTAACACACACAACACAAAAAAACAATAAGATCCCTCCAAAATTTTCATTGTTCCCCAATAACTGCATCCAAGGACTCTTTTTTTTTTCTAACATTCACTAAGGAAATGAACTGGAAAATGACTGATTGTGCCCTAACCACAGAGATCCCATTCTAGATGGTTGCTATTTGGTTAAAAGTTACATGTGAGACTCATTTGTGACTATTATCTGCCTCAACATAGACAATGATTTCAAGGGATGATGGAAGCTTTAATTTTGTCATTAATGACTGGTACTATGAAGTTAAAATCTTGCACCATTGGAAATAACCATTCTTGGGTGTAAATGAGATCAGTGTCAATCACAGTTATGTATGTTCATAATATTAACTGTTTGTTCATAAGTTTTATAGTTAACATTTTCATCAGTGAGTTTTTAGCAATGAAAACACAAACAGTATTCAGAGAAAAATGCTTCAATTACTAGAATAAAACTCATGATTAGGATCTAAAACCTCTCACTAGGGGGGCCAAGATGGCGGACTAGAGGGCGGCTGCATTTCACGTTGCTCCAGGATGCAAGATTCAAAAGAGGAGATAGTGAGAGACTTGGGACCAACACAAAGCCACTGGGTGAGTCTCTCCCGTTGGGGAGGCATCCCGGATGGGGCAGTAGCCCTGGAACACAGGGAATTTGTGAGGTGGAGTTGCCCGGTGAGATGCCCCTCCCCCCACTGGAGCGGTAAACACGGACAACTGGGATCATCGTAGAGGAGGCGGCTCAGCACAGCGCTTGGACTCGAGCAACCACTGGGACTCCGGGCAGCTGCCTGAGGAGGAGCTGCATGGCGAGCTGTTTAGACCCAGAATGACCGCTTCTGAACACCAGGAGTCGGGGGGGCTGCCCGGAGGAAGAGGAGAAGCCCGGCGGGTCGCTTGGTCTAGGAGTGACTGCATCAGAGCCACAGGCGGTTGCCAGAGGAGCAGCTGCATCGCAAGCTGTTTGAACTCAGAGCGAGCACTCCTGAACACCGGGAGGTAGCCCAGAGGAAGAGGAGGAGCGCGGCGGGTTGCTTGACCTAGGAGTGACTGCATCAGAGCCACAGGCAGTTGCCAGAGGAGGAGCTGCGTGGCAAGCTGTTTGAACTCAGAATGACTGCTCCAGAACACTGGTGGCCTGCCTGGAGGAGGCGAGCGGTGGGACGCTTGGTCTAGGAGTGACTGCACCAGAGCCATAGGCGGTTGCCAGAGGAGGAGGCGAGTGGTGAGTTGATTGGACCAAAAGCGACCGCACCTGAACACCGGTGGCCTGCCTGGAGGAGGAGCATGGTGGGTCACTTGGTCTCAGAGTCTCCGCTCCTGAACACCAGGGGGGCTACCCCAAGGAGGAGGAGGAGGAACAGGGTGGGTCACTTGGACTCGGAGTGACTGCCTAGGGCTACGGGTGATTGGTGGGAGGAGGAGACCTGAAGTGAGTTGTTTGGACTCCTAGTGACTGCTTCGGAAACCGGGCGGCTGTCTGGAGGAGGAGGTGTGTGGCAGGGTCTCTGGGTCTCGGAGCTATTGTACGGGGCTCCAGGTGGTGGCTCAGAGGAGGGGCTGCAAAGCCAGGTGATTGGTGCAGAGCAGCGTCCCAGGAGCTAGGTGGCTTCTTGCTGGAAGAGCCGCACAGAGACACGCCTAGGGGTGGAGCGAAGTTTCCAGGGCTGCGGGCAGATTCTCTGGGAGAGGCAGCCTAAGGAGACTCGCCTGCGAACGGTGAGGCTCCCAGGCCCAGGACGTAGGTCCGGGCCCCTGGGATCGTTGCAGAGGAAGACAGCCCAGCCCAGCGGTAGTTGTAGATTGAGGAGAACCTCTAGGAGGGCAACTGACCAGTGAGACGTCCCCACTGAGTGAGTCTTCCCGGCCAGGGGAGGTTTTCCCACAGGGACGGTAAAACCAGAGACACAGGCACAAACAGGCCTTGCCTCAGCCCACAGTCTAGTTCCCCATTGGGAGACCATTGGTCAACAAGTGGAGGCACATCTGCCCACTAGCAGGGAATATACACCACCTGAGGGTCACCACCCCTAGAGAGGCAGCTTCTTCGTGGAGCTCTGCATTATCAACCTCCTCCAAGACTTCAGGCTACTGAAGGATAAGAGGGGATATACTGGCAATCTTCAGGGACATTATAAGTTGATAGAGGAAATCTGCAATATCTTAATGACCCACTGATTCCTGAACAATATGAGAAAACAAGGGAAGAAAATGCCCCAAACAAATCTAGATGTTACATCAATAAAATCCAACGACAGCATGGCAGAAGAAATGACAGAAAGGGAGTTCAGAATGTACATAATTAAAATGATTAGGGAAGCAAATGATGAGATGAAAGAGCAAATGCAGGCATTGAATGATCGCACCAATCGACAGTTAACAGAGCAAATTCAGGAAGCAAAAGATCATTTCAATAAAGAGTTAGAGATATTGAAAAAAAAACAAACAGAAATCCTTGAAATGAAGGAAACAATAAACCAAATTAAGAACTCCATAGAAAGCATAACCAATAGGATAGAACACCTGGAAGACAGAACTTCAGATATTGAAGACAAAATATTTAACCTCGAAAACAAAGTTGAACAAACAGAGAAGATGGTGAGAAATCATGAACAGAATCTCCAAGAACTATGGATATCATGAAAAGGCCAAATTTGAGAATTATTGGGATTGAGGAAGGCTTAGAGAAACAAACCAAAGGAATGAACAATCTATTTGAAGAAATAATATCAGAAAATTTCCCAAATCTGAAGAATGAAATGGAAAATCAAGCTCAAGAGGCTTATAGGACTCCAAATACACAAAATTACAACAGACCCACACCAAGGCACATTATAATGAAAATACCTAACATACAAAATAAAGACAGAATTTTAAAGGCTGTGAGAGAAAAGAACCAAATTACATTCAGGGGAAGCCAATACGGATATCAGCAGATTTTTCAATCCAGACCCTAAAAGCTAGAAGGGCCTGGAACAACATTTCTCAAGCTCTGAAAGAAAATGGATGCCAACCAAGAATCTTATACCCAGCAAAACTTACCTTCAAATTTGATGATGAAATAAAATCATTCCATGATAAACAAAAGGCAAAAGAATTTACAAAAAGAAAGCCAGCATTACAGAACATTCTCAGCAAAATATTTCATGAGGAAGAGATAAAAAACAAAGAAGCAAATCAGCAAAGGGAGGAATTATCCTAAAGGAACTGTCAAATAAAGGAGGAACCAAGATGTGTCAAAAATTTTAAATATGAACCAAATGACCGGGAATACAAATCATATCTCAATCATAACCCTGAATGTTAATGGCCTGAATTCATCAATCAAAAGACATATACTGGCAGATTGGATTAAAAAGAAAGATTCAACAATATGTTGCCTGCAAGAGACTCACCTCACAGAAAGAGATAACATAGACTAAAGGTTTAAGGATGGGGAAAAACATACCATGCACATGGACTCAGAAAAAAGCTGGAGTATCTATCTTCATTTCAGATAATGTGGACTTTCAAGCCAAAGTTAGTCAGAAGGGATAAAGAAGGACATTTCATAAGGCTTAAGGAAAGCATAAGTCAGCAAGATATGACAATCATAAACATCTATGCCCCAAACAGTGACTCATCCATGTATATCAAACAAATCCTTCTCAATTTTATAAACCAAATAGATCATAACACAATAATACAAGGTGATTTTAACATGCCTCTCTCACCACAGGACAGATCTTCCAAACAAAAAATGAACAAAGAAAACATAGATCTCAATAACACAATCAATAATTTGGACCTAACAGACATTTATAGAATATACCATCCAACCAAGAGCGAATACACTTTCTTCTCAGCAGCACATGGACTCTTCTCTAAAATAGACCATATATTATGCCACAAAGCTAATGTCAGCAAATACAAGAAGATAGAGACACTACCTTGTATTCTATCAGATCATAATGGATTGAAGTTACAAATTAATGAAAGAGTAAAAAACAGAAACTACTCCAACACCTGGAGATTAAACAATATGCTATTATATGATGAATGGATAACAGAAGAAATTAGGAAGGAAATTAAAAAATTCTTAGAGGTAAACGAGAACAAAGAAACATCAAATCAAAATCTCTGGGACAATATGAAAGCAGTACTTAGAGGAAGATTTATTTCATGGAGCGCATTTAATAAAAGAAGTAAAACTCAAAAAATAAATGACCTAACACTACAGCTCAAAGCCCTAGAAATAGAAGAACAGACCAACACCAAAAGTAGTAGAAGACAGGAAATAGTCAAACTCAGAGCTGAAATCAACGAAATTGAAACAAAAGAAACAATACAAAAAATTGACAAAATAAATAGTTGGTTCTTCGAAAAAATAAACAAAATTGATAAACCTTTAGCCACACTAACAAAGAGAAGATGAGAGAAAACCCAAATCACTAAAATTCGGAATGAACAAGGAAATATCACAACAGACACGAGTGAAATACAAAACATAATTAGAAGCTATTTTGAAAATCTATACTCCAACAAAATAGAAAATTTTGCAAGACATCAACAGGTTTCTAGAGACATATGAATTGCCTAAACTGAACGAGGAGGACATACACAATTTAAATAGACCAATTTCAAGTAATGAAATAGAAGAAGTCATCAAAAGCCTTCCAACAAAGAAAAGTCCAGGACCAGATGGGTTCTCAGCCGAGTTCTACAAAACTTTTAAAGAAGAGCTCATTCCAATACTTCTCAAAGTATTCCAGAAAATAGAAGAGGGAACTCTCCCAAACTCATTCTATGAAGCCAATATTACCCTGATTCCTAAACCAGACAGAGACACATCAAGGAAAGAAAATTTCAGACCAATATCCTTAATGAACATCGACGCAAAAATTCTCAACAAAATTTTAGCAAATCGCATACAAAAACATATTAAAAAGATAGTGCACCATGATCAAGTGGGTTTCATCCCAGGGATGCAAGGTTGGTTCAACATCAGGAAATCAATAAATGTCATTCACCATATCAATAGACTTAAAGTTAAGAATCACATGATTATTTTGATAGATGCAGAAAAAGCATTTGATAAAATACAGCACCCCTTTATGCTCAAAACACTAGAAAAAATAGGGATAGTGGGAACATTCCTTAACATTGTAAAGGCCATCTATGCTAAACCCATGGCTAATATCATTCTAAATGGTGAAAAACTGAAAGCATTCCCCCTAAAAACTGGAACAAGGCAGGGATGCCCTCTTTCACCACTTCTATTCAATATCGTCCTTGAAACTCTAGCCAGAGCAATTAGACAGACCAAATAAATTAAAGGGATACGAATAGGCAAAGAAGAACTCAAACTATCCCTATTTGCTGATGATATGATTGTATACTTAGAGGAACCAGGAAATTCCTCCAGAAAACTTTTAGATCTCATAAGTGAATTCAGTAAAGTAGCGGGATATAAGATCAATGCACATAAATCTAAGGCATTTCTATACATAAGCGATCAATCTTCAGAAAGAGAAATTAGGAAAACTACCCCATTCACAATAGCTTCGAAAAAAATAAAGTATTTGGGAATCAATCTCACAAAAGAGGTGAAAGGCCTCTACAATGAGAACTACAGAACACTAAAGAAAGAAATTCAAGAAAACCTTAGAAGATGGAAAGATCTCCCATGTTCTTGGTTAGGAAGAATTAATATTGTCAAAATGGCTATACTACCAAAAGTGCTATACAGATTCAATGCAATTCCAATTAAAATCCCAATGATGTACCTTACAGAAATAGAGCAAGCAATTATGATAATTCATCTGGAAGAATAAAAAACCCAGAATAGCTAAAGCAATCCTTGGCAGAAAGAGTGAAGCAGGGGGTATCGCAATACCAGATCTTCAACTCTACTACAAAGCAATAGTAACAAAAACGGCATGGTATTGGTACCAAAATAGAAAGGTGGATCAATGGTACAGAATAGAGGACACGGACAAAAACCCAAATAAATACAATTTTCTCATACTAGACAAAGGGGCCAAAAATATGCAATGGAGAAAAGATAGCCTCTTCAACAAATGGTGCTGGGAGAATTGGAAATCCATATACAACAGAATGAAACTAAACCCATATCTCTCACCATGCACTAAACTAAACTCAAAATGGATTAAGGATCTCGGAATCAGACCAGAGACCTTGCATCTTATAGAAGAAAAAGTAGGTCCAGAGCTTCAACATGTCAGCTTAGGACCAGACTTCCTCAACAGGACTCCCATAGCACAAGAAATAAAAGCAAGAATTAATAACTGGGATAGATTCAAAATAAAAAGCTTTCTCTCAGCAAAGGAACTATCAGCAATGCGAAGAAAGAGCCTACAGAGTGGGAGAAAATCTTTGCCAATCATACTTCAGATAGAGCGCTAATCTCCAGAATCTATAAAGAACTCAAAAAACTCTACACCAAGAATGCAAGTAATCCAATCGACAAATGGGCTAAGGAAATGAATAGACACTTCACAGAAGAAGATCTACAAGCAATCAACAAACATATGGAAAAATGTTCAACATCTCTAGTAATAAGAGAAATGCAAATCAAAACCACCCTAAGATTCCATCTCACCCCAATTAGAATGGCGATTATCAAGAATACAAGCAACAACAGGTGTTGGCGAGGATGTGGGGAGATAGGTACACTCTTACATTGCTGGTGGGGCTGCAAATTAGTGCAGCCACTCTGGAAAGCAGTGTGGAGATTCCTTAGAAAACTTGGAATGGAACCACCATTTGACCCAGCTATCCCACTCCTTGGCCTATACCCAAAGGACTTAAAATCGGCATATTACAGAGATACAGCCACATCAATGTTCATAGCTGCTCAGTTCACAATAGCCAGATTGTGGAACCAACCTAGATGTCCTTCAATTGATGAATGGATAAAGAAAATGTGGTATATATATACAATGGAATATTACTCAGCCATAAAGAATGATAAAATTATGGCATTTGCAGGCAAATGGATGAAACTGGAGAATATCATGCTAAGTGAGATAAGCCAATCTCAAAAAACCAAAGGAAGAATGATATCGCTAATAAGTGGATGATGACACATAATGTGGGGTGGGAAGGGTTAGTGTTGGGTTGGAGTTGGTTTTAGGGAGGGGGCAGGAATGGAGGAAAGAAGGACTATATAGATGGAGGGGAGGGGTGGAGGGGTTGGGGGGAAGGGAAAAAATGGCAGAATGAATCAAACAACATTACCCTATGTAAATTTATGAGTACACAAATGGTATGCCTTTACGCCATGTACAGACAGAGAAACAACATGTATCCCATTTGTGTACAATAAAAAAATAAATAAATAAATAAAACCTAAAAAAAAAAAAGTCATGTTTAGGTTGCCATGATTTCCAATGTTATTTTAATACTTATTAGATTGCATTAGATCTAAATATTAATTTATGACATTTAGTTTCCTAAAGAGTTTTGCAATAGGTCATTTCATTTTAACTATTTACATTCTGGATGTGAGGAAAACAGGATGAAACCATGAATTCAAATTCCCATGTTTACATACCTGTTACTGCTTATTTTCAGTGCCACTAAGCCCTTTCTCCTCTTCCTCTAATGTTACATCTAACAGTAGTATTTTGACAAATGGATAGTTTACTTGAGTTACTTAGTACTCCTGGAAAGAGTAAAAGTCTATCAAGTTAAAAACTAATAATAGGCTTTATACTAGATCATCATTTACTTTAGAAACTATCTTATTTTGCTGTGTGTGTTTGTTTGTGTTTCTGTGTGTGTGCGTGTGTGTGTGTGTGTGTGTGTGTGTGTGTGTGTGTGTTTATTCATGTTTTGTGATTTTATCCAGGGACTTTTGCAACCTTAGCAATTACTCTACCAATGAGTGGTTTTGCCACACCTATTGAGAAAGAATCAATCTAAATTTTTCAGGGTGTCATCAATCATGCCATTCACCCATCTCAGCCTCCTAAGAAGCTATGTTTATGTGTGGCCAACTATACCCAGCAAATACTTACTATTCTATGCATGCTTTTCCTGTTTGAGAACTTCAAAACTCATCAGGGAAAAACTGCATGTCAACAGGTTTGATGCATAAAAATAACTCAAAAAATTATCCCTCCAGAAAAATTAAAAGTTCCCAGAAATAAATTTTCAAAAATACCCACAAAATATCCAAATTCACAGTTTGCTGCTCTCTCCTTGTAATAATAACTTTCAACATGCTCTGTTCATCAGTATTGTTTTCCTAATGACTGATACTTCTTACTCATTTGTCAATGAATACCTTCATATCTAAAATGTTTTTTTCCATTATTCTAATGAATTGATTTTCTTCTTTTAGAAGGCAAACTATTTGTTCAGTCCTTCAGGACTATGGTTATCCTTCCTGGTAATAGTGTTTTACTCCCTTGGGGGTACCTTAGTAACTTAGCAACTATTCTCTTTAGGACCTAATAAATTGACCCGTAAAAATTTTCTGTACAAATCTAATCCACTTGCTCCCAGATTGCTGGAGATGTTTTTTATATCACCATGGTGTCAACAGCTCTAATTATTTGAACCAATAGCTGAATAAGTAGTTGAGAAAAAAGGTACCTTTTCTGGAGGTTGGTATGAAGAAAGGCTTATGGAGTGAGATTATCAGCCAGAGGCAGGAAATAGTAAGAACAGGGAAGGCTGTAGCATGACACAGAGAAAAGCACCAAATTGACCCATATTTATATGACCATATAGGGATGGGTGAGGAGTAATGACAGAGAACAGCACAGGCAGGAAAAGGGATAGAGGCTGATGGCTGCATATGCAGTGTAGCTAGACCAATATCAATGCTGTGGGGTAGACATGGAGGGCATTTGTGTGAATACAGATAAATAAGGAGAAGGCAACAGTCCAGTGTGACATTCCTGAAGGCCTGAATGGAGGGAATGTTTCCAGAAATACAGAGAATAGACAATTTTCAGTGACCTGTATAGAATAAAATTCAATTAAATTAACAAAGTTTAAGAAGCTGGGCCAGCTGAAATGCTTACTCTTGATTCCTTTGCCTTCCTTTCCAGAGTTACCTAGTTCATGTCCCCTTCCTGTTAGCTATTTAAAAGCAATTTCTAGAGCTTTGGTCTTAGATTATTTCTACTACAATGTCTTCCTATTTAGTAGTTTTATCTTAAAATACATATATTTTGTACCAGATAAATTGCTAAATTGCTATGGCTTTACTCTTTGCTGAGGTTGGCCTAAGCCTGTGATCCTCCTACACCAGTCTCTGGGTTCACTGTGATTTAATGTGTGTCATTGTATTTGGTTAACTAGGAATATAATTTTTGTATCTTCCTTGTTTTTGTCCTTTTCCTTTACCCAGAGACATGCTCAAAATTAAAAAAAAAATGTTTTGCTGGATCTGGTTATGACTGAATTAACATGCAACAGCTCTTAGACTCCCTCAAGGCAGTTCCCTCGCTTGCAAATCAGAATGTGGTCCAGGAATCAGGAGCATTGGAAACATCTTAAAATGTTTTAGAAATGTGGATGCAAAAACCTGTTGAGTACAATGTGCATTTTGAACATGGTCCCCAATATTGGATTCAGTAAAGTTTGAGCATTCTCGGCTATAGCTAGTCTTCTACCAGTTCCTCTAACATAACTTGCCTATTTGAAATCCTCATATTTTGTTCCCCAAATTGTAGGTGTATTAATATTCATAATCTTTTGGTGAACACTTTATCAGGGTATACTTTGCTGATCCTTTCATTATAGTCCTACCTTATTTCATTTCCAGATTATATTATTCTGCACCATATTTACTTTTCTAGGAAGTCACAAACTTTTACATAGCAATAAATTACATACACCTATGGTGGATCATATGTATTTATATTTATTTATGGCAAACCAAATATAGCACTGCATGATGTGGCATGCATTTCTTAATTACATTCCATTGTTGATAAAGAAAAAAAATGTTGGAAAATTTTACTCTGTCTCTCAGACCAGTGTTGTTACTGGAAACTCACAATTTTTTCTAATGCTTTGCTCTTCCTCTTTCTAATGTTTAATCTGAGTTTACCTTCCTTAACAATATGTGCCCACTTCTTTTGCTTTCTTTTGTGCTTTGTGATATTTAATTTTCTCATTCTTTGTTCTCTCTACTTCTGTCCCTTTTTTATTTACATTTTTTATAACATTCCTCTGATATAAGCTATGGGAAGCCATCCTTATTTAGCAGAATCAGATGAGGCTGAGCAAGAAGATGCAGAGACCTGATTTCTAGGAACTAACAGGCACAACATTCTGTTCCAGATTACCAGGAAGCTTGTGGTGCTGTGTGCCAGTGGTTCCCTGTCTCCTTCTGGAATATCTCCCCTAAGAGAATGGATTCCTTAACTCCACTCTATCCTGTCGATCACAGAAGATGCTCCTCCATTTCTTAACCCCCTTTACCTGTGTATTAAAAATAAAAGAGAGTTGGGTGAGTAGTAGCTGTTATAAGCCAGAGGTGGTATGGCCAGATCCGTCATGCACCCTCTCATTTAAAAAGAGTATTGTATCTTGTGTTTATTGAGTACATAAGTTTTTGGGAAATAGACTGAAACTCAGCCAACATCCTCCTCCAGCAGCTAACTCTTTCCTCAGCCACGTGGGACATGTCAGAGAACCTCCACACTAAGCAGATCCTGAAATGGAATTCAACTCCTTTAATGACATTCTCAATTTAATCTGTTACTGAAACTTAATAAGATATGTCACTTATTACCATTTCACTCTTTTTTCTTTCTATATATTTATTATGCTTAATACTTCAACCATTAGAATCTACTAGTAACCATGTTTTAAATTAACATTATAGCCAATGTTATTTTATAATATGTGGTTCTTACCTTCTATAGGTCCTGCTATGCCATGTTTTTCTCTTTGATATGCATCACCAGATAAATGAAAAATACATTTCTGAGGAAGACTCAGAGAGATGCCCTGGCAAAATAAACATCAATAATCAGGTGCATAAAGGTTTATTGATCACTAATGTGACAACCAATTTTCCAGTTTTGAAATAAATTAAACTTAAAAAATAGAGAATTACACATTGAAAGTTGACACATTTTATACCATAAGCTTGTATATCCTCTGCAAATAAAGTAAATTTTACCTTCTCTTCTTCAACTGGTAAGGATTCCATAACACTTCCTGATAGGCAATGATGAAATTTTTTCACATTAGAGTCTCCAGATGAAGCATTGGCCTGTTTTTGATAGAATGGAGGAGAAACAAGTAGAAATATAGTTGCTCCACAGAACCCTCCCCAAACTTGTATATTGTACAACTAGAAGTTGTGGAAACAAGTGTTGACATTTTAATCCTCTTGGTCTTGCATTTTTTAAGTGTCTTCCATGTTTTTTTCTTATCACTTATGTTTTTATCTTTCTATTTCATATGCTGTTTTCATTGTTTTACTGGTTTTCTTTGCACTTGCCTTCTTGTCTCTCATCTATTCCATTTGTCTGCTCAATATTCCATTTGTAATATGCATCCTCACTCTACCTCTTTTACCCCTCCACCACTTACTTTTTGATACCAGGGATTGAACTGAGGGGTGTCCAACCAATGAGCCACATCCCCAGCCCTTTTACATTTATTTACAGACAGAGTCTCACTGCTTGTTTTTGGCCTCACTAACCTACTGAGGTTGCTTTAGACCCATGGTCCTTCTGTCCCAGCCTTTGGAGCTGCTCTGATAACAGGTGTGCACCACCATTCTCAGCTCATGTTTCCCTCTATATTTTAATATTAATTTTGTAATCACTAGTGGCTAAAGTGTTGTTCATTGTATATTATCACTCATCAATTATCATTGTTATTAACATTACAGAAATCATTTAAATGTTTTATAAGTTAAACATGTGCTTTGCTTCTAAGATTTTGCTACTAAAGGTGGTTATTCTTTATTCTTAAAGAATTTTGTGAGTGAGTAATCCTGAAACTTTTGTCACACTGTTAGGACTTTGACAATTAAATATAAACCATGATCAGGTTATATCAAAAGAGAAATTAGTTCAATAATATGACCACAACTAAGAAAGGAAAAGAACTCTATTCAAATGCATGCACAAACCTATGCATATTAACACAATAAACATGAGAGAGTAAGGCAATATGAAACCACCAAAAGCTCTTAGTTCTCTGAACTTAATTCACATTTTTGCTGAAGATATGCTGTACAAAATTTCAAATATTGGTTGTAAATAATTGAAAAACTAAGAGAAATAAGAAATAAGTTAATGAACTCAATACAGAATTTGAAAAACATTCCAACAAGGAAATCAAGATCCTGAAGAAGCTCTGAAAATGATAAACTAACTCAATTTAATATCTGGATGGGAAGTGTCATCAAAATACTGTATCAAGCAGAAGGAAGAATGTTAAATCTTGATGTGGATGAAGTAGACTTCCATATAGTAATAAAAATGAAAGACATTAAACAAAAATATACAAGAGTTCTGGGACAAGTTTAAAAGACCCAATGGAACAGTCATATCTTGAGGAAGGAATGGAGATACAGACCAATTTCATAGAAAACTTATTCAGTGAGCATATAACTAAACAGTTCCTTACTTGTGGGAACAATGTATATCCAGGCACAGGATGCATTTTGAAGCCCAAATAAATGTGGCCTATACAGAACCTGTCCAAGTTATACTTCAGTGAAAATGCCAAAAATTCAGAGCAAATCATTGTTTGTATAAATTCAGGAAAGAAACATCAAGTCACTTACAAAGGATGATACATCTGGATAACCCTAAAGGCCAGCAGTGCATTTCAAGTGATAAAAGAGAAATATTGCCAACCTTGCTTGCTATCTGTGTCAAAGTTATTCTTCAGAATCAAAGCAGTAATAAAGACCAACACAAGTATAAACTGAAATAGTTTATGACAAGTAAACATTGTGGAAGATACAAGAGGAATCTGATGTGAACAAAAAGAAAAGCAAAATCCATCATGAGAGCATAGGAATAATACATTTTACTAGAATAATAGATAAGCAGATGAGAATTAATAGTGAATCCAATATTAGAAAGCAACACACAACTCAATATTTTAACACTGCATGCAAAATGTCTTAATTCTTAATTCTCCACTTAAAACATATAGCCTAAAATACACCCAAATATATATTGTCAGCAAGAAACACTGCTGAGTTCCAAAAATGTTCACTTACTAGAACTGGAAGGATGAAAAATGATATACCATGTACATGAAAACCAAAGGAAAGAAAGGGTTGCTATTCTCATACTTGACAAATTCAAGCAACAATTACCCACAGGTGACAAAGAAGGCAACTACATATTGATAATGGGAAAAACCAAAAAGAAGATAATTGGTTGTAAATATCTATGCTTGAATTATTGTGCACCCAAATTTATATAATAAACACTACTTATCCTCTAGGGATAGATAGGCTCCAATGATGTAAAAGCAGGTGAATTTAATGCAACATAATTAGTGAGAAGTTCACCTGAATAAAATATCAATAAAGTTCATCAAATTTAACTCAGAATGACTTAACAGTTGTCTACAAAATGTTTCATCTGATAACAGAAGAATACACCTAGTTTTCATTAACACAAGGAACTTTATAATATATCAAGTATTAGAATACAAAACAATGCTTAGTAAATGCAGAAACAATTAAAATAAAGAAAGGCAAAATCAATCATGAGAATTATCACATTACAATGGAATGATATTAGAAAACAACACACAACACATGGTCCTGGGAAAACCATGTATCCATATGAAGATGAATACAGTTTGATCCCTATCTCTTACCCTTCACATAAGGCAATTGAAAGTGGATCAAAGACCTAGGAATTATTCTATTATTTCTGCAACTGCTACAACAAAATTAAAGCTGAATAGTTCAACATGTTTGCATGGGCATCATTTTCCTTAACAAGACTCCTAAAGCATGACAAATAAAACCATGAATCAGCAGTTAGGATGGCAACAAATTAAAAAGCTTCTACACACCAATGAAAACAATTAATAACATAGCAAGTAAGCCTACAGAATGGTGGAAAATTTTTGCCACCTTATTCTCAAATATGTGATTAACATCCTGAATATGTAAAAATCTTACAACACTTATCTCCAAGTAACAAATGAGCCAAGAAATAAATGGACAAAAGAACTAGAGAGATACTTCTTTTAAAAAGAAATGCAAAATAGTAAGTATATAAAAAATGTTCAACATGTCTAGCAGTAAGGGGAATACAAATCAAAAGTACATTGAAACGATACTCCAGTTAGAATGTCAACTATTAATAAGTGTTAACAGGGATGCAAGGAAAAGATTCATTCTTCTGTTGTTGAAGGAACTGCAAATTAGCACCATCACCCTGGAAAGCATTATAGAGAAACTTCAAAAAAATAGTAATGGGACCACTGTATGATACAGCTATCTCAGTTACTGATACATGTTCAAAAGATCTAAAACAAGCATATTATATATTGGTAGAAACATAATGTATATAGAAGCACAATTCAACAAACCAGGCAATGTAATCAGTCTAGGTACCAATCAGCATATTAAAAAACAAAAAGTACATATATACACACACATATACATATATGTATATAAAGGCATATATATATGTGTGTGTGTATATAGATATGATTTTTTAAAAATATTTTTATTTGTAGATTAACACATTATCTTTATTTTTTTTCTTAATGTGGTGCTGAGGATCAAACCCAGTTCCTCACAAGTGACAGACAAGTGCTCTCTAACCAAGCTACTCTCCCAGATCATATAATGAAGTTCTACTAGGTCACAAATGAGAATGAAATCATGGCATCTGCTGGTAAATGAATAAAACAGGAAAACATATCATGCTAAGTAAAATAGACAAGAGACTTAGAAAGTAAAAATTTTCCATCATTTGAAGAATGTTTTCTGTCATTTGAAGAAGTTAGACAAAAATAAAGGGTAAAAATGGGAAATTTTATGAAAAATAAGAGAACAGATGAGAGAGGAAATGAATTAAGGCTGGAGAAAGGAGGGAAAACAAAGAGCAATGGTGGAATGAATCTGAACAAACTTTCCTGTGTACTCATGTGAGAATACCACTGTGTCTTGGACCTTTATTTATGTTCATACAACACAAATTAAGACAACTATAAACAAAGAGTAGAATGGTTTTTGGAATAGAGGAAGGTAATATCAGGAGGGAGGATGGAAGGGAACAAAAAAGAATTGGGTACTTAATAGGAGAAAGTTTTATTCCATGCTTTAAAATAATGTCAAAATGAATTCTGATTTATGTACAACAATAATGATCTAAGAAGAAGAATTAAACTGCAATAAAAATCTACAAAAATTGTAGGATGAACAATACATTTTCATGTTCAATAGATCACTGATGAATTTGGGGTAAATTTTTTAAAAACCTCAGAATAAATTGAGAATAGAGATACAGCATCCCAGAATCTATGGGACACAATAAAAACAGTTCTTTTTTTCCAGTGTTTTATTTGTTTTTATTGAAGCATATTTGTACATAATAGTGGTATTCTTTATGATATATACATAAATTTGTATAGTAGTGCCTTTCTTCCCCCTTTCTGTCTCTCTCCCCTGATCTAGCAAAAGCAGTTGTAAGAGAAAACTTCATAAATATGACTCTCTACATTTAAAAATCAGAGAGATTTCAAATAAAAAATCTAATGATACAACCCAAGGTATTAGAAAAACAACAATAAATCAATTTGAATGAGTAGAATAAAAAATATTAATGATCAGAGTTTAAACTATAAAATAGAAAGTAAAGGAAAATATAAAGTAATAAAGGAACAGAGTTTGTTTTTGAAAAGGGAATCAAAATTGATAAACCCCTAACCAAGGTAATGAAAGGAAAGAGAAAGAAGAAACAAATAAATAAACCTAGAAAACAAAAGAGAAATATTTTAACAAACATCATGGAAATCCAGAACACTACTAGAAATTATCTAGAAAACTTATTTTTCAATAACCAGAGATATCTAAAAAAGCATTGGCAAATATTGAGACACATATGGTCAGGAAATATACTTATATTTAGTCATAAGTATTGTCTTCATGGTGATGCACTATAAACCTAGGAAAGAAATCTAGTTGTGTAAGAATCTAAGGCTTACCTTTGTTTCTCTTTACCAACTATCTATATTTTTTCTTTATTAAAGAAAACATTTATCCCATTAAAATTATTTTCTTCTCCCTTCCCCTTCTAATTAAAAACAAAAGCATCAAAATATGTTAAAAATTGACAGCTTCTTGTAATAGAAATTAATAATTACTTAGGAATAATGTAACATCAATATTCTAAAAGGAAAACAATTTAGAACAGTCAACCCCCTGTCAAAATAATTTTAAATGCTTATTTATGCTCAATACACCATTTCAAAAAGAACAATATATCAGAAGTAGAAGTTAAAAATAAAACATAAAGATTTAAAATTTTAATACTGAATCAAAATGTAAAGGAATTGTCCATACTTTAAAAATCTAATAGGAAAACTCTTTTTCTACCCTAACTGTGCCTTCTGTTTATATATACCACTCTATTCTAAATAATTGTATTAATATTGTCCTTCCTATTGATCTAATTATTTTTGCCTGTGTGATTATTACTATACTACTAAGGTTTTGTAAAAGAATAAAGTACTGGTCAACAACATGTATATTTGTTTTTCTCTGAATTAAAGTCTTTACCATCAACTCTTTTTTATATTTTATGGCAAGTAAAAGTGTTTGTGGTCATTCCGGAAAACAACAAAAACAGTAAATTTGCAAAATTCCACAATTGAACTAAAACTCTTCAAAATGCTGTCTGAAGAAAAGAATATTATAAATAATTTGAGGGTAATTTCTTTCTTTTCATCCCACTCCACTTCCATATGTGCTGATTCTTCTCTTTGCAATGCTGCTTCTCTGCCTAGAGTTGCCACATAAATTCTAGTCATTTCTTGAGAACACAGACTGCATCTTTTTTCTCAATAGTTCTAAACCCTAAAACATATTAGTAAAGAATTTAAGTATTTTATTTAATTAACTATTCAAATTTTAATTCTATATCAGGGTTAATCAATCTACATTCCAAAGAATATCTACTTTTCCAGAAATGCCAAGCCTCATCAGAAAGGTACCTTGGTTCACTGTTAGAGAAATTTTACAAAACTGTGCATTATGTATCTTATGCTATGGGAACATCTTTGCCACTGTTTAACAATTATTTGACATTGGTTTTTCATAGAAAACCTTTAAATGTGAAGAACTAAATTTGCAGGTATATGCTTTCCAATAACATGAAAGTTTCCTCCATGTTACTCAAGTCCTCTTGATTCTCTTCCATTTATGGTGTCAGAATCCCAGATATTGCTATCAGGCACTTGTGCTCCAAATGGTTCAAAGAAAATAGGCTGTGAATTGATAAGGTAAGATTAGTAGACTCTTGCTTTTCCTTAATTTGTTCCTGTGTTTTCTGTTATTATTAGATGGAAGACATTTATCTTATATGTTAGAAGGCTGAACACAAAAATATATTCTCCCTGGAAAATGGGTGAAAGTCTTTTCTAGCTACTCCACTGATAGGGGATAAATATCCAGCATACATAACTCAGAAAACTTTGTACACACCAAAAATAACCTAACAAATAAATGAGTTAAAATACTGAGGAGAAATTTTTCAGAAGATGAATCATGAATGGACAACAACCATACAAAAATGTTCAACAACTCTAGCAATCAGGGAAATGCTACAATAAGATTTAATATCACTCCAGTTGGAATGGTAATGATAAAGAATACAATGATAAATGATGGCAAAACTGTGGGGAGAAAGGAAACTTGCATTGTTGGAAGCACTGTAGACTAGTACAATCACTCTGGAAAGCAGTTTGAAGATTCATCAGAAAACTAGAGATGTAAACACAATATTCCACTCCTATTTATTTTGGTAAAATAACAAAAATCTGCTTACTACAGTGATAGAGCTCTTTCAATGTTTATAGTAGTCCAATTTACAAGAATTGCATTATAAAATCAATCCAGATGCCTATCAGTGGATGAAAGGATTAAGAACTTGTATATATACACAATGTCATTCTCCTTACCATATAGAAGAATTAAACTATGTCAAATTCTAGTGAATTGGTGGAAATGGAGAACATAATGTTAAGTGAAAAAGTCAAACTGAGAATCTCAAAGGTCAAAGGTATTCTCTCATAATTAGAAGCTAGAATAAAATAAAGGAAAGGAGAAGGAAAGGATATAATTATGAGAAGATATAGGAAAGATCATGGTGTAGAAGAATATTGAGGTGCCAACTCGAAGGATGAGAAAGAAAAGGCAATAGAGAATGAACTCTTCAAAAATGATTTTATGTGCATGCATAAATGCACCACATGAAATTTCACTGTTATGTGTAAGTAAAAAGAACCAATAAAAACTAAAGAAATAGACAAGGGAAAGGATGTGCATTAGAGCAGAGGAAAGAGAACAATGGAGGGAAAGAGGGACGGAGGGAAAGAGGGACAGAGGGAAAGGGGGGCAGGAAAGGGATTGAATCATGAACTGAAATAAAATTCCATGAATGTGTAATTTTGCAGGGATAAACCTGACAACACTACTAGTACAACAACTATCTATATGCTATGTATTCAACTCCTATGTGTATCTCTTCAGATCAAATAAAAATAAGGCTATGAAATATGCTCTCAGTCTTAATGCAATTCTATAACTCTAATACACATCTACTTTTCAGAATTGTTTTACTCTGAGGCCATTTTAGTTGCTACTTAGTGTAATTTATAAATTTAGGCAAAACATAATTCAGAAATTTTGCATATTAATGAGCTTCATACTGATCAATATTGATGAACTATTTTTGCATAATGAAAAACACTAAATTATTTTCATTTTTAATGGACAGACCTGAGGAGAAAGAGAAGGTGTTGTTTGCAGTGGGCATAATATTTCTATTTCTAAAAATGTGCAACCTAACTAGGCTTAAAATATTCCAATGGGAATATGACTTTAATAGTACACATGAGGAAAATGTTTTTAAAATGCTAATTTCTGAGACTTGGAAGACAGCAGAGTAAAGGAAGCTGCATTCCAAGGTGTGCTGTGGTATAAGATCAAAGCATTGGGTGTGCATCTTCTCAGCCTAGGTGGATGAAGGAGAGATTTCACCAAAATTAAATACTGAACATTCAAACAGCCTTATAAACTCAGAAATTTGAGTATTAAAACCAGGAAAACCCACCATAGCCAACTACCAGTGACTGCTGGAGTGGATTTGGCACAGATTTGTGGATTTACAAGTGTGAGCAGAGGAGGCTGAATTACAACCTGCACCTTGGAAAGTCTTGTTACAGAGAAACCTGACATCAAAAACAATGCCCAGTTCCTGCCCTGCATCTGAGGCAGGTGACATTGTCTGCATCTTTATGATGTTCCAACCATGCTGCATGTTCTCCAACTGCTGCCGGCCCCCTGGGGCCTACACAGTCAACCAGCATTATGCCAAAGCATAGCATGATGAGCCCCCAGCATGCAGGCACAGCAGCAATGGTGGTGGTGGCAGCGGTGGCAGCAGTGGCCCTTGCCAAGGTGAATGCTGGGGGTGAGGAGGCAGGAGAGAAACATGAATGGAGCAAAATGGCGGATCATGTGCAGAACTTGGCCCAGCTAGAGAATCTGTGCAAACAGCTGTATTAAACAACAGATACAACCACTCAACTGCAGGCAGAGAAGGCCTTGGTTGAATTCACCAACAGCCGCGACTGCTTGAGCAAATGCCAGCTGCTCACTGGAGAGTGGAGAGAATCTGCTGTTTAGATCTGCTCTAAACATTCCCTGACATTACTTCAACTCAAAAAAGGGAGAAGACACAATGCCCAAACCATTAACAATAATCTGAGGAGGAAAAAAAGAGGAAACTTGAGGCCAACTAATTGACATCAACTCATATTAAAAACAGAGATGCCCCAGAACAAATAAATAATTACACATAAAAGGACATATGGAAAAAGAAGAAGAGAAATCCACCCTAATTGGTACACAAGACCAATACCTCTGAAAACATGAGAAAACAGACAAGCATAATCCCCCCAAATTCACAATCTCTCAAAAAACATCCCATAGATGAGGTGGACTAAAACCCAGGGAAAGTGTTTTAATAAACCTTATTATCAAAATGATTTTAGAAGAAAATATAAGGGAGAAATTAAAGAGAAATTACAGGAGATAAAAAAACCACTTTAATAAAGAAATAAAAATATTTAAAAAACAAACAGAACTCTTAGAAATGAAAGGCATGATCAATCAAGTTAAAAATTTACTTGAAAGTATAACTAACAGATTAGATTGCAAAGAAAATAGAAACTCAGTCCTTGAAGACAGGAATTCTGGTACTGAAGATAGACTGTATGTTCTTGAGGACAAAGAAGGTATTACAGGGACAAATTGTTGAACGTGACCATGACATGCAAGAACTCAGGGACAACTCTAAAAGACCAAACCTGAGAATCACTGAGATAAAAGAGAATATGAAGATACCAACTAAAGGTCTAAAGAACATTTTCAAAGAGGTAGTTGCAGAAAACTTTTCCCATAGGAGAAATGAGATAGACATCCACAAAAGAAGACTTACTGGACCCCAAAGCGGGAGCTTACAGTAAAAAGAGAAGCTTACTGAGAAATATCATAATCAAAATGCCTAACATTCAGAAAATGGAAAGAAAATTAAAAGCCATAACAGAGAAACATCAGGTCACAAATTATAGACAAATCAATAAGAATCACTTCTGATATATCAGGTAAGATCCTAAATATCAAGAAGTCCTGGCATGAGATATTCCAAGTCCTAAAATTAAACAACTGTCAGCCAAGGTTACTATATACAACAAACACAGTTTAACATTTGAGGGGGAAATAAAAGCATTCAATGGCAAGAATTTCTGTAGATCAAAGACAAGTGAAATATACTTACAGTAAAAAAGAGAACAAACAAAAAGAATTCATGGGCACCAAGTCAGCATTACAAAGGATACTCAAAGATATACTACACACAGAGGAACTAAAAAACAATACAAAATGACCATAAACAGAGGAAGTTAAACAGAAGAATAATCCACTAAATTAAAATCAATCCAGGATAAAATATAACAAAAATTATGACAGCAAACAAATACATATCCATACTAACAATAAATATTAATGGTCTTAATTTCTCAATTACAAGCCACAGATTAGTAGAATGTGTCAAAACCAGAATACAACTCTGTGATACTAATAAGAGACTCAGCTTATAGGCAAAAACAATCCCAGACTGAATTTAAAAGGATGGCAAAATATATGTTTTTTGCCAGGCGTATGGTCAAAGAAAACAGGCAGGAGTAGCTATCTCTCAAATGTGGTAAAATAAATTTCAAGCAAAAATTCATCAGAAGAGACAAAGAAGGGCACTTTATTTCAGTAAAATGAACAACCCAACAAGAAGTTACAAGAATAGTAAACATTTATGCCACAAATGTGAACACACATAATTACACAAAAGAAATACTACATAATAACATAATGCTACATATTATGTTAAATGAGTTAAATTACAACCCCAAAACACTGGGTGATTTCAACACACCACCAGTAGACAGGTCATCAAAATATCAAATATACTTTAAGCCTAATCAACAGTATAATAAAGTGGACCTAACTGATAACCAACCTAATATTCCAATCTGCAAGATCTGAATTTACCCTCTTCTCAGCAACACTGGAACTGTTTCCAAAATTGATCCTATTCATGGCTAAAAATCAAATATTAGCAAATCAAAATATGATGTAATCCCATGTATTGTATCATAAAGAAAAAAATATAAACCACATAAATACAGGGAGGTTGAATAATGCTCTCCTAACTAAAGCACTGATCAGAAAAGAAACAAAAACAGAAATTAAGAAATTCTTAGAAATTAATGAGACCAAAGACTGAGCATATAAATGTATCTGGCATTATATAAAAGCAGTTCTAAGAGGAAAACTTATGGCACTGTTTGCCTACATTTAAAAATTTGACAGATTCCAAGTAAATAAGCCTATATTCCAACTCAAGGCCCTGGATAAAGAACATACTGAAATTCCACAATAGGAAAGCCCACAACCTAATGGATGCTCAATTGAGTTCTACCAAATCTTTACAGAAAATTTAACAGCATTCTTTCTCAAATTATTCCATGAAATTAAAAGGGAGGAAAATTTCCCAAATATATTTTATGAACCTGGTATAATCCTGATACGAAAACACACAAAGACATATCAAGGAAAGAAAAGTACAGAGAATAGCCCTAATAGATATAGATGCAAACATCCTTAAAATATTAATGAACTATATTCAAAGGGAAGATGCACCAAGAACAAGTGGGTTTCCAAGGTTAGTTCAACATACCCAAATCAATAAATGTGTTTCATCCCTAAAACAGAATTATGGGAAAAAGTCATGGGATCATCTCAATAAATGCAGGAAAAATCTTGGCTAAAATCTACCACACATTCATTTGGTAAACACTGGAGAAGCTAGTCAACAAAGTTACCTACCTCAAAATTTTTTTTAAAATTCATTTTAATTGTAAACAAATAGGATACATCTTGTTTCTCTGTAAATGAAGTAGAGTCATACCATTTGTGTAATCATACATTTACCTAGGGTAATAGTTTTTGATTGCTTCTGTTATTTTTTTCTTCTCCCCCACACCTCCCACCCCTCTTATCCCACTATAGAGTCACTCCTTCCTCCATTCTTGCCCCGCTCTCACCCCCCTAAATAGGTCTTCATCTGCTTATCAGTGAGATCATTCATCCTTTGGTTTTTTGAGATTGGCTTATCTCACTTAGCATGATATTCTCCAATTTTATCCATTTGCCTGCAAATGCCATAATTTTAATATATTTTTATGTTTGAGTAATATTCCATTGTATATATATATATATACACAACAGTTTCTTTATCCATTCATCAATTGAGGAACATTTAGGTTGGTTCCACAATCTGGCTATTGTGAATTAAGCAGCTATGAACAGTGTTGTAGTATGCTGATTTTAAGACCTTTGGGTACAGGCCAAGGTGTGGGATAGCTGGGTCAAATGGTGGTCCCATTCCATGTTTTCTAAGTAATCTCCACACTGCTTTCCAGAGTGGCTGAACTGATTGCAGCCCCACCAGCAATGTATGAGTGTACCTTTTCCCCCACATTCTCACCAACACCTATTGTTGCTAGTATTCTTGATAATCGTGATTATAATTGGGGTGAGATGGAATCTTGCTGTAGTTTTGATTTGCATTTCTCTTATTATTAAGAATGTTGAACATTTTTTTATATAATTGTTGATTTCTTGTAGATCTTATGTGAAGTGTCTATTACTTAGTCCATTTGTTGATAGGGTTATTTGTATTCTTCGTGTAGAGATTTTTGAGTTCTGTATATATTCTGGAAATTCGAGCCCTGTCAGAAGTATGAGTGGCAAAGATTTTCTCCCACTCTGTAGGTTCTCTCTTCACATTGCTGATAGCTTCCTTCGCTGAGAGAAAGCTATTTAGTTTGAATCTATCCCAGTTATTGATTCTTGCTTTTATTTCTTGTGCTATGGGAGTACTGCTAAGGAAGTCTGATCCTAGGCCGAAATGTTGAAGATTTGGACCTACTCTTTCTTCTATAAGAGTCAGGGTCTCTGGTCTGATTTCAAGGTCCTTGATCCATTGTGAGTTGATTTTTGTGCAGGGTGAGAGATAGGGGATTAGTTTCATTCTGTTGCATATGGATTTCCAGTTTTCCCATCACTGTTTGTTGAAGAGGCTATCTTTTCTCCACTGCATACTTTTGGCACCTTGGTCTAGTATGAAAAAATTGTATTTATTTGGGTTTGTGTCCATGTCCTCTATTCTGTACCATTGATCTACCTGTATATTTTGGTGCCATTACCATGCCATTTTTGTTACTATTGCTTTGTAGAATTGTTGAAGGTCTGGTATTGTGATACCTCCTGCTTCACTCTTCCTGCTAAGGATTGCTTTAACTATTCTGGGTTTCTTATTCTTTTTGATGAATTTCAGGATTGCTTGCTCTATTTCTGTAAGTACATCATTGGGTTTTTAATTGGAATTGCATTTAATCTGTATAGCACTTTTGGTGGTATGGCCATTTTGATATTACTAATTCTGCCTATCCAAGAACATGGGAGATCTTTCCATTTTCTAAGGTTTTCTTTAATTTCTTTCTTTAGTGTTCTGTAGTTGTCATTGTAGAGGTCTTTCACCTCTTTTTGGAGATTGATTCCCAAGTATTTTATTTTTTTCAAAGCTATTGTGAATGGGGTAGTTTTCCTAACTTCTCTTTCTGAAGATTCATCACTTATGTATAAAAATGCATGGGATTTATGAGGATTGATCTTATATCCTGCTACTTCACTTATGAGTTATAAAAGTTTTCTGGTGGAATATCCTGGTTCCTCTAAATATATAACCATGTCATTAGCAAACAGGGATAGTTTGAGTTCTTCTTTGCCTATTCATTTCCCTTTAATTTCTTTGGTTTGTCTAATTGCTCTGGCTAGAGTTTTGAGGACAATGTTGAATTGAAGTGGTGAAAGAGGGCATCCCTGCCTTGTTCCAATTTTTATGGGGAATGCTTTCAGTTTTTCACCATTTAGAATGATATTGGCCATGGGCTTAGCATAGATGGCCTATACAATGTTAAGGGAAGTTCCCCCATCCCTATTTTTTCTAGGGTTTTGAGCATGAAGTGATGCTATATTTTTTCAAATGCTTTTTCTGCACCTATCAAATAATCATGTGATTCTTGACTTTAAGTCTGTTGATATGGTGAATTATATTTATTGATTTCTGAATGTTGAACCAACTTTGCATCCCTGGGATACAATCCACTTGATCGTTGTGCACTCTTTTTAATATATTTTTATATTCAATTTGTTAATATTTTTTGAGAATATTTGCATCAATGTTTATTAAGGATATTGGTCTGAAATTTTCTTTCCTCAATGTGTTACTGTCTGGTTTAGGTGTCAGGGTGATATTGGATTCATAGAATGAGTTTGGCAGGGTTCCCTCCAATTCTATGTCATGAAATATTTGAGAAGTGTTGGAATGAGCTCTTCTATAAAGTTTTTGTAGAACTCAGCTGAAAACCCATCTGGTCCCTGACTTTTCTTTGTTGGTAGGCTTTTGATGACTTCCTCTATTTCATTACTATTTCATTGGTCTACTTAAATTGTGTATGTCATCCTGATTTAGTGTAGGTAATGCATATGTCTCTAGAAACCTATTGATGTTTTTGAGATTTTCTATTTTGTTTGATTATAGATTTTCAAAATAGCCTCTAATTATGTTTTGTATTTCAATCTTGTCAGTTTTGATATTTCCTTGTTCATTCCAAATTTTAGTAATTTGGTTTTCTCTCTCCTTCTCTTTGTTAGTGTGGCTAAGGTTTTTTCAATTTTGTTTATTTTTTTCAAAGAGCCAACTATTTATTTTGTCAATTTTTTGATGGTTTCTTTTGATTAAATTTCAGTGACTTCACTTCTGATTTTAACTCTTTCCTGTCTTCTACTACTTTTGGTGTTACTCTGCTCTTCTTTTTCTGTGGATTTGAGCCATAGTGTTAGGTCATTTATTTGTTGATTTCTTCTTTTTTTATTGAACACACTGTCTGAAATAAATTTTCCTCTAAGGACTGCTTTCATAGTGTCCGAGAGATTTTTATATAATGTTCCTTTGTTCTCATTTACCTCTGAGAATTTTTTTAATTTCCTTCCTGATATCTTCTCTTATCCATTTATCATATAATAGTGTACTATTTAATCTCCAGGTGTTGGGGTAGTTTCTGTTTTTTATTCTGTCATTTATTTCTAATTTCAATCCATTATAATCAGATAGAATACAAGGTAGTATCTCTATCTTCTTGTATTTGCTAACATTAGCTTTGTGGCAAAAAATATGGTCTATTTTAGAGAAGGATCCATGTGCTGCTGAGAAGAAAGTGTATTCGCTCTGTTGGATGGTATATTCTATAAATGTCCATTAAGTCTAAATTATTGATTGTGTTATTTAGGTCTATCATTTCTTTGTTCAATTTTTGTTTGCAGGATCTGTCCAGTGGTGAGAGAGGTGTGTTAAAATCACCTAGCCTTATTGTGTTGTGGTCTATTTGATTTCTGAGATTGAGAATGATTTGTTTGACATACATGGATGAGCCACTATTTGGGGCATAGAAATTTATGATTGTTATGTCTTGCTGATTTATGCTTCCCTTAAGCAGTATAAAATATCCTTCTTTATCCCTTCTGACTTACTTTGGATTGAAGTCCACATTATCATATATGAGGATGGATACTCCAGATTTTTTGCTGTGTCCATGTGCATCATATGTTTTCCCCAATCCTTTCTCCATTAGTCTGTAAGTTTCTCTTTCTATGAAGTGAGTCTCTTACAGGCAGCAAATTGTTGGATCTTTCTTTTTAATCCACTCTACCAGTCTATGTCTTTTGATTGATGAGTTCAGGCCATTAACATTCAGGGTTATTATTGAGATATGGTTTGTATTCCCAGTCATTTGGCCCATTTTTTTTTTTGACATGACTTGGTTTTTTGTTTATTTGGCTGTTCTGTCTGGGTAGTTCCACCTTTGCTGACTTACATCATTGCTTGTCATCTCTTCCTCATGGAACTCATGGAATAATTTGCTAAGAATGTTCTGTAATGCCGGCTTTCTTTTTGTAAGTTCTTTCAACTTTTGTTTATCATGGAATGATTTTATTTCATCGTCATATCTGAAGGTAAGTATTGCTGACTATAAGATTCTTGGTTGGCATCTATTTTCTTTTAGGGCTTGAAAAATGTTGTTCCAGGCCCTTCTACCTTTTAGGATCTGGATTGAAAATATCTGCTGACATAGGTATTGGTTTCCCCCTGAATATAATTTGATTCTTTTCTCTTGCAGCCTTTACAATTCTGACTTTATTTTTATGTTTGGTATTTTCATTATAATATGCCTTGGTGTGGATTTGTTGTGATTTTGTGCATTTGGTCTTCTGTTGGACTCTTGTAATGGATTTTGCATTTCCTTCTTCAGGTTTGTGAAATTTTCTGATAGTATTTCATTGAATAGCTTGTTCATTCCTTTGGTTTGTTTCTCTGTGCCTTCCTCAATCCCAATAATTCTTAAATTTGGCCTTTTCATCATATCCCATAGTTCTTGTAGATTCTGTTCATGATTTCTCTCCATCTTCTCTGGTCAACTTTGTTTTCAAGATTAAATATATTGTCTTCAATATCTGACATTCTGTCTTCCAGGTGTTCTGTCCTATTGGTTATCCTTTCTATGGAGTTTTCAATTTGGTTTATAGTTTTCTTCATTTCAAGGAATTCTGTTTGTTTTTTTTTAAAGTCGCTAACTCTTTATTG
The DNA here is from genome assembly GCF_902686445.1 of Sciurus carolinensis. Taxonomy (NCBI): domain Eukaryota; kingdom Metazoa; phylum Chordata; class Mammalia; order Rodentia; family Sciuridae; genus Sciurus; species Sciurus carolinensis. Next base: position 669,932 of record NW_025920197.1, on the reverse strand, counting down.
AAATGATCTTTTGTTTCATGTATTTGCTCTTTAAAATGCCAATTGTTGTAATCATTTAATGCCTGCATTTGCTCTTTTTTCTCATCACTCACTTCCTGCATTGTTCTTTCATCTCCTCGTTTGCTTCCCTGATCATTTTAATTTTGCACATTTTTAACTCCCTTTCTGACATTTATTTTCATTGCTCTCATTGGATTTCATTGCTATACCATCTAGGTTTTTTGGGACATTTTCTTCCCATGTTTTCTCATATTGCTCAGGTATCTACCCCTCTAGTAGTGAAACTCTGGGATATTGCAGATTTCCTCTATTGACTAATATTTTCTCTGTAGATTTCCAATAACTCACCTCTTAGCCTTCAGTAACCTGAAATCTTGGAGGAACTTGATAATGTGGTGTTCCCCTAGAAGCTGGTCTTCTAGGGGTGGTGGCCTTCAGGTGGGGTATATTCCCTTTCAGTGGGCAGAGGCACCTCCACTTGTTGACTGATGGTCAGTCAAAGGGGGACTAGACTGCAGACAGGCATGTCTGATCTGGGCCTGTGTCTCTGGTTCTAGTGCGCAGGTGGGAAACCCTTGCCCAGTGGGGAAGACTTACCTGGTGGGGAAGTTTTGCTTGCCAGCTCTCCTCTGAAATGTTTCCTGTGGTCCAGAGCTGCCACATGGAATGGGAAGCCCTCCTCTGTTATGTTCTCAGGGGGCCTGACCTAACACCTGAGCCGGGGAGCCTCTCCCTGCAAGGGACTACCTCACTGAGTGGCCCTCCTCTGCTATGTTTTCTGAGGATCAGAGCTACCACTTGGGCCTCTGACCCTCACTCTGTGTTGAACCCTCTTGCTGTGTGGCCCTCTTCTGCTATGCTCCTGGTTGACTGGGTTCTCTGCTTCAGCAGGGGAGTCTCACTGGTCCACTCTATTCCATGAAGTTCCTTGCATTTAGGGACTACTGCCCCTTTTGGGGAAACTGACAAGTTGGAGAGACTCACCCAGTGGCTCTGAGTTGGTCCTGAGTCTCTCAATACCTCTTCTTCTTGACTCCTGGGTCTTGACAAAGGTCCCCTAGTCACCTTCCTGTAGGTGTCTCAGCAAGGGAGCTGCCCTTCCAATGATGATGGCCATGACCTGAGGAATAATTCAAAATGCCTGCACCAGCCTATAAAGAAGTCTCTGGCTACCTCCATGATGGTGACAGACTTCGGCACAGTGGTCAGGTGGGGTTGCTCAGTGATGGCATCTGTCTTTGGCCTGGTGGTTTGGGCAGGTTGGCTACCTGCCACCCAGCTCAGCAAAGCAGGTGGGTGGTGCCCCCCTGCTATCTCCATGATGCAGGCGACCTGACTCACTTGCCAGGCCACTCCATCACTGAGACCAAACAGTAATGGCACCAACCTAGGTGCAGGGGTCTGGTGGGGTCACTCAGTGGTGATGTCTGTCCTTTGCCTGGTTGCTGGGTGGGTTGGATGCCTGCTGCCTAGCTCCATGATGCAGGTGGTCTGTCTGACTCACCCCACCAGCTAGCTCCTTGACTGCCTACCTCAACATTTTAAAGACCATTTGTGACAAACCCAAAGCCGATAAACTAAATGAAGAAAACATAAAAGCATGCCCACTAACTTCAGGAACAAGACAAGGCTGCACACTCACCATTCATATTTAATACAGGCCTAAAAAAAATTTACCAGAGTGACCAGGCAAGAAAAGAAAAAGAATACAAAGAGGAGAAGTCAACTCTCTGTTGCTGAAAACATGATCCTATATCTAGAAGATAAAAAAAAGACTTCACCAGAAGATTTTAGAGCTTATAAAGGAATTTAGCAAAGTAGGAGGATACAAAATCAACACCCATAAATCAGTAGTTTTCCTATACCCCAACAGTGATTCAACTGAGGAAGGAATCAAGAAAAACATCTCACTCACAATAACCTCAAAAAATTAAATACTTGGGAATTAATTTATCCAAGGAGGTAAAAGAGCTCTACAACATAAATAACATAACACTAAATAAAAAGAAAATTTAAGAATTGAGAAGATGGAAAGACATCATACATTCTTGAACAGGCTGAAAATATATGGTCAGAAAGGCCAGACCACCAAAAGCAATAAACACATTCAATACAATCACAATTAAAATACAAATTTCCTTCTGGACAGAGTTAGGAAAAATCAACTCTTAGATTTACTTTGAAGAATAAGAAATCCAGAATAGCTACACAATAGTAAGCAAGATAATTGAAGCAGGAGACATGAATTACCAAATCTAAAATTATACAACAGAACCATAGCAGCAAAAACATTCACAAACATCTAGTCATATGATATTTGACAAAGTTGCCAAAAATGTATCTTAGGGAAATGACACTCTTTATGATAGATGGTGCTGGGACAAATGGAGAGGTGTTTGTAGAAAAATAAAATAGACCCTGGTCTTTCACTCTGTACAACCCTCAAATTGAAATGGATCAAAGATTAAAAATTAGACCTGATAATTTCAGCTGCTAGAAGAAAACATAGTGTCAACACTCCAACCTAAAAGTGCTGGCATCATCTTCCTTATGAAGTCCTATAGAGTCCAAAAAATAAAACCAAGGATCAATATTTGAGATGACACCAAACTAAAAGTTTTCTGCACAGCAAAGGAAATGATTAAAACTATGAGAAGAGAGCCTACATAATGAGAGAAAATCTAGGTAATTTATTTTATTCCTTTTAATTACATTAATTCCCTATAAATTCCTTCAATGGGAACTTATATCCAGAATACACAAGAAATAAAACCCACCAAAAAAATACCCAATCAATAGAAGGGCAAGCAACTGTGCAGAAACTTTTCAAAAGAAAAAATACAACTGGACAACAAAAATAGGAAAAATGTTCAACCTCTCTAGCAATCAAGAAAATTCTACATAAGATTCAATCTCACTCTGGTCAGAATAGTAATGATCCAGAACATAGAAATCAGTAAAACCCAGTGAGGTTGGGGGGAGAAAGGAGCACCTGTGCATTGTGGGTGAACTGCAGACATACCACTTTGGGAGAGCAGTGTGGAGAGTCATCAGAAAGCTAGGATGCCTGGGAGGTTTCAAGGTGGTGGAATAGAGGAGGTCACTTTCCTGGCTGCTCCATGGTGTGAAACTAAGAAAAAAGACAGGCAGTTTCTCAGTGAGGTTGGAGAACAAAAAAAGGGTGGGGCTTTACTGAAATTTAATACTGGACTATCAAAGCAGATAAAATGAGGAAGAAACCTCCAGCACCATAGCTGCTTTTGCAGCTGGAGACACCAGCCAGAGTGGCCCCACTGTGGGCACAGTGGAAGGATAAGGGAATCAAGGAAACTCACACTTTTAGGAAGAGTGAGACATAACTGTATACTGAGTTTGCAGATCAAAGCCACTACCTGACTGAACAGAATGTTCACTTCACAGCAGCCTTGTATGGAAAACTGACCACATTTCTTTCTGTGGCATATGGAGGATGGAGGAAGGAACCATTTTGAAGTCACACATTAGGGACTGACACCTTCGGGAGCCAAGTCCTAGCAAACCTGGCTCAAAATACAGGCCAGGCAAAAGAAAATGCATGACAAAGAGTGTACCCAAGTTGCAAAGAGAAAATTAGACATGTGAGGTTAATACAGAGAACAACTGGTCATGGAATCCCACCTGGCACTCCCCCTCCCCCTCTAATTCAACTGCTTGCAAGCCTGACTGTGAGATACATGTCTGGCCAGGAATTAAACAGGTTGGGTGTGGGAGAGACTGAGTTTGCACACTGAACTTAAAAACCATGAAATATGTGGTTAGCAGATGACATAGTAGACTAAGAGTTGGCTCTTACACCACACAAGAAGGCCCCAGGGGAGATACTGGGTGGAAGACTTTCAGAATGGACTGGCAATTGCTGAGCTTTGGAGATGCACTTATTGAAAATCTCCAGGCCAACTGGCATCCAATGAATGCACCTAGACCCTATTATACCCAAACCCTACACCCAGCAGTTCCACCTACAGGATTGTCTCTCACAATTTCAACTCCACCCAGAGGGTACTGCAAGCATCACAATCCAGAAAACCCCACCTAACTACTGAGTAGGGAAAATGGAATATTTTTAACTCCAATGGAAACACTTGTTTAACTTTTCATCAAGGTCTTTTTTTCCCCTATGTCTTTTCTCTGCTTAATTGAAACCTTAATTGTTCATAGACATTTATACATATTTATATTTGGATTTTTCTTTTCTCATTTTCAGCTCATTTGAAACTACTTATTTTCATGGATCAGTTTTTTGGAGACTAGGAGGTCTCCAAAATATATTTCAGTTGTGATTAATATAATTATAATTATAATATGTTTCAGTTTTGATTTTTATTCTTTCATTTTTATACTTATTTTTAATTTTTAATAGTTTAATTTTTATTTTTTGTGGTGCTGGGGATTTGAACCCAGGGCCTTGGGCTTGTGAGGCAAGAACTCTACTGACTGAGCTATATTCCCAGCCCTATGCTTATTTTAAATTTTTAAAACTTTTACTTTATATATGTTTTCTCTCATCTGTTACTCTTAAACCTCTTTCTTTTGCTAACAGCCAAACTCTGTGGTTCTTTCAGTCTTACTTCAACTTTTTGCTTTTATCTTCTCTCCCCCTCCCTCAAAATCATCACATCCTATATCACTTCTGTTCTCTCCCTGTTCAACATCAAAATTATTAATCATTTTGCAAAGTGAGTGTTTTTATTGTTCACAAGAACTCATTGTATCATTTCTATTTATTGTGACAACATTGTAGATGTCACAGCAGAAATTACTGGGTTTAATGCTGTATATAGTTGCATTGGTTGCTATTACCCTTAAGTGATAAGTACTGGAAACCTTCAGGGACACTATAGTCTACAGAGTAGAAAAGCAACTGTTTCACATCCATACTTTTACATGAGTAGACACAAAAACAACATGATAAAGCCAGGGAACAAATCACTACAAACAAACCAAGACACTTTAATAAGAGAATCCATCACTAACATAGGAGAAAAATGACAAACAAGGAGTTTAGAATGTATATAAATTAATCTGTGAGAAAAACAATGTTGAAGGAGCAATATTAGAGAAAAATGCAGGAAATGAAAGATCACTTCAATAAAGAGATAGATTCTAAACAAAAATCAAGCAGAAATACTTGAAAAGAAGGTATTAGTGAACCAAATTAAGTATCCAGCTCAAAGCATGACCAACAGACTAGACCATTTAGAAGCCAGAATTTTAGATAATGAAGGCAAAATATATAATCTTGAAAATAATGTGACCATGGAGAAAAGGTGTTAGGAGTCCATAAACAGAATTTTCAAAAAATATGAGATAACCTGAAAAGATCAAATTGAAGATTTACTGAGATAGATGAAGGCTTGAAGAGAGAAACCAAAGGAAAACACAGTATTTTCAATGAAAAAATGTCATAATGAAAAAGTAAAACAGACATTATTACCTCATGTACATAAATGACTGAATTGACCGATGTGAACCTACAATATGTATAATCAGAAAAATCAGAGATTACACTTCATTTATGTATGGTATATCAAAATGTATAAAAGCATTCTACTGTCATGTACAACTAATTGGAACAAATTTTTAAAAATTTAAAAAGAAATAACAGAAAATTTCTCAAATCTAAAGAATAAAATGTAAAATTAGATGTAAGAGGCTTATAAAGCTCAAATATATAAAGAACACACCCACACAGAGGTATATTATTTTGAAAATGTCCAATATATGGATTAAGGATGGAATTTTAAAGACTGCCATAGAAAATCACAAAGTCACATTTAGAGGGAAACCAATCTGTGTCTCAGCTTATTTCTCAGCCCAGACCTTCAGAGCTAGGAATCTTGGAACAATATATATCAAGCTCTGAAGGAATATGAATTCCAGCCAAAAAATCTTTACCCAGCACAATTAATCTTCATAACTGATGATGAAATAAAAAACTTCCATGATAAGTACAAGTTAAAAGAATTCAAAGGAGAAAGTCAACTCTACAAAACATACTCAATAAAATATTTTATGAAGAAATAAGAAAATAAAAGTGAAGACCAGCAAAGGAAGAAACTACACTAGAACAACTATCAAATGAGAAGTTAATTCAAATTAAAAATCAGAAATAAATCAAAATTACAGTGAATAAAAATCATCTCAATAACTACATTAATGTTAATGACCTAAACATGTCATTAAAAATACATAGATTGGTAGAGTGGATTAAAAATGAAAACCCAACACACTGTCTCCAGGACACTTACCTTATCAGCAAAGACATACACAGACTGAAGGTAAAAAAATGGGAAAAAGCATAACACATGGATCTCATAAAGAAGTGGGAGATTTTATCCTCATATCAGATAAAGTGGACTTCAGTTCAAAGTTAATATGAAGGGACAAAGAAGAAAATTTTATACTGTTTCTGGGAAGTACATATCAACAAGTCATAACAATCATAAATATTTCTGCTCCAAACAATGGAGGCTCTACATGCATCAAAGCCTTCTCAGTTTCTAGAATCAAATACACCACAACACAATAATACTAGATAACTTTAAGAAATCTTTCTCATGACTGGAGTGATTCTCCAAAGGAAAATTTAATGAAGAAACTGTAGAACTGAAAAATGCAATAAATATTTTAGATTTAACAGACATATAGGATATTTTATTCATCAAATGCTGAATGTACCTTTTTCACAACAGCACATGGATCCTTCTCTAAAATACACTATATGTTATTATATGCAAAGCAACTCTTAGCAAATATGCAAAATTGAGATAAAACATTTCATTCTATGAGACCCTAATAGAATGAAATTAGAAATCAAAACTAAAATACAAAACAGAATCTTCTCTAACACCTGAAAACTAAAAAATACTCTATTGAATGACCAAAGTAGCAGAAGAAATCAAGGATGAAATTTAAAAAACTAACACAGGTAAATAAGAATAGAAATACAACATATCAAAATCTCTGGGATGATATGAAGGGAGGGCTAAGAGGAGAGGCAATTACATTCAGTTCATTCATTTAAAGAATATAAAGTCCCTAATAAGTAACCTAACATTTCATCACAAGGCACCAGAAAAAGAAAGAAGATGGGAAATAATTAAAATCAGTGCTGAAATAAAATAGGAACAAAAAAATACTCAAATTAGCAACACAACAAAAGTTGGTTCTTTCAAAATGTAAATCAAATTGGTATACCTTTAGACAAACTAATCAAAAAAGTCAAATTCCTAAAATTCAGTGAAAAAGGAAATATCACCATAGACACTACTGAAATACAGATGATATTCACTAACTATTCTGAAAATTTATTCTCTAATGAAATATAAAATTTTGAAGACATCAAAAATTTCTACAAATGTATGAAGTACACAAATTCAATCAAAAAGACATAAGAAATTTAAACAGATAAAATTCAAGCAATGAGTTTGAAGATGCTATCAAATCCTACAGGAAAAGAAAATCCCAGGACCAGATGAATTTTTAACTTAGTTCTTCTACCAGACCTTCAAACAAAGCAGCAATACTCCTCAATTTATTCCATGAAGTAAGGAAGGGGGTAATCTTTCCAAAGTAATTGTATGAAGTTAGTATCATCCTGAAAACACAAACAAAAAGAAAAAGGCACAACAGGGAAAGAAATTTTCAGATCAATATTCCTGATGAATATAGATGAAAAAATTCTCAATATAATACTGGCAAGTTGCATATGAAGCCATATTTAAATGTTAGTGCACGGTGCTCAAGTGAGGTTCTTCCCAGGGAGCAAGGTTGTTTCAACACATGGCAATCAGTACATAAAATTCACCACATCAGCAGATTTAAAGGCAAAAATCACATGATTATGTTAATAGATGCCAAAAAGGCATTTGACAAAATAGAGCATTCATTCATGTAGAAAAACTAGGGATTCTAGGAATATACCTAAACATTGTAAAGACTATATGCTAAACCCAAGGCCAACATTCACTCTAAATGGAGAATAATTGAAAGCATTCCCTCTAAAAATCAATAATATAGTTCTGGAACCTTTAGTCAGGGCAATTAGAAAGAAGAAAGAAATTAAAGGGATATGAACAAAAAAAATTCAAACTATCCTTATTTACTAACAATGTGATTACTTAAAACACACAAAAATTCTACTGGAAATTTTCTATAACTAATAAATGAGTTCAACAATGTAGCAGGATATAAATTAACACCAATAAATCAATTGCATTTCTACATACTAGTGATGAATCAAAGAGAAATTAGGAAAACTTTCTTGAATGGGAGCCTTAAAAATAAGAGCCTTAAAAATAAAACAAAATATTTGTAAATCACTCTAACAAAATAGGTGGACAACCTCTACAATGAAAACTACAGAACTCTAAAGAGAGAAGTTGGGGAAGACCTGGGAAGATAGAAAGATCTTGCATGTTTTTGAATGGGTATTTTAAAAATGTTCAGAGTACCAAAGAGTGCTATACAGTTTTAATCCAATTCCTATTAAGGTTCTAGTTGTGTTCATCATAGAAATAGATACATCAGTCATGAAACTTCATCTGGAAAATGAAGAAGCTGGTAATAATCAAATAATTCCTCCATGAGAAATGTGAAGCAGGAGGCATTCCAATAAAAGAAATTAAATTATACTCCAGAACTACAGTAACAAAAAAGACATGGTATTGGCACCAAAACAGGTAGGAAGACATGTGGTACAGAAAAGAAAATATATAGACAAACCCACATAAATACAGTTATCTCACACTAGACAATGTAACCATAAGCACACATTGAAGTAAATATAGCATTTTCATCAAATGGTGCTGGAAAACAGGAAACCCATATGTAGTAGACTGAAATTTAACTCCTCTATCTCACTCTGAGCAAAATTCAACTCAAACTGTTATTAGACCAGAAACATTGCATCTACTAGAGGAAAATGTAGAAAAAAACTCTCCATCATGTCAGATTAGGAACCAATTTTCTCAACAAGACCCCTAAAGTGCAGGAAATAAAATCATGAATCAATAAATGGGATTGTATCAAAATGAAAATCTTCTTTACAGCAAAGGAAACAATAAAAACATGAAGAGAGAGCACACAGAATGTGAGGAAATCTTTGACACCTACTCTCAGAGCATTAATCTCCAGGATTTAGAAAGAACTCAAAACACTGAAAACCAAACAACCCCAAATAACCCAATCAGTAAATGGGCCTCATAACTGAACAGACACATCACAGAAGAAATGTGATCAGTAAATATATGAAAAAATATTCAAAATCACTAGCAATTAGAGAAATTAAATTAATACTACACTGACATTAGAATGGCTATTATAAAGCCTATAGTAACAATAGATGTTGGTAAGGATGTGGGGGGAAAAGTTGCACTCATACATTACTGGTGGGCCTGAAAATTGGTGTAGCACATTAACAGTATGGAGATTCCTCAGAAAACTAGAAATAGATTCACAATTTGACACCATTATCCCACTCTCTGCATATACCCAGAAGATGTAAAAGTGGCCTGCTACAGTGATATGGTTACATCAATTTTACAGCAGTTCAATTCTTAATACCTAAGCTATGAATCCAACCTAGATGCCTTTCAACAGATGGATGGATAAAGAAAATGTGGCACTATATTCAATGGGCTATTATTCAGTCAAAAGGGAGAAACAAATTATGGCATTTGCCAGTAAATGGATAGAATTGGAGACTATCATGCTAAGTGAAATAAGCCAATCCCCAAAATCCTAAGGCTATATGTTCTGTCTAATATTTGAAGCTGACTCATGATAGGCAGAGCAATGGAGCAGAGGAGGTTCACTGGATTGGACTGTGTGGAGTGAGGGAAAGGAGGGAGAATAGGGGTGGGAATGACTGTAGAGTGAATCAGAGCTAATTTTTCTATGTTCATATATGACAGCACAACCAGTATAACTCTACATCATGTAGAACCAAAAATATAGAAAGAGATAGTCTATGAATGTATGATATATGAAAATACATTCTACTGTCCTGAGCTAAGAGCAAGCAAAATAGGCATATGACCACAATAGAATCCAACTATTTCACTCCTTTTTAATCTCCTGAAAGATCTAAAATTACCATACTGTGGCAACACTGCCACAACAATATTTGCAGTAACAAATTATTAAGAATTACATTATGTAACTGACCCAGGTATATCCAGGTATGTTATATATATATACACACATGTGGATGTATATGTACGCATATGTACAAGTATATGTATATGTATATATGATATATAATATATAATTTTATTGCATATTTTATATAATATGTATTATGTACATAAAAATATATAAATTAATATATACTACATATCATATAAATGATATATACATTCTACATATAAAATGAATAAAATTATTTCATTTGTTGGAAAATGGGTGGAAGTAGAGAATATTCTGCCATAGAAAATTAGCCAAACTCAGATATGTAAAATTAGCCAAACTCAGAAACTCAAAGGTCAAACATTTTCTCTCAAAAATGGAAGGTAGAGTAAAATAAATCAAGGGGGGGAGGGAAAGGTAACATGAGTGGCCAATCAAAAGCAAACTAATGGATGAGCAAAAAGATGTCCAGCTGGGGAAATGAAGGAGAATGAGGCAGGGAGGGATCATGAGAAATAAAGAGGGAGGCCAAGGGGGTAAGAACTAAAATTAAATTCCATTCACATCAGTTTATAAGGATGAAACCAAGTCCCATGTATAACTATAAAACTATCATAATAATTTAAAATAAAGTAAATACCAATTTCTAAATTCTATACTTCAATCTATTTCAAAGAGGCTTATAATTTATTGTATAGGCCAGATTCTTGTAAATTAATAGAAACTATCAAGAGAACCATGAAATCTATAAAAGAATATACTCTAAAACAGGAATTGTATACTTATTTATTGAGGAAAAATAGGTCATCTGAGTGAATGCTACATTTTGACAGCAACAAACAGAACACTCCTCCATGCTATGCAGAAGGCACACTGCACACCCTCATCACACAGTAATGGCACTCAGAGGGGTACATTGGTTCTTAAGAGAAGCTTGAATTTCAAATTTCTGAAAGAGTCTCCTTAATTTTAATTATGGACAATTTTAGGGGTAAGCTAAATATATTCATGAGTTTTAAAAAAATGAAAAAGAGGAAGAGAGCTTTCAACAACTGTTTGCATTCTAATTTTAAAAAAACAAACACAGAAAAAAAAAACCTGCATAAAAATCCACATTTGTTGACCAATGTCACAGTCAAAATAAACATAATTTAAGTATTTTGTAAATAATCCTGTGTGGTTTAGACCTTGGTTTTGGCTTCCAAATTCACATTTAGTGAAATCAGTCTTTCCACTAAAGATGGTGACTTCAAAGCAACAACGAGGTGGAGAGTTGATTCATTCCTGATGTTGTGAGCACGTGTATTGGCACCGTGTTCTAATAAGTTATTTGCACACCATTCTTCCAGGTACTGTAGTGCCTGTTGTTTTTATACCAAGAAATAAACTCTAAATTTTGAGAATCAAAGAAAAATATTTTATATGTTTTACTAATTAGACACATTTAAATTGAATTAATAAATTTTTCTCCTAAGCATTTCAATCAAATTTTTTTCCTACAGAAACCTGTGGCTACCTCTACTTTCATCAATGGTATGTTGCCATCAAGATCACCGGGGTTGATCTTACAATTCTTCTTTATTAGAAAATCCACCATTTCTGCTTTGCCAAAGGCACAGGCATAATGTAGAACAGTCCTATGAAAGTAAGAGGCTTTGTTAGGACCTCATAAAATACCCTCTCAAAAATCTACAATTATTAATGAAATTATAAACATTAAATAACAGGCAATTCCTCTACTATCTTCCTAGGAAAGTACAATATTTACCAGCTGTTATTACTTACTGAATTAATGAATTAGCAGCCTATTCCATAGACTTTCTTTTTCCTTTCTTTTTTTTTTTTTTTTTTTGGTATTTCTAGGGTTCAAAACCAGGGCACTTGACCCAAAAGCCATATCCTTAGAACCTTTTATTATTATTACTTTTAATTTTGAGGCAGGATCTCACTATATTGCCCAGGCTGACACTGAATTTGTAATGCTACTGCCTTTGTCTCCCAAAACGCTAGAATTATAGGCATGAGCTACTGTGTCTGGACCCACTGATCTTTTATTTTTGTTTATTCTGGTTTTGTGGTGCTGGGATGGACCCCAGAGCCTGGAGTCTTCCATGAAGAGCTTTACCAGTGAACCACATTCTAAGCCAAGAGCATCCCACTTGCCTATAAAGAGCATGGCCCTTGAATCTAGTTCAACATTGGCTGGAATTCTACATTAGCCTCTGTGACTCACTACTTAGATTTCCTCTCCCTTAATTTTTTCACCAATAAAATAAGGATTAAAGTTAGTAATTACCTCCCAGGATAATATGGTGATGTTTAAATGGGAATATATGCAAAAATTTGAACAGTTTCTAGAACAAGCAACTGTTCAATAATTGTTGCCTTGTTGACTATTGTAATCATTACTATTACTATGAATGAACAGAGTGCTTGAATTAATAAAATAGTACTATTATAGTGATTTTACAGATATCTTTTAAGGACTACGTATTTTAGTCAGTCTTAGATGCTCTTTTTTCTATCATTTTAACATCACTGACATAGGGATGCCACTAAAATTTAGACTGCATTTCAAGTATAATTGGGAACATTCAATTTTTTATTCATACATGAAATAAAGAACCATCACATAATCCACAGTGCCATACCTTTAGTGAAATGTAATGCAAACAAGAGGTCTATAGTGGTTCTAGTCATATGGGTGGCATTTAATTTAATATTAGTTCTTAAAATTATTATAGGTAAAGAGAGATGAATGATAAAACAATAAAAGACCAAATTTAAAACAAAATAAAATCCTTGCTTTTCTTTTCTTTTTTTTAATAACTTAGAGCAATAGGAAATGTAGGACCCAAATTAATTAGCATGGTTCACTATATTCAATGTTTAGACTTATATAGGATATATATAAATCAGGTATTTCCAATGTTCAATATTTAATACTGCCCTAACTTTTAAAACAGCCAGTTTATAGTTTCCTACCTCCAGAAGTGCTTCTGTGTGAGGAAAGGGTTTACTTAAAATCAAGTCCTGTCTCTTCAGTTTTAAATGTCTGATCAAATAAACATAAAGCTTATAGGGAAGAGTTTTAAGAGACATTATGTCAATGATATACTAGGTATTCAGTGTATGGGTATAAATGAATAAAAGAACAGATAAGTATGCTTGAGTTCAGTTTTTTAAGCAAAACTTATAAAGTAAAGTAATACTTTGGCAATAGTAATAATCTTTTTCGCTTGCTCTCTTCTTTTTTCAGCATGCCACTGAAGAAGAATTAACCTACAATTACATTTATGTAACAAGTCCTACATATAAAAATTTATGTGTAATATGTATAAACACAGATGAAAAGTTTTCTTTCACTTCTACATAAAAATGTACAAGAAAATGGAAATTCCTCTTTATACATTTTTTGTTGGCAAGGACTGTCATAAGAAAGAATAAAGTGAAAAGAAGACTTCCTTTATTTCTTTCTCTTTAATGACTTCTATTTGTTGCATTCTGGTGCTGGTGATTGGATGCATGTCCTTTAGCTTGCTAAAGTCAAACTGACTAAAATCAGACAAAGTACTCTTTTGCAGATGCTCAAGTGATTTATGGATATAGGGGAAAATATTTTTGCCCCTAGTAAGAGAAGAAATTTAATTCTAACATAAATTGAAACACATTTCTCACCTACAAAGTTTTGAGGATGCAAGAGGAGTTGTTCTTAGACTCTGCTGCTTAAGGCTAAGCTGCATAAAACTCCTCAAATGGATGATTTGATGGTAAGTTCTGTGCAATGTTTAAAAACATATACATCCCTACCCACCAATTCTAATATAATAAATATTTTCCATATATTTGCATACTTTGTATTCTATCCTGTTCTAATCACACATCTTTTGGCAGCTGGCAAACAAGTAATTTGTGAAAGTTTATAATGTTTTTTCATACTCACATTGGCAAGTCTTTATTCATTACAAACATTTTCATAGTGTTATCATGACCTTTAAAATACTGCATGAATGTGGGATTCCAAAATGTTATAACTTTGACATTTTATTATTTATTACATTTTTTCAATATTGATAACCATAGAAAGAGTTCACATTTTGGGGACAAGGTGTATTCCCTTCCACAAAATCAGCACCAGGGCCTGGGCCCATATGGATATACTTAGTCCCTTGGGAACAAGGCAGGGTAAGGGACATTAGGGGAGCAGCAGGCAGCCTGTGCAGTCTGGGAACCTTATGTATGCTGCTCCCTTGGCCCTGGTGACTGAAAGCCTACACTGTGGACCAATGATCTCTTCTCCCTGCTTATATAAACAGACAAACAGTAAGGTACAACTACAGGAAATTGAATTGGAACAGAGGATCAAGCAATGTTGTGCAGAAAGTTTTTGGCAGATTATTTTTAAGCATAGTCTGTCCAAGTGGTGACAAAATTGGAAAAGCATCATGTTTGGTGCTTTGGAAAGTGGGCAATCTGTCAGTGAACTTTATTGTCTGCTCTCTTGAAAAGTAACAATGAAGTATTTGCAGAAAACTCAGGGCTCTTCCACAAGTCTTGCTCTGAAGACAGTTGACTGGTGAAGAGGACACCAAGTTATCCTTCAGAATTTGATTAACTAGTGAGTCAAGTCTATGAGAAGTAAGTTTTTTCTTCTTCTTTTGTAACTTTCAAAGCAATGTTATAACCAAAAGAAGAAAAAACAGTGGAACCATGTTCTTCATTCAACGACTTTTTGTAAGTTCTCTCAGTAGACAACACATAGTGGATTATATCTGAAGAACTCTTTTTTAGCCCTCATGTTGCTAGCATATGAGCAATATTTTTCTCATTATTCACTTTTCTACAATGTATATAACAAACTTTTGAAAGTATGTACATTAACATTAAACTGCTGTGTGTACCTAACTGTTAAACAGTCTACAAGGAAACCAGCTGAAATTTTGCTTTTGCTTTACTGCTCATTGAGAGGGCCTGGGTGCTAGACCTCCAAGGTTTGCAGGTCCCCAGTACAGAAACCTCCATGGGGGTCTGAAAGTCATCTCCTGGTGAAAGGAGAGCTGGTCTCCCTTCTGCTCTTCCCCACTAGCAGAGCCTGAGTGGTGCAGTCCCATCAGTCCCTCTTCCCCCAATTTGCCCCTTGCTCTTCAGACCCTGACCTCACAGATTCCCCCATACCTATATCTTTTATCAGCTTCATCGACATCACCTCCCTGAGATAAAAAATGTTTTAGTGCAGCTAAATCACCAATCTTTACAGCCTCGTGGAATCTGTGAACCTTGTCCTCTAAGTGTAAGGCAGTCAATTTCTTTAGGACTGACTTCATCAGGAAGCCTTGTATACCCCTTCCCCTGGGGTCTTCCTCAGTCTCTGACTTAATTCTCCTGAACAGAAGAAATCCCTGCCAAGCATCCTAACTGAGCAGTTACTGTCAACAGTGGAATAGCCATTGCCAAGCAACCTCATAAAAACAACTGCCAGCAGTGGAACCTGATGATCAGTAGTGATGGACTCCATGAGGATTCACCACCACATCACATTATATCACTTTTACATTATTGTATGGAGAATTTATTGATATTAAAATCCACAGAAGAGCTGAAATATCATGTAGGTCTAAAATACAGATAATACATTAGTATTAAAGCCACAGTACAGTTATTTTATCAGTATTAATGATATATATGGATATTATATTATTATTAAAAGATATAGGGAGCAATCATATTAGTAATAAATTATATTTTTTAACTTTTTTATACTAGAATTAAAGACCACAATTTATATATGATATTATTGTGTGATGATGTGCTATGGATATAACATTAATACTGAAGACCACAGGACATGTAAAATGAATTTTTATTTTGGTATCACATGCCACAAGGCAGGCACATTATCATGTTTAAAAGCTAGAATGTGGATACCATCTCGGTGCTGAAGGTCACAAACCAGCACCTTGCTGTTCTTGTGTTCAATTATGATAACAATCACTGCCAAAGACTTGGCAGCAGCTGCTCTATCACTTACCATGCTCTAATATGCTTGTCATATCATACTAAAGTCTACAAGGTTGTTGTATGAATTCTTCATGGGTCCATGAGAATAGTCTACCATTTCTGAAGGACACAGGGAAGCTATTTGATCAAGTTTTGATACTACAACATGGACAAGATAGCAATATTAATTGGCCAAATATATAAATTTTACCACTTTTTCATGCTATAATTTAAATCTCTTTTTAGTTGTAAAGTCCTAAAGGCAGCTATTTTATTAGTTATAGATGCTATAAAATGGGTATCTGGTCAGTATGAAGGCCACAATGCATTTGTGATATTAGTTTAAATGCCATTAGGAGAATAATTTACTAATTCAGAAAGTCCCAGGGAGCTGTAGCATCAATTTCAGTTTTTAAATACAGATGTCCTAGTAGCATTAATGCCAGAGGGCAGTTAGTATATGAGAATTGAAGCTCTACATCAATATTAGATTTTTACTGAAGACCTGCAGGCCATCATTAGCAACAAATGCCACCATATGATTATCATATTAACATTAAAGGTCACTATATATGATGTTATATGATCTGCAGGAATACAAGTGATTTAAAAACTGATGACCATGGGGAATGCCACGCAATTTTCTTTTTCATTCAAAGGGTCACAAGGTTGTCCCATTATCAGTTTTAAAACAATAATATGGATACCATGTCATTATTGAGGGCCACAAGGCAGTCTCTATCAGTTTTCAATGCTACAAGGTGGATTTCAAATGAGAACTAAAGTGCACAGGCTGTCTATTTTATCATTTTTACATACTACAATCTGGAAAACATCTTAATTTGCAAGGCCACCAGGCAGCAATTTTATCAAGTTTTGATACTATAATATGGACACCATGTTCCCAATAAGGCCACAGGCATGTAAAATGGATTATCATTTCCTAAAAATGCACAAGGCAGTCTTTACTTTAGATTTGGATGTTATAGCATGAATAGTATAACATAAAAGTTCACAGGGAAGCAATGATATTAATTTTACATGCTATATTGTGATATCAAAATAGTATTATAAACAGAATAATTTACATTAATTTTACTTGTTAAACTATGGATATTTTATTATGTTATTTTTAAAGGGCATATTGCAGCTGTTATATTAGCATTAGGTAGTTACTATGGGTATCTTATTAGCATTAAAAGTCACAAGTCATATATTATATTAGTTTCTTATCTTATAGTATGGATATGACATTAATAATTAAGCACAGTACACATTAAACATGAATTATCATTTTAGTGTGAAAGGGTACAAGGTAGCTATTATATTAGTTTGGGATGTTATGTCTTGTATATTATATTAACCTTAAAGACTGCAGGGACTCTAGCATATTAATTTTACATGCTATACTATGGATGTCTTAATACTAGTAAAACCACAGGGCAGTTATTAGCTTTACATGCTATGGGGTGGATATTACATCAATATTAGCAGCCACAGGTTAGCTCTATGTCTCTCTTAGATGCTACAGTATGGATAGTTTATTAATAATAAAGTTCACAGGGCAGCTATAGTATTAGTTTTAGAGTTTATAAGATGGATAATATATTAGTATTAAAGACAACAATGCAGTTACTATATTACTTGAGTATATACATTACATAAGTATTAAGAGTAAGTAGACTGCTATTTTATTAGTTGTAGATGCCATAGTTTACATATCATGTAAGTATTACAGGTCATGAGGGAGCAATTACATTATTTAGATTGTCTTTCATATTAATATGTTAATAGGCAAGCTAGTATATTAACTCTAATTGCTATAGAATGGATGTATTATATAGTATAGTATTTAACGATCATAGGGCAGCTACTATTTCATGTTCAGGGGCAAGTTTTGATATGTTATTAATATTAAAGGCTGCAGAACAATTATAATATTAGTTTTGGAGGTCACATTGTGGATATAATATTAATATCAAATGCCACAGGATAGCTGTTATATTATAGGTTACCTTATGGATATTGCATTAGTCATAAAGGCCTCAGGACAGCTATTTTATAAATTTTAGATGTTACTGTATGGATATTATATAGTATTAAAAGGCCACAAGGCAGCTATTTCTTCAGTTTTAAGGTCACAATATGTATACTTTCTAATATTAAATGCCACAGGGCATCTCTTACAGTATTTTAAGATGCTATAGTACACATATTTCATTAGTATTGAAGTCCTACATTCTGTTATTGTGTTTGTTTAAAATTCTACAATGTAGATATTATATTAATATTTATGTCCACAGGGCAGCTATTAGACTAATATTGATGATATAGTATTGATATCATGCTAGTATAAGGCCCTGGGTACCTATTATATTAATTGTAGATATTATGGTATGAATATAATATGACTATTAAAGACTATAGGGCAGTTATCATATCACTATTTGATGGTATAGTTTGTATATTATATTAGTATTAAAGGTCACAGTGTGGCTATGATATTGGTTTTAAAAGCATACAGCAGAGCTGGATGCAGTGGCACAGGTCTGTAACCCCAGTGGCTGAGGAGGCTAAGGCAGGAGGAACACAAGTTCAAAGTCAGCCTCAGCAACTTAGCTAAGTCCTAAGTAACTTAGCAAGACCCTTTCTCAAAAAAAGAATAATAAAAAATGAGCAAAAAATGTGGTTCAGGGGTTTAATTCCTGGTAACAAAAACCAAAAATGAACAAAGGAAAATCATTCTTTATTATAGATGGTTATATTAATATTAAGTATCAGAGTGCAGCCATGATGCTATAGTATGAATTTTACATTAATACTAAAGTCCATATGACAGTTATCACATTAGTTTAATAAGTGTATTACATATTATTTAAGGCCACAGAGCAAATATTAGATCAAATGGCTATACATGGATTTTATATTAATATTAAAGGCCAAAGAACAGTTAATACATTAGTATAAGATGCTGTAGTATACATGTTATTTTAATGCTAAAGGCCAAAGTTCAACTATATATGAGCTTTGTTATTGCATCAATATAACTTTAATTCAAAGGCCAGAAGTCAACCATTATATTAATTTTCAATGTTATTCTCTGCATACAATATTAGTATAAAAAGACAAATGGCAGCTATTATATTAATTTTAGATAGCAAAGTATGGGTGTTACATTGATGTTAAAGGTCAAAGTCATCTATTTCTTCAGTTTGAGGTACTAATGTCTGGCTATTGTATTACTATTAAAGGTCACAGGACAAATATTAAGGTAAGATGCTACAGTATGTATATTATATCCATATTAAAAGCTACAGGGCAGCTGTTAGGTTTATTTTAGATGTTATAGTAAGGACATTATATTAGTATATTAGTATAAAATATTAGCTATTTTATTAGTGTTAGATGCGACAATATGCATGTATTAATGTTAAAGGTCACAGAGCAGTTGTCAGTTTTCTATGATGTAATATGGATACTATATCAAGAATAAGGACCACAGGCAGTTGCTATATTAGCTTTAGAGGCCAGAGAATGAATATTTGACTAAAATTGAAATCTCACAGCAATTATATTAGTTTCAGAAGCTATTCTATGAAGATTATATTAATAAAGGCACAGAGAAGCTATTACATTACTTTTGCATGCTATAATATGAATATTACAATAGCATTAAAGGCCACAGGGAAGCTATCAGTTTAGATGCTGAGGTATGGATTTAAATTAATAATGAAAGCCACAGGACAGCTATTATGTTACTTTTACACTGTATAGTAAACATATTATATTAATATTAAAGTTCTAGCATCAACTATTATGTTAATCTTGGATGCAATAATATGGATATCATATTAGTATATAAGCTTACAGGACATATAAAACATTAGTTTAAACTGTTTAAGTAGAGATATTACATTAAATAAAGACTACATACCACATTTTATTTTAGGTTTTGATTCTATAGCATAGATAGTTCATTAATATCAAAGACCCAAGGTATCCACTGTATTAGTTTAAGATGCTGTAATACAGATATTACATTACTATGAATAGTCACAGGGCAGCTATTCTATTTGCTTGAGATGTTAGAGTAAGGATATTATTTTTCTACAAAAGGATACAGGTCAGTTATTACATTAGTTTTAGATTTTATAGTATGGATAATGTATTAATATTAATAGTCACAGGACAGTTATTATAAAATTTTAGATGCTATGTTATGGATATTACATAAATATCAGAGGCCACAGGACAGGTATTGTATTAATTTTAAAGAATGCAATACATTTATCATATAAACATTAAAGGCCACCAGTCATCCCTTATACTACTTTTAGATTCTATAGCATGGATATATATTAGTACAAAGGGCACAGGATATAGATGGTATTAAGATGTCATATTATAGATATTATATTAATGTTTAAGTTCACAGGGAACCTATTATATTAGGTAGACATGCTACCATATGGATATTAATTTAATATTAAAAACACATGGCATCTATTATGCTAACTTGAGAATCTGTAGGATAAATAGCCTATTTAAAGGTCACAGGCAACTAATATATTAGTATGAGATTCTGTAGTCTGGCTATTACAGAAATATCAAGGGTCACTGGTCAGCTATTACATCAGTTTAGTTATAGAGACTATGTAATGGATATTACATAAGTATTAAGGGCTGCAGAGTAGTCATTATATTCACATTAGACACTAGAGTATGGACATCATATTAGTATTAGAGGCAAATATATTGGAGGTCAGTGCTATTGATTGACATTACATTAGTAGTAAAGGAAACAGGGCATCTATTAGATTAGATGAGATGAGACAGTTTGTATAGTACATTAGTTTTAAGGTCCATAGGACCTTAGACTGAAATGGTATATTATGTATATAAAACTACTATAAAAGATAGCAAAGCAGCTATTATATTAGTGTTGGATGTGATAGTATGGATATTTAGTTCATATAAATGCCACAACACAGCTCTTAAATTAATGTTTGATACTATGGAATGAGTATTATAATATTTTAAAAGCCACAAGAAAACTACTACATTAGTTTTAAATGGCAAAGGATGATTATCTGTAGTATTAAAGACCAAAGAATATAATACCTATTCTATTAGTTTTAGATTTTATAGAATGGATATCATTAGTATTAAAGGTCACAGAGCATCCATTATAAAATTTTGGTATCATAGTGAATCTCAATTAGTATTGAAGGTAACATGGAAGCTATTATACTAGTTTTAGAGGACACAATATGCATACTATCTTAGTATGAAAGACCACATAGCAGCCATAAGAGCAGTTTTTGATGCTGTAGTATAGATATTATATTACCATTAAAGGCCACAGGACAATAATTATATTAGTTTCTGGGAACACAGTATTGATATTATATTAAAGTTAAAGGCCTCAGGGAAGTTAGTATACTAGTTTTAGATGATATGGTATGGATATCATATGCTTATCATAGGCCACATGGAAGTTATTTTATTAGTTTTAGATGTTACACTACAGATATTATATTAGCACTAAACCAAAAGTCTGGTATTATATTGAATTTAGATGCTCTCACATGGACAGTACATTATTATTTAAGTTCACAGACCAGCTATTAGAATAGTTTAAAATGCTATTACATTAGTTTAAGGTTATATATTATAGATATTATATTACTCTGAAAGGCCATGGGACATCTCTTTTAATAAGTATAAATGCTCTACTATGGAGATTACATTAGTACTAAAGTCCAATGAAAAAATTTTACATTAGTATTAGCTGCTATAGTATGACTATTTTATCAGTGTGAAAAGCCACAGGCAGCTATTATATTAGTTTTAGATGGCACATAACACATATCATATTTATATGAAAGGCCACAGGACAGCAAGTATGTATGTATAAGATGCTACAATATTAAATTACTTCAATATTAAAGTCCATGGGACAGCTATTATATTAGTTTAACATGCATTAGCATTGATATTTCATTGTTGTTGAGGGCCACAGAGATGCTATAAATTAGCTTTAGATGCTAGAGTATGGATATTACCTTAATCGTAAAGACCACAGGGCAGTTATTATATCAAACCCTTCATCCTTTTCACAGGGTGACACAATAAATACCCTTGAAAGATGTCCTCCATTGGTCAGGTGACTCCCACACTCTCTTCTAAGTCCATTTCTATTTTCTTTTTCACTTCTGTGTTTTTGTCCTCTTGTTCTTTTCTGAGTAACATTTTTGTTTAGAGTTTTAAAACATTTTGAGCCAGGCATGGTGGTACACACCTCTAATATGAGCTACTTTGGGAGGTCAATGCAGGAGGGTCACGTGTTTGGGAAATCCACCTAGGCAGCTTAATGACAAGTCTCAAAGTAAAAAGAGCTATGGATATTGCTCAGTGGTGGAGCATTGGCAGTGTGAGGGAGGCCTTGGGGTCAAACCCCATCACCCTAAATAAGGTAAAACACTATTTTAAAATAATTACAGTCTCCTAGGAATTTGGTAAAATAATACATTTTGTATATTCTTCACCCAGTTTCCTTAAGTGGTATTGTTTTACATAACTAATACTAAAGCAGGATATTGACAGTGCTGTGACTGGTTATGAAAGGGAAATACTCTTGTAAAAGCAAACTGGTTTTATCATATGTGCATTGACAGTGATTGGACATGACTAGGAAGGAAAAGCATTTCCTGAAATCAAAATTTATAGCTAATTGTAATCCTGTTGGTATTATACATCAGGTACCCCAAGAACAGAGATTTTTGGAAAGAAATAAATTTAAATATATACTTGGTGCTTAAGCTAGGTTATGAAAATCACACATTTTAAGCTAAAATATCAGAGGAATGAGACTATCTCCCTCATCTTGGTGGCCTCATGCTGATTAATAAAACCAGCAGATGACACAGAAAAAAAATAAAAACAGATGCAATGGGTAGAAGCTGGGGGTGTGGCTCAGTGGCAGAGAACTCACCTGGACTCTGTGACACACTGAGTTTGATCCTCACCACCACATGAAAATAAATAAATGAGAATAAGGGTATAATGTTCATCTGCAGCTAAAAATAAATAAATAAATAAATAAATAAATAAGACAGCATATATATATATATATATAAACATATTATATATAAAAACATTCTAAAAAATGTAATGGACATATTTAATTGCTAGATGAAAGTTTTAATGGAAATTTCTGTATTATTAATTAATTAATTTATTTATTTATTTATTTTGGTACCAGGGATTGAACCCAGGGGTGCTTAACCACTAAGCTACACCCCAGCCCTTTTTGCTACTTTATTTACCGATAGGGTCTAAGTTGCTTAGGGTCTCACTTGGAACTTGTAAGCCTTCTGCCTAAGCCTCCCAAGCCACTGGGATTACAGGTGTGCTCCACCATACCCAAACAGAAATAAGATTTTCATATCAATCTCTAATCCTAGAAGTCAGGGCTCTTTGAAGAAGTGGAAGATACTAGAACCAAAGGAGTAAGTATAAAGTCAGGGTAACATTTAAGTATCAGAAAGAGCATCGGGATAAAGCAAGAAAATGTGCTAAAGGACAACAGGAGATAATGGAAAAAAATATCCCAGTGCAAAGACCCCAAAGGTTAAACCAAGAATGAATTGAGGAATGAGGAACTACAGAATTGGATAATAAATAACAGCCTAAGGTAACTCTCCAATGTCCACAGTGATACAAATAAGTAACTGAATAGATAAATAAATGTGTTGACTGGAAACCACTTGTGCAGAAGAATTTCAGAAAATTGGGGCACACACTCAGCCATCAAGGAGGTGGAGGTAACTCCCTGTTCCTTTTGTGCAGGTCATGCAGAGTGACTTCCTCCAAAAGATCACAGAAAATGTGAACACAGAGAGACAGAAACTTCCCAGTGAGAAACTTGAAAGGCCCTGCCTCAGCCAGGTGAGCACAGTCAGTACTAACAGGATATTCCCCTTTGGGGTCTGAGAACACAGAGATATTGTGCACTTCTGTGACCTGCCTCCCCCAGACACACAGTCGCAGGATATATATGAAGATAAAAAGTAAACTCCAATAGAGAACAATGTAAAATGTACCTGAAAGGTCCTTCTCAACCTTGTTAAGGTCATTGGAACAAGGAAGTTCTGAAAAACTGTTCACCGACAAATAGAAGTCTATAGGGACAGGAAATGAATGTGATTTGGGATCCTGGATGCGGTCCTGGAACAGGAAGAGACAGAACTGAGTATCCAAAGGAAATGCAACTGCACTTAGTGATAGCACACTAGTGTTTGTTCTTCATGACACATTTCTTAGGAGGTTAACCCATCTGAGACAGTGCACATAAATCATATCAAATAAAAATGAGGATGAGGGTACCTGGGAAATCTCTGCACTTTCTTTGCAATTTCTGTATAAAGATAAAATTGACTCAAAAATAAATCCTTAAGACATGGTTATATGTTTTCAAACACTTGACTGATTACACAATTAAAATTGCTGATAAGTGACATTCTAACTAGTTATGTATTTTACTATGAATTCAAAAACTATTTTAACAGAAAATTAAACCATTTCATCTAATATATGATTCAAGATAGTGCCACTGTTACAGGTTTTATGTTGAAATAAGAACACATGTAGGTCAACTTATATTTTTATGCAGTTACTAGGTACTAGGTGCAGCTTCTAAAAACTTGACCACTTGCACTAGAGGAAAAAATAACATTTTAGAGACAATTTCAACTCATGAATGAACCTCAACAGAGGGATATTCACTGTGATTTGGTCTCTTATTCCAAAGAATCCTTGTCCTTTTTAAATTCTATTCATACTCTTTAGTAGTATTAAATTCAAATCGTCATTTGAAAAATAGTCAAAGAGAAGAAAAAGATAAACAGGCTTGGCAACCACAGTGGATGATGCCTAGTGAGCAAAACAGGTTAGAGGACACCAGAGTCCATTGCCTCCACGATGCTCTGTAGGAAGTGAAAAAACTGGGGAAACATAGTCCATGGATGATCTTAGATGCTGCTAAGTTTTGGAAAATTACTTTTCCTTTTAGAAATCACAAGTCATTATTGGAGGTCGAAAATCTTGAATGGCTCCAAATGGAATTGAACTTCTAAGTGATTTTATTATCACTCTATCTGGTCATAAAATTTATGATAACTAAAGATCTAGTTGCAGGGTATGAAGTTCAACAGAAGAGCAGTTGTCTAGCATACAGGAGGCCCTGGGTTCAACCTCCAGCACCACAAAGGAAAAAAAAAAAAGAACTATGTCTTATTTACATAATCAAGAACAAAACGAATAATCACTTCTTCTACCAAAACTTCTTTCTAGATCCGAAAGATTGAACACCATCAAAATAAAAATATTCCCTCAGAGTGCATCACACACCTAGACTATCAAGAATAGTAGTGTCTCATCATAAAGCATGTTCATCTTAAGCATACATCAAAACAACAAAAAAGCCCTTACTGACTGTTGACAAGGGAATATGGACATGGTCTAGCTTGGGAAAGGACACAGAAGAAGCATATGATACTGACATCAAATCCTCCATGACAAGCCAGGCACTTTGATACCAAGTGCTGTGACCCCAGCACTTGGCAGGCTAAGGAAGGGGGATGACATATTTGGGACCCACCTGGGGCAGTTAGGCAAGACCCTGTCTCAAAATAAGATATTTAAATGGATGGGAATGTATGTAGCTCTGTGCTTGCCTAGCACATGCTACAATGATCACTTGGTTCAATTCTCACTGACAAAAAATGGTGCAATCCAGATATTTGATCACAGAAAAGGGCAGAAGTCATTATGCCAAGCTCCCAAAATGATCCAAGTAAATTGCACTGTGTTCAGCTCATAATATAACGTGTTAAACCCCTGCTTCAGCTAACACAAATTTGATGAACTTTCAAATATAATAAAAATTGTATGTTCTTTGTTAATAAATTCAACAAATATGAATGGTATACATGACTTGATCTGAAAGTTATAGGGGCACTGATATTATGATAAAACTTATTCATTGGGCTGGGAAGATATCTCAGTTGGTAGAGCGCTTGCCTTGCAAGCACAAGGCCCTGGATTCAATCCCCAGCACCGCAAAAAAAAAAAAAAAAAAATTAGTCATGGCACTTCCTGTGACAATAGGCCCATCCCCTTGATGGCAAGAAATGTTAGAAAAATTTTCTGATGAATATACAACTTTAGGATGACAAATGGATACACTTTCTACGTTTGAAAATTAGAGGGGGCGATCCAAGATGGCGGCCTAGAGGGTGACTGCTCCCCCAGTCGCTCCAGAACTCAGGAGTTAAGAAGGGGAGGCATTGAGAGACTCGGACTGAAATAGAGCCACGGGTGAGTCTGCCCACTGGGTAAAGCTCGGCCCGGGTGGCAGGCCCAGATAGAGGTGGCTTATCGGAGCCGGGCAGGGCAGATAGAGTCATTCAAAGGCAGCCCTGCGCACTCCGGCGGTGGGCCTCGCCCACACAGCCAGCTTCTCCAGGTTCTCGGAACGGAACTGGCCTGCTAGTGAGAGCCTTTCTGACCAGAACAAGCTCCGAGTCCCGGAGCCAGTGCAGCGCAGAGTACTCCGGCCATGCAAGCAGCTTCAGGGACCAGGATAGGGTAGCCAGAGACTTCCCCAAGTAGCCTGGACCTCTGCGGTGGAAGGTGCCTTTCAAGGCTAGCTTCTCGGAGCAGTCCAGTGAGAGTCTTTCTACATAGAACCAGCCACAAGCCCCCGAAACAACGGAGAGCTTCGATCCACAAGCAGCCTCTGGGATCAGGGCAGGGCAGCCAGAGACCCCTTCAGGCAGCTCTGCCCACTCCGGTGCAGCCTCTCCTCACGGGGTGATCCAAGATGGCGGCCTAGAGGGAGACTGCACCCCCAGTCGCTCCAGAACCCAGGAGTTAAGAAGGGGAGGCATTGAGAGACTCGGACTGAAATAGAGCCACAGGTGAGTCTGCCCACTGGGTAAAGCTCGGCCCGGGTGGCAGGCCCAGATAGAGGTGGCTTATTGGAGCTTTGCAGGGCAGCTAGAGTCTTCCCAAGGTAGCCTTCCACACTCCGGCAGTGGGCTCCGCCCACACAGCCAGCTGCACTGTGCAGGCCCACAGTGAGAGCATTTCCGCACAGAGACAGTTCCAAACTGTGGAACCAGTAGGGGGCTAGGGGCAGTTTTCTTCAGATGTGCTGCTTTATCAGATTCCTCCAAGACATCAGGCTACTGAAGGCTGGGAGGTGATACACTGGAAATCTACCGGGACACTATAAGCCAATAGCGGAAAACTGCAATATCTCAGGGTCCCACTGACAGCTGACCAATATGAGAAAACAAGGGAAGAAAATGTCCCAAACAAACCTAGATACTACATCAATAAAACCCAATGACAGCACAGCAGAAGAAATGTCAGAAAGGGAGTTCAGAATGTACGTAATTAAAACGATCAGGGAAGCTAATGAGGAGATGAAAGAGCAAATGCAGGCATTGAAGGAGGAGATGAAAGAGCAAATGCAGGCATTAAATGATCGCACCAATAAACAGTTAAAAGACCAAATACGGGAAGCAAGAGATCATTTCAATAAAGAGTTAGAGATACTGAAAAAAAAACAAACTGAAATACTTGAAATGAAGGAAACAATAAACCAAGTTAAAAACTCCATAGAAAGCATAACCAATAGGATAGAACACCTGGAAGACAGAACCTCAGACATTGAAGACAAATTATTTAATCTTGAAAACAAAGTTGGCCAAACAGAAAAGATGGTAAGAAATCATGAACAGAATCTACAAGAATTATGGGATATCATGAAAAGGCCAAATTTAAGAATTATTGGGATTGAGGAAGGCTTAGAGAAACAAACCAAAGGAATGAACAATCTATTCAATGAAATAATAACAGAAAATTTCCCAAATCTGAAGAATGAAATGGAAAACCAAGTACAAGAGGCTTATAGAACTCCAAACATACAAAATTACAACAGACCCACACCAAGGCACATTATTATGAAAATACCTAACATACAAAATAAAGACAGAATTTTAAAGGCCACGAGAGAAAAGAATCAAATTATATTAAGAGGGAAACCAATAAGAATATCAGCAGATTTTAAATCCAGACCCTAAAAGCTAGAAGGGCCTGGAACAACATTTACCAAGCCCTGAAAGAAAACGGATGCCAACCAAGAATCTTATACCCAGCAAAACTTACCTTCAAATTTGACGATGAAATAAGATCCTTCCATGATAAACAAAAGCTAAAGGAATTTACAAAAAGAAAGCCAGCATTACAGAACATTCTCAGCAAAATATTCCATGAGGAAGAGATGCAAAACAACGATGCAAATCAGCAACAGGAGACGCTAGCCTAAAGGAATAGCCAAATAAGGAGAAACCAAATCATGTCAAAAACAAATATGAGTCAATTGACTGGGAATACAAATCATATCACAATAATAACCCTGAATGTTAATGGCCTGAATTCATCAATCAAAAGACACAGACTGGCAGATTGGATTAAAAAGAAAAATCCAACAATATACTGCCTGCAAGAGACTCATCTCATAGAAAGAGACACCCATAGACTAAAGGTGAAAGGATGGGGAAAAACATACCATGCACACGGACACAGCAAAAAAGCTGGAGTATCCATCCTCATCTCAGATAATGTGAACTTCAAACCAAAACTAGTCAGAAGGGATAAAGAAGGACATTACATGCTGCTTAAGGGAAGCATAAATCAGCAAGACATAACAATCATAAATATCTATGCCCCGAACATTGGCTCATCCACGTACGTCAAACAAATCCTTCTCAATTCCAGAAATCAAATAGACCACAACACAATATTACTAGGCGATTTTCACACACCTCTCTCACCACTGGATAGATCGTCCAAACAAAAATTGAATAAAGAAACTATAGATCTCAACAACACAATCAGCAATTTAGACTTAACGGACATATATAGAATACACCATCCAACAAAGAACGAATACGCTTTCTTCTCAGCAGCACATGGATCCTTCTCTAAAATAGACCATATTTTATGCCACAAAGCTACTGTTAGCAAATACAAGAAGATAGGGATACTACCTTGTACTCTATCAGATCATAATGGAGTGAAATTAGAAATAAATGACAGAATAAAAAACAGAAACTTCTCCAATACCTGGAGATTAAATAATACACTATTATATGATGAATGGATAACAGAAGACATCAGGAGGGAAATAAAAAAATTCTTAGAAGTAAACGAGAACAAAGACACATCATATCAAAATCTCTGGGACACTATGAAAGCAGTACTTAGAGGAAGATTTATTTCATGGGGCGCATTCAAAAAAAGAAGTAGAAATCAACAAATAAACGACTTAACACTACAGCTCAAAGCGCTAGAAAAAGAAGAGCAGACCAATACCAAAAGTTGTAGAAGACAGGAAATAGTTAAAATCAGAGCCGAAATCAACGAAATCGAAACAAAAGAAACAATTGGAAAAATTAACAAAATAAATAGTTGGTTCTTTGAAAAAATAAATAAAATTGATAAACCCTTAGCCACACTAACAAAGAGAAAGAGGGAGAAAACTCAAATTACTAAAATTCAGAATGAACAAGGAAACATCACAACAGACACGAGTGAAATACAAAACATAATTAGAAGCTATTTGAAAATCTATACTCCAACAAAACAGAAAACCTCGAAGACATCAACAAATTTCTAGAGACATATGAATTACCTAAACTGAACGAGGAGGACATACACAACTTAAATAAACCAATTTCAAGCAATGAAATAGAAGAGGTCATCAAAAGCCTACCAACAAAGAAAAGTCCAGGACCAGATGGGTTCTCAGTCGAGTTCTACAAAACCTTTAAAGAAGAGCTCATTCCAATACTCCTCAAACTATTCCATGAAATAGAAGAGGAGGGAACCCTCCCAAACTCGTTCTATGAAGCCAATATCACCCTGATACCTAAACCAGACAGAGACACATCGAGGAAAGAAAATTTCAGACCAATATCCTTAATGAATATCGACGCAAAAATTCTCAACAAAATTTTAGCAAATCACATACAAATATATATTAAAAAGATAGTGCACCACGATCAAGTGGGTTTTATCCCAGGGATGCAAGGTTGGTTCAACATTCGGAAATCAATAAATGTCATTCACCATATCAACAGACTTAAAGTTAAGAATCACATGATTATTTCAATAGATGCAGAAAAAGCATTTGATAAAATACAGCATCCCTTCATGCTGAAAACACTAGAAAAAATTGGGGTAGTGGGAACATTCCTTAACATTATAAAGGCAATCTACGACTAAGCCCATGGCTAATATCATTCTAAATGGTGAAAAACTGAAAGCGTTCCCCCTAAAAACTGGAACAAGGCAGGGATGCCCTCTTTCACCGCTTCTATTCAACATCGTCCTTGAGACTCTAGCCAGAGCAATCAGACAAACCAAAGAAATTAAAGGGATACGAATAGGAAAAGAAGAACTCAAACTATCCCTGTTCGCTGATGACATGATTATATATTTAGAGGAACCTGGAAATTCCACCAGAAAACTTTTAGAACTCATAAGTGAATTCAGTAAAGTAGCAGGTTACAAGATCAATGCTCATAAATCCAATGCATTTTTATACATAAGTGATGAATCTTCAGAAAGAGAAATTAGGAAAACTACCCCATTCACAATAGCATCGAAAAAAATAAAATACTTGGGAATCAATCTCACAAAAGAGGTGAAAGACCTCTACAATGAGAACTACAGAACACTAAAGAAAGAAATTAAAGAAAACCTTTGAAGATGGAAAGATCTCCCATGTTCCTGGATAGGCAGAATTAATATTGTCAAAATGGCTATACTACCTAAAGTGCTATACAGATTCAATGCAATTCCAATTAAAATCCCAATGATGTACCTTGCAGAAATAGAACAAGCAATTATGAAATTCATCTGGAAGAATAAAAAACCTAGAATAGCTAAAGCAATCCTCAGTAGCAAGAGCGAAGCAGGGGGTATTGCAATACCAGATCTTCAACTCTACTACAAAGCAATAGTAACAAAAACGGCATGGTATTGGTACCAAAATAGACAGGTAGATCAATGGTACAGAATAGAGGACATGGACACAAACCCAAATAAATACAATTTTCTCATCCTAGACAAAGGTTCCAAAAATATGCAATGGAGAAAAGATAGCCTCTTCAACAAATGGTGCTGGGAAAACTGGAAAACCATATGCAATAGAATGAAATTAAACCCCTATCTCTCACCCTACACAAAACTCAACTCAAAATGGATCAAGGACCTCGGAATCAGACCAGAGACCCTGCATCTTATAGAAGAAAAAGTAGGTCCAAATCTTCAACTTGTTGGCTTAGGATCAGACTCCCTTAACAGGACTCCCATAGCACAAGAAATAAAAGCAAGAATCAACAACTGGGATAGATTCAAACTAAAAAGCTTTCTCTCAGCAAAGGAAACTATCAGAAATGTGAAGAGAGAGCCTACAGAGTGGGAGAATATTTTTGCCAACCATACCTCAGATAGAGCGCTAATTTCCAGAATCTATAAAGAACTCAAAAAACTCTACACGAAGAATACAAATAATCCAATCAACAAATGGTCTAAGGAAATGAACAGACACTTCACAGAAGAAGATGTACAAGTAATCAACAGATATATGAAAAAATGTTCAACATCCCTAGTAATAAGGGAAATGCAAATCAAAACTACCCTAAGATTTCATCTCACCCCAATTAGAATGGCGATTATCAAGAATACAAGCAACAATAGGTGTTGGCGAGGTTGTGGTGAAAAAGGAACACTCATACATTGCTGGTGGGGTTGCAAATTAGTGCAGCCACTCTGGAAAGCAGTGTGGAGATTCCTCAGAAAGATTGGAATGGAAACACCATTTGACCCAGCTATCCCACTCCTTGGCCTATACCCAAAGGACTTAAAATCAGCATACTACAGAGATACAGCCACATCAATGTTCATTGCTGCTCAATTCACCATAGCCAGATTGTGGAACCAACCTAGATGCCCTTCAGTTGATGAATGGATAAAGAAACTGTGGCATATTTATACAATGGAATATTACTCCGCAATGAAGAATGATAAAATTATGGCATTTGTAGGCAAATGGACGAAATTGGAGAATATCATGCTAAGTGAGATAAGCCAATCTCAAAACACTAAAAGATGAATGATCTCGCTGATAAGCGGATGAGGACATATAATGGGGGGTGGGAGGGGTTAGCATTAGGTTTAGGGTTAGGTTTAGAGTTAGACTAAGGAGAGCGGTAAGAATGAAGGAAAGAAGGACTGTATAGAGGGAAAAGAGGGGTGAGAGGGGTGGGGGGAAGGGAAAAAAATAAACATCATTGCCCTATGTAAACGTATGATTACACAAATGGTATGCCTTGACTCTATGTACAAATAGAGAAACAACATGTATCCCATTTGTATACAATTAAAAAAAATAAAAAATAAAAAATAAAAAAAATAAAAAAATAAAAGTAACCTTGATGATCTTCTATATAGAAGTGTGTTAGTAGGAATTTTTATGGCCCTACCTGTGTTATTCTTATAATTAAGAATTTTGTTTTGTAAACTGTTTTAATAAAAACAGGACATGTAGTACATCCACACAATCAGGAAGGATTAAACTGTTTAACTACTTGGCTCCTTTAGAATCTTGCTTTTAAAATCTACTCTCATCTAAAATTTCTTTGTAGAGACATTTTTGTCTCCTGTAAAGAGATAAAAGTAATTTAAAACAATCAAGAGCTCAAAGTTTGAGAGAGGTCTGCAGCACTGTGAGTGATTTCCTGGTGGTCTACCACAGAAACAGTGCCCATGACCAGAAGAATAGCACCACAGTGAAAATATCTGTCAGCCCTTTAGGGTATCAGACCATTCAGATGGCAAAAATGAATCTTTTTTGTCATGTATCTTGAAAATAACTTAAAAAATAATTTTGAGGGAATTGTTAGTGGCATCAACATAAGAAGAAATGCATAATTCAGAGAGGAAAAGAAAGAAATTAACAGAGAAGCAAATTTATGGGGAAAAATGTTTAATCTAACCTTTGTAGAGAAAGAGAAATCACTATTTAAGCATGTCATTACCATTAATGATCATAATAATAAATAATATTCATCAAGATCTTATGTGACATACACTCAACTTATCTTTTTCATCTAGTTATCTCATTTAATCCTCAAAAGTAATCTTACAAGTTAAAAACTATGACTATGCAAATTTTCAAAATAAAGTGAAAATAAGCAGTATATATAAATAATCCAATGCTGCACACTACTTAGCAATCCAGAGTTCAGATCATAGGCCAGCTTCCCTACCAACAGGCTATGCTTTCTCTCATCCACAGTTTATACTACTCACAACATGAAATCAAGAAGTAATCACTGCTTATGTTTTTTTCAAAGTTCCACATTTTAACTTTCAGAGTTATCATTAAACAATCTAGTTTTCTAAAATTTGGACAAAGAATATATTTTGCTTAGAAATGATAATGCTTCCTGTTCTCCCAATTATTTAGAAATCATTTTTCTGTCAAAAATTCCATTTGATATAATTTTTTTATTTTTTAAATTTTGATTCATAGTACAGAAATGGGGTACAACTTCTGTTTCTCTGGTTGTCAAGAAGTAGATTCACACCATTTGTGAAATCAAACATGTACATAGGGTAATGATGTTTGCCTCATTCTATTACTTTCCTTCACCTGCCCCCACCCCACCCCTCATTTTCCTCTACCCAATTTATTCTTCCTCCATTCTTGCCTTCCCCTTCCCCATTATGTATCATCATCCACTTACAAGAGAAATCATATGGCCTTTGGTTTTTTAGGATTGGCCTATTTAACTTAGCATGATATTCTCCAACTCCATCCATTTACCTTCAAATGCCATAATTTTATTCTTCATTATGGCTGAATAATATTCCATTGTGTATATATGCCACAGTCTCTTTATCCATTCATCTACTGAAGGGCATCTAGGTTGGTTCCACAATCTTGCTACTGTGAATTGAGCTGCTATAAACATTGATGTAGCTGCATCACTATAGTGTGCTGATTTTAACTCCTCTGGGTATAGGCTGAGGAGTGGGATAGCTGGGTCAAATGGTGGTTCCATTCCACATTTTCTAAGGACTCTTCAGAGAGATTCTGCTTTCCAGAGAGGCTGCACCAATTTGCAACCCAACCAGCAATGTATGAGTGTACCTTTTACCACACATCCTCGCCAACACCTCTTATTGCTTACATTCTTGATAATAGTCATTCAAATTAGGGTAAGATAAAATCTTAGGGTAGTTTTGATTTGCATTTCTCTTATTACTAGAGATGTTGAACATTTTTTTCATTTATATGTTGATTGCTTGTAGAGGTACTTCTGTGGAGTATCTGCTCATTTCCTTAGCCCATTTATTGATTGGGTTATTTGTATTCTTAGTGTCAAGTTTTTTGAGTTCTTAATAGATTCTGGAGACTAATGCTATCTGAAGTGCATGTGGCAAAGATTTTCTCCCACTTTGTAGGCTCTCTCTTCACATTGTTGATTGTTTCCTTTGCTGAGAAAAATCTTTTTAGTTTTAATCTATCCAAAATATTGATTCCTGCTTTTATTTGTTTTGCTTTGGGAGTCATGTTAAGGAAGTCTGGTCCGAAGCCAACATGATGAAGATTTGGACTTACTTTTCCTTTTATTGATGAAAGGTTTGTGGTCTAATTTTCAGGTCCTTGACCCATTTTGAGTTGAGCTTTGTGCAGGGTGGGAAATAGGGGTTTAATTTTATTTTGCTATATATATTTTTCCAGTTTTCCCAGCACCATCTAGTTTATTATTAGACTAATTCAGAAAAATGTTGGAAATTTCTGGGAATATTCAAACATGAAACAGATGCCCTTATATTTATTTAATAATAATCACTTAATAGAAATTACTAACTGATTATTTTAAATTTTACAATAATTTATGTTGAATGGAATAATCTTGTTTTGGTTGAAGAACTGCCAAGCCATTCCTTAAGTGGCTTAAGTTAACCTAGACATAATCAATTCCTCATTATTATTCTATCCATTTTGAAGATGAAGAGTGGTGATTTACTTTTTAAACACTTTATTTTAGTTCCTCTTTAATTTTCATGCAACTTTTGTAAAACCTAATCCATCCCCTATAATGTTCTTCTAACTTATTCTACAGTTTTGTTGGAATTCAGACTTACAATTGTGTTCCTGAATTTCTAAATACCCTTTGGTAATGTGGCATGTTTTCCCCTGTATAAAATTATGGTTGTTTTATAGAGAACACTGGCATGTTATTTAGTCCTTCTTTTTAAAATACATTGGATATGTCATTGTTTCCAGAGAGACTACTTAAAAAATACTAATGCAATCGAAGCTAATTTAAATACAATGTATCTTGTCCATGGCACTAATAAAAATTGATGCTGACATTCTCATTGTGTTATTATAATCTTTCAGCTACTACCAGCACCATTAAAGGCTACTTATCAGGACAGGGGATATAGCTCAGTTGATATAGTGCTTGCCTCACATGCACAAGACCCTTTGTTCAAATCCCCAGCACCACACAAAAAAAAAGCAATTTATTGCCACAGGCCCACCTTTCATCAAATTTCTTCTTAGCATTTCCAGTCTTTCCTCTAACACAATTCAGCTCACAGGTGGTTTCAAGAAAGCTTTCTGGTTTCTTTCTAAATCAAGCCCATTGCGGGTCCAAAATAGAGTAATATGATCAAAGACTATCAGAGGAAATGTACAGACTCCCCAAAGTATCCTGTCTTTGTTAGCAGAGGTCAAGAGCAAGCTCCATGGTCACCAGTATACCCAGCCTCACCACCAGTCCTTGCCTTGAGCTGACTGGAACTCATCTCAACATGCGCTTGCTATGAGTTAGTTTCCCCAGGAGACAGACCCTGGAATAGGAGTTTCTGTGCACATTGTTTTGGTGTGATCTTGAGAACATTATTTTGAGCTACAAGGGAGGTAGGTTTGGGCAGAGGAAGAAGTCAAACTTCAGGGCAATAATACAGTTGAATTGCAATTGTGACTGATGCTGCAGCCCATCCTGCAGAGTGCTTGGTGCTAGATTGCCCTCCAGTTTGTCCTGTCTTCAGGCTGGGTGAATATGAGCTGTGCCTTGGAATATGATTTTGGGTTAAATGACTCTGAGGGCAAATCTGAGAAATGGATTCTTCTGAGGTATGTCAGATCCCAGTGCTCTCAGCAGGGAACAAAGTGAATACCCTCATCCTCAAGGGAGGAAAGGGAGTGGCATACCATATTATTTGCTGTAGTCTGTACTCACACAGCTTGAATCCATTTGCTGTGTGTCTTAAGTTCAGTGGCTACCTACTCTCACACCTGTCTTCTCCATCCCTGCCCAGTACTCTGGTTTACTTGGTGGCATGATTCACATCTTCATCACTGAAGCATCTGAGACCTTGACCACTATGGTCTTCAGACACTCTAGGTGGTGACCTATTGATTTGCTGTTAAATTTTGGCCAGGAACTTCTACAAGACACCTTAGTGTGCCACTTGGGTGCCAAATATATCCTTTCCTGTCCCCATAATCTAGTAACAGCCTTACTGCTTCCAGTGATCAGTGTTAGTGACTTCCTCGGGGAAGATATCACAGCATGAGGAGCCCAAGTGAAAGATAGTCAGAGCTTAAAGTTTAAGAGGACTCTTAGAGTGTCTCCTGTTGGAAATGATCTCACTTTGGAAATCAGACTCTCTAGACCCACAGAATTTAAATTGGGGGGTAGGAAATGTACAAATTATACAAGTTGGTCACTAGGAGTCATGGTAAAAGAAATTACTTCTAATTCAAACTTTTAGTCCCATGTATTCAAACTGTTGAGGACAAAGCATTATATAATGTTGCCTATGTTGCCTTCCAGGAAGGCACTTGATCTTGACAGGGTATCACCTCCAAGCTAGCGTTTCAGTCATGTCCCTCCATCCCTCCATCAGGGTATCAATTTATGGACTGTATACTGTTCCATCCTCTTCATGGAGTTTGTGATTGTGTTCCCATAGTTATTTTCATAAGCGGGCTACTGGGTCCAATGAGTTGTATGAGGACTTGTTTGTACAGAAAACATTCTAGATGCCCTCACACAGTTCTGGTTGAGTATCTGAAGGCAGGGAAGGCAAACTCATACCTTGAGTATTTTGATTCCAGCCAAATTGAATTATTTCCCCTCCTAGAGTGGTCTATGGCTGGTTAGTTTACTTGACAAAAGTATTATATTAGAGGAATCAAGATATGTTCTTTTGGCAGCAGATTTTACATGGGCTGTGGGACTATCATATCAGTTTTAACAGGAATTTGTGCTGTTGATTGTAACCAATGCCTCAACCCCTCCATTAATGCTACTCCATTAATGACTATTTTTTCAGTCCTCCCTTTTCCATGGTGTGTTTGTGTGTGTACTCTCTGGCAGGTGTTACTATGCCATATTAAGACCTTCAAACTCCATACTAACTCTTACCAATCTAATAACCTGCTTCTGCTTCAGACCTCCCTGTCCCTGACCTTTTAGATATTACACTCATCTTCTTGTTCCTGACTGACAAGAAGCTATTGATTTCCCCCAGGGACCCATATATTTTATACCCTTGGCCAATTTTTTCTCCATTCAAAGTGGAGAACCACATGCACTCCTTCCCTGCAGGTCTGCCTATCAGAAATTCTTTTCTCTGCACTTTCAGAGCCCTCTGTAAATGTTGTCCTACAAACCACTGGCAGATTCTACTGGACACTGAGGCAACTATTTATAAACTAAGATGTACATTTCCTTCCTGAGTAGCTGGTAGGGAGAGCCCCACACATACCTCATCTGTGACACTTGAGGGTGGTTGAGGGTGATGTACTATTCTCCCCCCCTCTAATCAAAAATTCATGGAGCTCCTGGAGCTCCTGGCTGCATGCATGAATGACTCACTTGTCCCCTCTAGACTGACTCTTGGACTCTCCATCTTAAGATGGATTTCTTCAGTTCTGTTTGACATTATGACCTGAGGACCTCATAGAATTTGATCCATGGTGGTCAGCTCTGACTTCATAGGGAGGGATTCCATCTCTACTAGGACTATGTTTCTGGTTGTAGTGTTCTCTGCTGCAGATGACAGGACTTGATCCAGTACCCTGCAAATCTTCATTGTTGTTCTGCTGCCCAATGCTAGTTTATCCATTTCCCTTGTCTCTCAATGCACAGATCACAGAAGCATTCTCAATTGTGGAATATGCAAATCCCATAACCTGAAAAAGCCAATTTGGCAATGGGTTCCTTGTCAGTGTTGGGAAATGAAAGATGCCATGATTTGTCCTTTTTTGTAAATGGGCACTTGTTAGATTGCTGGGTCCATAAGCACTTCATCAACTGAATGTTTGCTAGATATATATTATACATCTCAAATGCAGATGTCTTTGCAAGGCCTCCAAAATACTTCTCACTTCTTATTTCTCTGTTCTCATCAAGGTAATTCCATCAACATATTTTTTCTTATTTTTTATTTTTGTTCCTTTTAATTATAATGACAGTAGAGTATACTTTGACTTATTTATACAAACATGGAGTACATTTTATTCTATAAGGATCCCCATCTTGTGGTTGTCCATGATGTACAAATTGACAGTGGGTTATTCACACATGTACACAGAAAAGTATGTCAGAATCGCTCCTTGGTCTTCTCTTTTCCTATCCCCTTTCCCTTCCTCTCATGCCCCTTTATCTAATTTCTTGAACTTCTCCCACCCCTACACTTGTGTGTTAGCATCCACATATCAGAGAGAACATTTGACCTTTGTTTTTTGGGATTGGCTTATTTTGCCTAGGATAATAGTCTTCAGATCCATTTTTCACAAGATGTTAAAAACATTCTTTTTTATGACTGAGAAATATTCCATTATATATGTATGCCACATTTCATTTATCCATTCATCTGCATGAACATGCATTGTTAATGTGATGATTTGAGAGAGGTTCGATTATACAGGTCCCTTCAGAGTGCATGAAAATGGACACCTGGTTAACACAGCAAGAATGTAGATCAACTATATCTTCCTTATCACTGGAAAGTTAACTGCCCCAGATTATGCTTCTGCTAGGGATGGAGAACACCTGTGCCATTTCAGGGACTTCAAACCATGTGGAAGTTATCCAAAAAGCTTGAGACCAGAATTGTTTTGGGATTTTGGGTATCTTGGAATATTTACATATTCTAAGAGATATGCATTATTTGGGGAAGGGACCTAATTCTAAACACAGAATTCACTTTTTTTATAAATAGCTTATAAAGATAGCCTGATGGTGATTTTGTACTAATGTTTAGTGCTCTAACATTTTGATTATGATCTTTCACATGAGGTCAGATGAGAAATTTTCCATTTCTAGTGACACATGATGCTCAAAATGTTTTTGATTTGGGGGCATTTCAGGTCTTATATTTTTGGATTTGGGATTCTCCACCTGTATTTGAGTCTGTGTGAATCTCCTAAGGCCAGAATCCTGTATTGTAGAATAGGAGAAACAGTTGGAAACATTACTTGTTTTGAGTTTGTGGTTGTCCAATGTCAACCTCCTGAATCACATATAGGGTACACACTGGTGAATTACATGAAAATTATATAGACAAACAGTCTCACATCCTCTGATTTTTAAGAGTGGTATTCATCTTTACCATTTCCTCCAGAATACCAGGTTTTGGATTTACTACTTGGATCATTGGAAGGAAGAAGTTTTAGAAAATTCCATTTATGTTTCCCACTTTATGAACTCTTATGCTGCTAGCCAAGAAGTCAGAACATTTCTGTTCCCATTATACCTACAGAGATTTGGCATGTAACTGAGATGTGGATGTGTAGAACCAAGAGAGCCTCTGCTACGGGGCTCCATTTGTGACCTTCCATTATCCTCAGTCACTCCAACAGTCTGCTATGGAGCTTCAGTCCTTTGGTATCAAATCAGATACTATAGAACCATCTCTAAATACTTGCCCAATCTTTTCTAGCCAGGGCAGTTGTTCTCCAAGTACATGGGCATATATCTTTAGGTGAAAGGATTAGCAGGGATGATTGCTGCATAGATTTGACTTGCTGTTGGAGGGAACTCCCTTCAGGTGAACTGGCCTCTCTTTTTGTCCTGGCTTCTGAGACTGAGAACTGCATCAGGCCCAGAGAGTTGGCAAGAGATCATGCTTTTTATGGTGTGAGTGCCCTGGCCCTTGTAAGATCACCATTCCAAGGATTCCTAGTTCTGTTCCCACTTCTTTCCTACTGTCTGCAATGGCAGTTCTGGAAATCCTACAGTAGAGTGAACCATTGTTTCTCTAGGCTTTGAAAAGCTGATCTAGAAACATGGTAGTACATCTCTCAGGTCCTTGGTGGAGTGTTAACTCCTATGACATGAATCATGTCTTCTGCACCAGTTTTCCCTTATCCAGCTTGATGCTCCATATCTTGATCCAGCACCCCTGGGATCCAGCCCATATGTCCTCCCTCAGGTCCTGTTATGAGTGTCAGATAGAACCTGCAGATGTATAGACCATTTCTTCCCTTAGCAAGCCAAATGATGTTGTGTTGGACTTGGATTTTGTTCAGCAGGCAAGGAGGGGAGTTGGAAGTACTTATTATCTTGCAAAATAGAAATGTTGGTATTATCAGTGTGATATGAGGAGAAAAGACCACTTCTGTGGATCAGATGATCCAGGTCACTCTTAGGATTCAGTATTTTTGGGTGTGTCAACCAAAATTTCCCTATCCTGCTTCTTTTCACAGTGATCATGTATATTCAGCATGTTCCATAAAGAACATCTGACCTCCAACCGTCCAAATCTTGAGTCTTTGAGTTTTTCCTCAGCAGTGTAAACCACACAGTTTCAACTCTAGACCTTGCAGTCATTTCATTTTCTCTTATGACCACTTCTAACCTGTCAATAATTCCATTTCTCCTCATTTTTCAAATATATTCAGAGTCTAGACACTCTCACCACCCCAATGGCCACCACCATAGTCAGAGTCAACCATCACCTCTCAACTAGATTATTGTGATATCCCCTCATCACTTTCCCCTCCTCTACCTCCTTGTGGCCTATGTTCTGCTCCCAACACAGAAGCCAGTGTCACCCTACTAATATGCAAACCAGTACATATCACTCTCAAAATAATACAAACCTTCCCATATGACTCAGAGTCAAAGCCCCTAATGAGGTATGTATTTCTCAAAACTGTCTGAACCTATTATTTCTCTCACCTTATGTCATGCATTTCCCCACCAACTCACTCTGCTTGAGGCCTCTGTGCTGGTCCTAATATGTGTGTGCACAGTATGACCTCAAGAACTCTGTACTGTGTATTCCTTCTGCATAAAATTATGTGCCTCAGTCTTTCCATATGCTTTCTCCCTTATCTTCTTTAGATCTGGACTAAAATTTAATCATCTTGATGGGGCTCTTCCTGATCCCCATCTGCTGTGGTTTGGATCTGCTTTGGGTCATCCCAACATCCTTGTGCTAAAGACTTGCTGCTCAGCTGGTGTTCATTGGAGGTGGCAGAACTTTGAAGCAGTGGGCCCTGCAGAAGGTCTTTGTCATGGAGGTGTGCATCCCAGTCAGAAGATGAAGTTTAGCCACAGTGCTGCCACAGTACACATTCCCTTGCCACAGACCCCAAAACAGTGGTCTAACCAGTCATGGAAAGAAACCTCCAAAACTGTCAGCCAAAATGAACCTTTCCTCTATTTAAGTGGACCACCTCAGGTATTCAGTTACAGTACCTAATGTACAGCTGACCAATGTGCTATCTGAAACTCTGACCCATTTTTACCACACATTCCCTGAGTCTTCTTTATTTTTTTTACAAACCACTTATTTTCAAATTTTATGTTTCCTTCTTCAATATAAAAACTCTAGGAAGAGAAAGTTTTTTAAGCTTTAATCAGTGCATTACCTTTATTTGGCACTATATATCCATTTATTGAATGAGTATTTTCTTCAGTATATAAACTGAAAGTATAGGAAGGACTATCAATATAAATTGATTGTGTAAATAATTCTTGAGTTTTGTTTTACCAAGAGGTATGCAAAAGCAGTAAAAACAAAAGTCAGTTACACCAATTAATAGTCACAGTCAAAGAGATATTATTTGTTTTGTTTTTTCTTAAAGAATCATGGTATGGGAATTAAAAGAACTCAGACATGTTTCCTTACTTAAAATAATGTACATATTGGGTAATTATGCTAAATGTAGCATGGATATTATTATGAGCCTTCAGGGGACTCAAATTATATTTTAAAACCCTGACTCCTCATGTGACATTTTTTGGAGATAGGGTTTCTGAAGAAGTAGAAAGTAAAATAAGGTCAGAAAGCTGGAACCCTGACCCAATGGTATTATTAAATGTCCTTTCATAAAGAGACATCAGAGAGCTCAGGCATGCTTTGAGGTGCATGTGTACAAACAAGGTCAGTTGAGGACACAGCAAGATGGTGGTCATTTTCAAGCTGTGGAGGAAGACCTCACCAGAAACTGATCCTGTTGGCTTCTTAATCTGGACTTAAATCAGAACTGTAAGAAAATACATTAGTTAAACCCCACCCCCAGACTGTGATATTTTGTTATGGCAGTCTACATAGACTAAGACAAGTTTATAAGTATTCTGG
The DNA here is from genome assembly GCF_902686445.1 of Sciurus carolinensis. NCBI lineage: Eukaryota > Metazoa > Chordata > Mammalia > Rodentia > Sciuridae > Sciurus > Sciurus carolinensis. Next base: position 627,005 of record NW_025920197.1, on the reverse strand, counting down.
AGTTGATTCTAGAGAAATTTCCTAGCAGAAAAGGACTCATTAATGGTATGTGTGTTAACAAGCTATTTCCAGGTAGAGGTTTAATGTGGATGAGAAGGCATGGAAGCATGAGGAATTATGTGGAAAAGGGTATAAGGGAACCTCAGTGAAGAGATGTTTGGAGGTACTTTTGAAATGGGATGGAGGGTCACATCAGACAGTACACTGCTGGAAATGTGGAAAAATGGAGCACAGATATGCATGCAGTTGTGTGACTTTGGACATAAGCCAAAATTTTAAGCCAAGTTCTGAATTTTTTCATGAAATGGAGATGTGGTTTTTTTGTTCTCTTTTTCTTTTGCAGTGCTTGTTATTAAATGCAAGATCTTGTGCAGGGTGGGCAAACACTCAACACTGAACTATATTCCCCAGCTGTGTTATAGATTTTTTTGTGAATAATCAATACATTTTTGTGAAATATATAGTTGCATACCAGGCATCTAATAAATATAGCAGTGAAATATGAATAAAATAAGGTCTGCTGGAATCAAACCAAACATTGAAATCATTACACTCTGCTTGTGGAGATTAATGGAGATTAGTTCTACATTGTTTTCAGGTGGAGTTAGGGCCACAGACTAGGAACTTGCTTTTGTTTACTCATGTGGCTCTGGAGGATAAAGCAGGACCTTTGCTAAATGGGAGAGATCCATCTTGAGAGAGTGGAGAAGGTGGTAATGAGTTTGTTGTAGAGAAGGGAGCCAGAACTGAATAAGGGCACAGAGATGGCTAGCACATTGTCACACACCTGTAATCCCAGCAACTTAGTTGGCAACAGTGGGAAGATTTCAAGATCAAAGTCAGGCTCTACAACTTAGACCCTGTCTTAAAAGAACTGGGAATGTAACTCAGTGGCAAAGCATGTCTGGGTTTAGTCCCTAATACCAAAAGAAAGAAAAAAAAGAAAAAAGAAGACAATAAGGAATATGAATCTTGAGGAGTGCCAATCTAAGCAGTAGATTTCTTTCTTATCTAACACTTCACAGAGATGAGAGATTATTGCCTTGGTCCAGGATCAGGAGTTTTGAAGGTTGAGTGAGACAGAAAGAATGAGAAGTTGAGAGTAATGGAAGAGCTGGCAGCTGAAATCAGTGTTCATTGGATGTTTGGTTTGGGAAGAAAGTGATGTGAGCAAGTGTCTGCCAGTTTTGACCCACAGGTCACACACAGCCTAGTGGCTGTTTTTATACAGCCTGTGAACTAAGGATGGTAGTTGTGTTTTTCAGTGGTTGGAAAAAACATCAATATAAAGATATTTGATGATATGGAAATTACATGGACTGCCAATTTCAGTATCCATAAATAAAATTTTATTGGACTACAGCCTTGCTCTTTCATTTACATATTGTCTGTGGCTACTTTTGCCTTAAAGCAGTAGTAAGTTTTAGTAGTTGTGACAGAAAATCTATTGTCTGCAAATTCTAAATTATCATCATCTGACTTTTTGTAGGAAGAGTTTACTAATTGTTATGCTAGAATATTAGCAACATTGAATTCAATGACAAGAAAAATTTATTTGGGTCTTTCTTCTTTATTTAGCTAAGGATTATTAATTTTGTTTACATTTTCAAATAACCAGCTCCTTATTTCATTGATTTTCATATTGTTCTTTAGTTTCCACTTTGTTTATTTCTGCCATGATCTTTTATTATTTCTTTAATTCTACTGATTTTATTTTTTTATATTTTTCTAAGACCTTAATGTGTGCATCACTAGGTTATTCTCTTTTTTCCTTTTAAATTTTATTGAGTTCTCTGCTTTTATAAATGTAGAAACTCATATCTGTGAGATTTCCTCTTATCACTCTTTTTTATATTTTTAAGTTCTGATATGTGATCTTTTAATTTTCATTTGATTTTAGAATTTTTTTAAATTCCCTCTTTGATTTCTTCATTGACACCCACTGTTCTTTGAAGATATTTTTCAGTCTCTGTGTGTTTGTATAATTTCTATAGTTACTCTTGCAGTTGGCTTCTAGTTTTATCCCATTATCTTATCACAAGCAAGAAATTGTTTGCATTTTTAAATATATTACCACTTGCCTGGCAGGGTGGCATGAGCTTGTAATCCCCGTGACTCAGGAGTCTGAAGCAGGAGGATCATGAGTTCAAAACCAGCCTCAGCAATGTTGAAGCAATAGGCAATTCAGTGAGATCCTATCTCTAAATAAAATATAAAGTGGGACTGGGGTTGTAACTCAGTGGTTGAGTGTCCCTGAGTTCACTCCACAGTACCTCTCCCCCAAAATATTAAGACTTGCTTTGTGACCTGTATATAATCTGTTTTGGAGGATAATTCTTGTGCTGATAAAAAGACTGTATTATGTTGCTGTTGGTGGGAATAATTTGCATATGGTCAGTACAAATGTAATGCTGTTCCCTTCTTGATTTTTTCTTTTTTTTTTTGGTTCTGGGAAGAGTGAGTATTTTAGTCACCTATTGTTGGCAGTTGCAGTGTTGTGCAGCTGTTCTATCAGCATCTTGGGAGACTGAGGGAGGGAGCAATTTTGATTTAATTTTAAATCAATTTAATCATTAAGGGATGTATCTTATGCACTGCTATATCCTCAGGAGCTGGCATAAGTTCTAGAATAATAAATGTTTCTCTAAAGAATGAGGAAATAGAAAAATTTAGCTGTGGTCACAAATTCAAAAGTTTTACAACTAAGATGGAGGTAAGCACTACATACAAAGCATAAAAGGCTTATTCTTCATGCTTTTATATCTTAAATAAAGCATAATGGCAACTATTATTTATATTAAATCTATTGTATGCATGTCAAAAGTATTTTATCTGATACTAGGGAATAAAGCATTCCACAGAAGTCAATCTTATAGATAAATACATTTTAAATTAATTCAATAATTTTAGCTGTTGAATAATATTGTAGAATGCAATTAATATTTTTTCATTTCTTCCTGAAAAGTTTTCCTTCTGACTTTATGCCAACTATCATCCCTACAAACATACAGTGCATATTATAAAAAATCACATTACTGAAGAATTAGGGAGGCAAGTAGGTAAGCTGTGAGGAAGAAAAAGGGAGAGAAGAAAAATATTACAAATTATGCTTTTGATTCTTTTGGTCTTGTAAGCCATTCAAATGAGCATATATAAAAGTACAGAGAGAAGAATATTGTCATTCAATTTTCTGCCTGGAGTAATTTGGAAGGAAAAAAATACATTTCACAATGAAAGGAAACACAGGAAAAAAAGAATATGTTAATTTTTTTCTTGTGTCATGACAGGAAAATAAGTTGAGGTAAGCTCAATAGAAATCTTGTAATCACTGAAGAAGAAATATGATGTAGGTGTCCTGCCCACTTAAGTATTCAGATTGTGAGTGCAGCTCACAAGGTTTACATTCAAAACCCATAAAGAATACCCATAACTCAATAGTTCTTTAAGTAAAACCCAATTAAAATGACCTAGGCACAGTGGAACATACCTGTAATCTCAGCAACCCTTGAGGATGAGGCAAGATGATCACAAGTTAGAATTAGCCTCAGAAAATTAGAAAGAATAAATAAAATAAAACAAAAAATATTTCTCTGGTTTCAATTCCCAATACCAAAATGCATATAAATTGATGCTCTATATCATTAAGTAGGAAAATGACATATTGTAACTACAATGAGGTAACAATGCACACACACTTAGGGCTATTTATAAACAAGAGGGCTGCAGATGTAGCTCAGTGGTACCATGTGCTTATTAGTACATGCCAAGTCATTTGTCAATCCCCAGCACTGTAGGCTAGTAGGAGGAAAGGCATGCCAGTGAGAATGTTTAGAAACTGGAACCTCACACACTCATACAACTTTGGTGGGAATATAAAGTAGCACAGCCACTATGGAAAGAAGTTTGTCCATTTCTCAAAAAGTTAAACATAAACTTAGTATACATTCCAGTAATTCCACTCCTAAGAATCCAGTCAAGAGAAAGAAAACAATGACATACACATGAACGCTCACAGCAGCAGTATTTCTAACAACCAAAACCTAGTGATTCATCTCTTCATTTACTGGTGAATGGATAAACAAAAGGTAGTATATCTACTCAACAGGACATTATTCTTCCATAAAGAGTAGTAAAGCATTAATACAAGCTACCACATGTAAGAACCTTGAAAATATAGCCAAGTGAAAGAAACCTGATGCAAAAGATCAGCTATTATATGATTCCATCTATACAAAAGGTTCACAAGGGTCCTGATCAATGAAGACAGAAAGCATATAACTGGTTGCCATGGTCTGTAATACCAGTTAGGAGTAGATCATTTGGGTATTTTTTGTTTGTTTGTTTTTGGCATAATAGAAGTATGTTCAAACTGGACTGTGGTAATGTTTGCAAGAACTTTAAATCTGTTAAAAATCTCTTGATTAGTGCATGTAAAGTAAGTAGACTTTATGATATGTAAACCATAGCTCATTAAACAGGGAGACAGAAGGGAGTCTGAGCATGCATGCACATGATGACAAGAGATAATGAGTACCTGAGGTCAAAGGGAATGTAGGCTAGAAGACTAAGGACCATTTAATGTCCTGGAGTAAAGAAACAGTACAGACACCAAACAAGCAGGACGTAGCTTCACCAATCAGTCCTTCTGGACAATTCACCTGCTGCAAATGTCTATACAGGTGGAAGTAAATGTCCTGCTGGTCAAATATCTGACTTTTGGAAATGAATTTAGGAATGAATATTTCAGCATACACTAAATCAGTGGCATCCACATGCTGGAATGATTCTGGAAATCTCAGAAAGTCATTCCTATGACTAGGGATTTAAGCAAAATATTTAGAGACATTATTGGACATGGGCATCATAGGTTTTATAAGTAATCTAAAATTGTTATGTTATGGGTTACATAAGAAAAATGGAAATGATCCCTAAGCAAAACAATACAAACAAACAACAACAATAACAAAAAAACATAACAGGGGTTGGGGTTATGACTCAGAGGTAGAGTGCTTGCCTGGCATGTGTGGAACCCTCGGTTTGATTCTCAGTACCACATAAAAATAGATGAATAAAATAAAGGCCCATCAACATCTTAAAAATTTTTAAATATTTTAAAATGAGGAAAAACAAATTAGCCCTCACAAACAACAAGAGGTGATTATAGCCCATTCTCTGCATTGGTGTATGTGAAGTGAAGTGGGAATTCCCCAAGAGCCCTCTGCCTTAAGAGTGGTACTGAAACACAGATGCTTGCCCTCCCTGATTCAGTGGGCATTCCACCAAATTATGCAGTGTGTGTGGCTCCTCAGGTAGGGCCCACTTGTCAGTGAGTCCTGTCTCCTGTATTTTAGGTATAGGAGACAAAAATGGGAGAGGGTGTGGTGCTCAGGAGAGAGTATCTGTTATGAGTTCACCGTGAAGGAGTGGAGACAAATCTACCTCACTGCAGATAATTACACCATGCATAGCATCCTTCTTTGGACCTAGGTCTAACTGATTTTACAGATGCATTTCCTACCCTGTTTGACTCAAAACACACAAAAGGGAAACAGACAGGATATGGGATAAAGGATTAAGTAAGCTTCCTCAGAAACTTGGTGGATTCAAACTAAACCATAATCACAGATTTGCAGATTGCCCTGCCTTTCCTTCTTTAAAATTTTTATCTTTCCCAGAAAATAAAGAGCTCAATCAAAAGGAGATAATTATATCTTGGTTTTCACTGTGCAGGATCATATAATAAAAAAGTCTTGGAGAAGTCACGACTATGTATCCAACCACAGATCCATGATTCCCTCTAGCCTTAGAGCAAGAGGAAAATACCTAGTGTAATTCAGATCATCTACATGAGCTGCATACTTCCTTTCATGATGCCCTCTGGTTATGAATTAAAAGACAAAACAATAAAGCCTGAGGCCTGCCTACAAGTGCATCTGGTCACAGAAATTCAGCATCTTGGAGACTGTGACTAGGCAAGGAGTCTCAAAAGGTGACCTCATTGCTAGCAAGTTTCTATTTATGACACACACATCTCCTACCCTTCCTTTGGCAGACTGACCTTTCTCAGCAAGAGCTAGCTGGCAGGTGCTGGAGAACTGAGGAACAGGATAATCATGCACTCCAAGGTTGGTTAGACATGCCATGAAGACTGAACTTTAGCTGAAACTTGCCAGAGCAAGAAATATAATGGATCGAGGTCAGCAACTTTCATTTTTAAAAGTAGCAGCTCTTTCTACTCATGCCTCCTACTTTCCTTTTGATTTGGAGGCTATCATAAACCCTAGATATTGTCATGATGAAAGTGATAGATATGTAGAAGTTTCAAACTTCTAAAAAATTCATATCTCAGAATGAGGAAGACCATCAAATTTTAATATGAGATTGTAACTTTCTCTTTATTGTTAGAAATTAATAATTTGCTACCTTCTTGAGCAATGATTAAATATCAAGAACTAACTCAGGTAGGAGCTGTGGCACATACTTGTAATCCCAAACTGTTGGGAAGTTGAGGCAGGAGGATAACAAATTCAAGGCCAGCCTCAGCATCTAAGCAAGGTGTAAGTAATTTAGCAATCTCCTGTCCTGAAATTAAAGATAATAGAGATGGGGCTGTGGCTCAGGGGTTAAGTACACCAGTACTAAATAAATAAATAAATAAATAGATAAATAAATAAACAAGTTGTGAAATGAAAGTACACCCTCACCTTTTTTAATGACAGAGATAAATAAAATAAATCACAGGTTCCATGACTAAAAGAGTAAGGAACTAGATACTATATAGGAAAATGGGATTTGGGGCTCAAAAATGTCTTAAAAGTGACAAAATGTGACCCCACAATCTATCATCCATACTGGGACAGTCTCCCTACTAGAGTATACATCATTCTGTGTAAAAAACCTTCTGTGTAATCCCAACACTCTAGAAAAAAATTTACACCATTCTTGTTCTGATAACTAGAGCACAAAACCTCAGTTGTCACACTGCCATGCTAAAAAAAGATGCTTACATCTCCCTAATTTCTCCCCACAATGACAAGAGTCTTATGTGTCTTAATGTTTCTAACTGAATGTCTGCCCCACAGAAGAGTCAGTGAAAGTAATGGCTATTCTCAATGACTTTCTAAACTTTATTCTCTGTCTAAAACAATGTCCTACACAGTACATTCCTCCATCCGTGCCCCACAAAAGAGTCAGTGCAAGTGATGACTTCCTAAACTTCATGTACATTCTCATCTAAAATGATGCCTTCCTCCACCTATGCTCTTCCCACATACATTCCAGAGACTTATCTGTCACTTCATAGGAGCTCTGCTCACTTATTTTTCTCATCTTTATAACACCATGTACTTATGAGGATTATTAGAAATACTCAGTGAGGTACTACACATAGAGTGCCTTAAACAATGTCCAGCATTCTTCATAAACACCTAGTGTGCTCCTTGAGGGCAGAGCTCTTTGTCACCTTTGATCATGGCTGTACAACCACACTAGAAACAATTTCTGGCAGAACAGGCATTGAGTAAGTTGATAATATTTTAGTGAATATATCAAAGTCTGTGTTTTACTTCAATCTCCTGTTTTGGTTCACCAGTGCCACAACCTCCATATTCCACATACACCTCTTTCTCCAACAAAACATGTACAAAATTCTCTTTCCTTCTAAAATGGGATACCAACAAAACTATCAAATTCCAAATGTGAGTAATCATAAAACTTTACCTGAAGTATACAAAATAACACTTGAGTTTCCTGCTCAATTTTATGTACAATGAATACAAGTTGGAGAATATTTCCAAGAGCTAGCTATCAGAATTCTAGTTTTGTGCCAAAAAAGGGTCAGGGCTGGGAATGAGATTTCTACCACTATGTTCCCAAATTTGAGTAAGGAAGATAACTACTTTCAGTACACAGATTCCACCACACTTTAGACAAAGTTACAAAGTCTTGAAATTACAAACCGTGATGCAAACTCAATTTATTAAAATAGAATTTTATGAAAATATCATTACCTAAAATTAGGCCTACCATTGCACTCAAATATCAAGTTCTACCTCCCAGGATAAGAAAATATAATTCTGGTTCAAGTTCCAATGCTTCCATAACTTTAGAATAAATGCAAGATGCTGAAAAGTGTAAGTTTCCATGCTTCCAGGTGAAGTCTTTGTAAGCACCATCTCTGTAGACTTCCAAGTAGTAATCTGCATGATCAATTGCTCTGAAGGCTTGCTCCACTCTTTAGGTGCAGATATATGAAGCTTCGTTAAGTTTTTCAACTAAATCATTATCTTCCCCAGTACTCACAGCTCCTCCCATGATAGTATTCAAATCAAATCATAAGTTTAAAAATGCAATAGAATCAGTAGAAATCATTTCCAATGATGTAGTACTTTGTTTTCCTTTTAATACTGCACTTGATATTAAAAAATAAACTTATGCTGGATGAAAAGAAGAAAAACAAATAAATTACTACTCAAGAGGAAAATAACTCCATTTTATTAAATTTATGCCATTATAATTAACCATCCTTTCTCAGGAATACATTCTGCTCCAGGTATAGTGTTAAGTGTCTTAAATATAGTATTTTTTATACTTCTTTAAAAACCAAAAGGTCACTTATGTATTATCAGTACAATGGGAAAATGGGGGAAAATAGAAGTCACTATTACTATGGCCCACTACAGTAGCCACTTCCTACAATTACCTATCTACATCTCAATTAAAAGCAATTTAAAATTCAATTACTCAACCTAGTTACATCTCAAGTGTAATAGTTATGTGTTGTCAGTGGCTGACACACTGTACAGTGCTGCTGTGGAGAGCGGCACTGCCAGACCTTAGTTCCAGGTCTTTTAGATTCAGAAACTCTGCTCTCAAACACTAAATCATATGGTTTCTTTTTGGTATAGTAATCATGGTTTATTAATAGTTTGTTGACTGATTAAAAATTCCTGAGCTAAAAGAGTTAATAACTGTAAAATGCACATGTGAATTTTAAATATTAAGACAATAATATATTGCCTAAACAATAAATATAAAATGCAAATAAATAACATCAGACTCAAGTTTTATATATACACACTCACAGAAAGAAAGTTTTTCGGTAAATCTTGTGATAAACAATGAGAACACAAACTGTATTAACAAATCTAATTGTCTAACCACTAGCACAAATGTTTTATATATATATATATGTATATATATATATATATATATATATACACACACACTATATAAACAATAAAATAAACTTTTTAAATAAATACAAATGAGCATCTTTCAATGGAATTGTAAGTGGACTCAATAAACTAATGAATTTCAATACATAATACTGACTATGCAATTTAAAACTTATACTGTTAATAATTAAATTCATGTATAAATTTCTGCATTAATAAATCAGGAGAGAAGGAAAGTGAGAAATGAAATACCCTTGGCAAAACACAAGAGTTTTAACAGTCAACTCTGCAAGACTGCATCCCTACTCTTGGCTTTAGATAAGAAAACAATCGGAGCTTCGAATAAGCCTGTCACACCAAGTTTTCCTGTGTTACCTTTGCACTTTCCTATGATCTCCTTAAGAACTTTTCAAGCTAGAGAAAATGTGGTATACACACACAATGGGGTTTTATTTAACCATAAAGAAAAATGGTTTAGTGTTTGCAGGAAAATCAATGGAACTTGAGAACGTGATGTTCAGCAAAATAAGCAAAACTCAGAAAGTCAAGGGTCATGCTAGGTACACATGAAAAGGAAAAGAAAGGTGTGAAGGAGAATCTTATGAACCTAGAGTGATACTAGCAGGACAGAGGGACAGGACCAGGGAAGAATGCAGAGAGGGAGTGGACATACTGGGGAATGGTGTTGGCCAGATAACACTGCTATATTGTGTGCATGTATGAACATGTAAAAACCCAACCCTTAAGTCCAACTTCAATGCACCAATGAAATAAATGGGAAGAAAGTGTTAAAGAGTTTTCTAGGAGGAGGGACACTGACACATATTTCTTTCAAATTTAATTTATTCAAGCTTACTTTTAAAAAGTTGATAGCTCCACTCCCTACCTCCAATCCCCAAATAATAATTTTAAAACTACAAGGGCTTATAGTACCCTTGGATATGATTGCCCACCACCCACGGAGACAATCACCACCTGTACACTCTTCTTGATCACAGGAACCAGAAGGCCTTTATTCTGCAAGTCTCAGACTTATATCGAGAACATAAGCCTATCAGAGAGTAGACTACCAGGAAAGTCAGCCTATCAAGGAACAGTCTCCAGGCAGATACCAGGATTGCCTTATGTACAACAGCCAACCAGAGTAACTTCCTAAAACTTGTTTATGAGTGTAGCTATGTCTGGCAAGTTGCCAGGTGCCATCTTAGAGATCAGGCCAGGGTGTGGCTCTGGGGCCCTCAGAGCCCACCCTGACATCTCCCCCTTATTCTTTAAATAAAGAAAAGATGACTTGGGACCATGCCTGTCTTAGGTTGTCCATGGCAAATTACATCCTTACCTGTCATTGGAATTCTGACCTCCAGGCGTCAGAACCCTGTCTTAGGTTGGTATGCATTTCCACGGGATCTTACCCATCTTTGACTACTGGTCCAGCATGCTTAGCCATACTTGGGGGGATGTGCCTGTCTCAATGGCTGTCAAAGCCTGTACTATAGCCCGTCGATGACGTCGGGCATCTTGGCGAGCTCTGATTTGGCTGCATATAACATAGGCTATCCCTAAGCAGATAACAATCAGAACAGCTACTGTTTCAGCCCACTGTTTTGTCAATCCCAGGGCTTTAGATAACAAAGAACAACTCAGATACTGATGCAACTTGAACCCTGGTGGCATTGACTCTGAGTATTTCAGCTCATAGTTGACTGGTTAAATTATCAAACGTAGATGACCAATGGCCAGTAAGGTAGACAGAGAGATTTTTAGATAACATAGCTGTAGAGCTAAGGTTATTATAAGCAATAGGGGAGACACACACTGCTCTTAAAGGATAAACACATACCAGTCCCAAAAGTTCTTGTAAGACGTCCACTTGTTCTTGTAGTAAGTCCAATCTTTGATATACAAGGAGTATGCCTGCTCTTAGATGTTGGTTGAGGGTCTCTTGAGTCTGTAAGGCTGCAGCTGTATTTTCAGCCAAGTGATTGACTGTTGTTGCTATCTGTATGGTCATCATCAATGCTGCTGCTGCGGTTGCGGCTGCCACTGCAGAGACTGCTACCATGGTGACCACGGCCACTGTGATGCCAAAATATCTCCTGTTTCTTGATAGTAACACTGGCAATTCCACATCTGTTACAGAGACTGGGACTGGTAGGAAGTTAGGAACACACATTAAGACTGCCAGCGGGAACCTAGAATCATTCCAACATTGAGAGAGATAACACAAATCTGAAGTACAATTGAGAGAAGCAGTTGTTTCATTAGTTAGCAGAAACATAAAAGGGGGAAACACACAAACTGGCATAGGTGGAAACATAATATTTCTGGTACAGTGGGTGCTTGATGCAGCACCAGAGAAGCCAGAGCTGTTCTTCCATACAGAGGAATTCCAAGTACATAGCCTAAATGCTCCTCCTAAGAGAGCAAAAAAAGATTGTAAGTATATCCTGAAGTCGAAGTGAAGAGTAGCAAGCTGTCAAAAGGGTTGATGTGTTTCATGCCTAACTTAACATTATTATTAGTAAAGCTATCATTAGCAGTGAAAGAAGTGAAATTGGGAGTGAAAAAAAAATCCACTTTGTACAGGAGTTGCTGGTCCTGCATGTTGACAACCTGTCCATATAGGAGGTGTACTGTGTTTAGGATTACAAGGAGGGAAGATTCTAGGGGTTTTGAAAGTAGTTCCTATAACATTATGTCTGTGAGGTAACCATCCTGAAAGTAAAACAGCATCTCCTGTTAAGTTTTTATGTATTCTTGATATGTAGAACCATTTTCACCCGGGCGAAAAGAAAGCGTGGCTAGGGGGTGAAAGACTGTCAACAGCATGATCATCAGGAGTGTCTTTGGCATCTTCATTTTTTTGATCCAAATTACTTGTTGGTAGCATTACCACTGGTCGAGTCAGCTGTTCATGAACCCAGATAGGTGACGTTTTATCCTGTGGAAACACACAAACCGAGCTGCGGCTCCAGTAAAGCACTGGGTCCGGCCGTTCCATTGTCCAGTAAGAACATCCTTCCATTTTACCATTGCTCTATCATGTTGTTTATGATTGCCATGTCTCTCGGTGGCAAAGCGACCCTCATTATCCAGAGTTAAAAAATTTAAAATAAAGAGGCAAAGAGAAAGTTTATCTTTAGGGGACCTGAAGGTCTCCTGTATTCCCCCTTTTTGTTTATAAAGAGTATTTTTGAGGGTGAGATGTGCACATTCAACAATGTCTTGTCCTTGTGGGTTATAAGGTATACCTGTGGTTAGAGTTATTTCAAATTTAGTGAGAAATTGGTTAAAGGAGGTTGAAGTATAAGCAGGGTCATTGCCCATTTTAAGTTGTTTAGGAAGTCCCCAGGCTGTGAAAACCTGGAGACAGTGGGAAATGACATCTTTGACTTTTTCTTCATTATGTAGCGACACAAAGATGATACCTGAGCATGTGTCTACAGATACATGTACATATTTAAGGTTACCAAATTCAGGAATGTGAGTAACATCCATTTGCCATAGATGATTAGGTAACAGTCCTTTAGGATTAACTCCTATAGAAGGTGGATGATGTAGGACTGTACACTGGCCACAAGATTTAACAATAGCACATGCAGTTTCTTTAGTAATGGGAAACTTCAGTATTAATGTTGTAGAATTAACATGGAATTGTTGATGATAATTTTTTGCTGTCTCTACCACAGAAAAAATGTGGGAATCCTTAGTTGCTATGTCTGCTACATTATTCCCTAGAGCTAAAGGTTGAGGTAAATTGGTATGAGCTCTGATATGTCCAATAAAGGAAGGATTATAATGATCCCAAATCATTTGTTGTAAAGTCCGTAAAGGATGAAAAATAGTAGAATTTGAGACAATAAGCCCTGCACATTCTAAGTTACTGAGAGCTTGAACTACATATAAACTATCTGAGTAAACATTGAATGGAATGTTAGGGAACATTTTAAAAACTTCAAGAACTGTTAAGAGTTCTGTTTGTTGAGCAGAAGAGTTAGGGAAAAGGAATGTTTGGAGTTTATCTTGATAACAAATAGCTCCAGTCCCTGTTTTGGATCCATCAGTGAAAATCACAGGAGTCTTAGGAATAGGTTGTTGTCTGGTAACTCTTGGGAATATTACAGAATTATTACTACAAAATTGTATATAAGGATGTTTAGGATAGTGAATAACAAAGTTAGCTTGAATGGAGCATCTCGCAACAGTCTAAGAATCCATGAAATTACATAACCAAGAAAATTGATGCTTATCATAGGGAATAATGATAGTAGCTGGATGAATTCCAAACACTGTGATAGATGATTTAAGTGCCTTTAAGATTACTTGAGCTACTGCTTCAGGGTAGGGTAAGAGAGTTTTATTGGGTGAACAGGCTAGATGGACCCAAAACAAGGGACCCTCTTGCCAAAAGACTCCAGTGGGTAGTTTCTTGTTAGGAATAACAATGAATTGTAATGGCTGAGAGAGATCAATACAATCTACCTGGGCCTCATCTAATCTTTTTTGTATAATATTCAAAACCAGACATGCTTCAGGAGTGAGCTCTCTGGGAGATGTGGGATGTGGATCCCCTTGTAAGATATTAAAAAGAGGAAGTAGTTCTCCTGTGGAAAGCCTCAAATACAGATGAATCCAATTTATATCCCCTAGTAGTTTTTGAAAATCATTTAATGTTTTTAGATGATCTACCCTGATGACAGTTTTTAGTGGCTTTACTACAGCCCTGTTTAATTGGGCTCCTAAGAATTCTTGTGTAGTAACAACTTGAACCTTTTCAGGGGCTAAAATGAGTCCCCATAATTTGAGTTGTTCTATTAATTCAGAGTAAATATCCTTTAAAATATCTTCCTCAGAGTGGCATAATAATATACCATCCATATAATGATAGATAATAAGTTTGGAGTATTTTTGTCGAATTGGCTTTAATGCCTGATCAACATAAATTTGACACATAGTGGGGCTATTGGCCATACCTTGTGGCAAAACAACCCATTCAGATCGTTGATCAGGTTGTTGATGATTTAGAGATGGAAGGGTGAAAGCGAACCTCTCACAATCGCGAGGATGTAATGGAATAGAGAAAAAACAGTCTTTTATGTCTTTAATTATTGTAGGCCAATCTTTTGGTAAAGCAGTAAGGACTGGAAGCCCTAACTGAGTTAGCCCCATAGATTGCATAGTAGCATTAATAGCTCTTAAGTCATGAAGGAGCCTCCATTTTCCTGATTTCTTTTTTATGACAAAATTAGGGGTTTTCCAAGGAGAAGTTGAAGGTCTAATATGATTTGCTTCTAATTGTTTTTGTACCAGTTCTTGGGCTGCTTTAAGTTTTTCTAATGTCAGGGGCCACTGAGAGACCCACACTGGTGCATTGGATTTCCAAGTTTTTTTACATACTTTTGTTCAGTGGCCCCTAGGAAAAACCCAAGCCTTGGTGACCTTGATTGCCCTTAACACTAATTGGCTGGGTATTTCCCTGGCCATAGTGGCCAAGCCCCTTGTCCCATTTATGACCTTGTTTTACCATTAGATTTTGAGCCTTTTGGCTATAATGGCCTTCTATAGTGAGTACTAAATCCATTTGTATGAGGATATCTCTGCCCCATAAATTAACAGGTAAATGGTCTAAGACATAAGGTTGAAATGTCCCCTGTTGGCCCTCATCATTTTTCTATGTCAATACAAAACTACTCCTCTGTGGGCTAGTAGTTACACCCAATCCCCTCAGGGTTTGTTCTGCTACTTGTAGAGGCCATTCTTTTGGCCAATCTTTTAGGGTAATAATGCTAGTATCAGCTTTTATATCTAGGAGTCCTGAAAATTCTCTATTTTTAATCTTTATTTTAAGCATTGTCCTACTTTTTTAAGTCCATGGTAAGACAGGCAAAATCAACTCCAGAAGATCCCAAACCTGCAGTTCCCCTGGTTATTGTGGTTGATGGAAAATTATTATGAAGGCTAGGAATAATCAAAAGCTGAGCTGTGCAGTCCCCAGGTGATATGGAGATAATTCCTTGAGGAGAATGTGCAAGAACCATAATTTCTCCTGTACAATCAGAGTCAATAACTCCAGGGATAACTATAAGTCCCCTGAGTGCACCAGAGCTCCTGCCTAATAAAATTTCAACAGTATCAGGAGGTAAGGGACCTTTTAGGTCTGTAGGGCTAGGTTGGACTCCCATTTCTGGAGTTAGTACTGCTCTGGTGGTGGCATGGAGGTCCAATCCTGTGCTCCCTGTGGTGACTCTCCTTGGCTTGTCAATGGTGGGTGAGTCCTGTGTACCTGTTGAATCACCCTGTACACTTTTGAGAGGCCCCGGGGAGCTGGGCCCCAACTCCCATTTTTTGTCTGTACATGAGGGGGCATAGGAGCTCCATCTATATCTATCATAGATCTACATTCAGATGCCCAATGATTACTTTTTCTACATCTAGGACAAAGCTGAGGCTTAGGTATTCTAGGGGGTCGATTAGGGTCCCTTAATTGTGGACAGTCCCTTTTGAAATGTCCAGGTTGTTTACAATAAAAACAAATTCCTGGAGGCCCTCCTCTTTTTATAGGACCTTGTAATCCTTGTGTAATGGCTACTGCCATAACTTCTCCTTGAATCACAGTCTCATTGATATCTCTACACACTTTGATATATGTACTTAAATCCTTATTTTTCCAGGGATGAATGGTGTCTTTACACCATTTATTAGCCTGTTCATAAGCTAACTGTTTTACCAAGGGCATGGCTTAATCCACATCTCCAAAAATGCGACCTGCTGTCTGTATTAGCCTCGACACAAAATCAGCATGTGGCTCATTTGTTCCTTGTAGAACTTTTGAGAGCTGACCCTGTAAGTTCCCACTTCCTTATATGCTTTTCCATGCTTTAACAGAAGCTGCTGAAATCTGCATGTATATTGCAGGGTTATAGCCAATTTGAGCTTGTTGTCCTGAGTATGCTGCCATTCCCATTAACATCTCTATATTCCACTGAGGTTTCCTGCTGCAGCATTACAGCATGCAGTATAAGTAGAATACTCCTGCCATGCTGTTTTCCAAATGACGTATTGCCGTCCTGATAGCATAGCTCCTGCTATGTTACCCCAATCATCAGGGGTAAGATTCATTCCCCCTACAGATTCCAAAAGTGATAAAGTAAAGGCTGCTTGGATGCCATAGGTCATTACAGCCTCCTTTAGTTGTTTTACTAACTTAAAATCTAAAGGTTGATAATATCTCTGATTTTTTTGATCCTCAAACACTGAGAATGCTGTTGCATCTTGTTGTAGGAAGTCCCATCCTGTTGAATTAGAATTAGGATGGCTACAACAACATTTTTGTTTCCCCACGTAGTCACCATTATACAGTGGGGGAGCGAATGGTGTAAGTCCTTGAGCTTTATTTTTGACTGTCCCCTGTGATCTGGGTGAGCCTTTAATAGCAAGATTTTTAGCCCTACACACTAATTCCATTTCCTCTTCAGAGCTATCCTCACAACTGGTTTCATTTTCTCTGTCTTCCTCTGATCTTATTGATGCCTTTTCTGATGCTTTTTACCTTTCCTCTTTTATTTCCTCCAAAACCTCTTCCCCTTGTTTTATGGCTTCTCTGCATTTTGGCCTAGGAGTGTCCAAGCACCCTCTGACTAACATCCATATAGCCATGGTTCAGGGAGGCAATGGTTTTACTCTTTCTGTTGTTTCCAAATCTTCCCCTAAATGCTCCCATTGAGGGATGTTTAGTAATCCCTCATCCAAGAACCATGGCACAATATCTTCCACAGTGCATAAAAAGTTTCGGTCTGTTTTAGTTTCAAGAGGAATTCCATTGGCCTGGAGCAAATCCTTTAAGGGACCTACCATGCACATTTGTGACATTTCAGTGCCCATATTTCTCTATTAAAAAAACAGAATGCAAAGCAATTTAACTAGCAAAACCAAAGAAAAAGCACTTACAAACACTCAATCTCCGTTGCTATCCGTGAACTTTAACTCCGTCGCTTATTCCACGAACTTTAACTCCATCGCTATCCGATGAACTTTAACCTGGCCAGACTGTACTTTACTTACCCTGTATTTACCTGATCAGTTCCTTCTTTGTAACTTGAGTTCCCGGGTTTCACCACCGCCCATGGGGACAATCACCACGTGTACACTCTCCTTGATCACAGGAACCAAAAGGCCTTTATTCCGCAAGTCTCAGACTTATATCAAGGACATAAGCCTATCAGAGAGTAGACTACCAGGAAAGTCAGCCTATCAAGGAACAGTCTCCAGGCAGATACCAGGATTGCCTCATGTACAACAGCAAACCAGAGTTACTTCCTAAAACTTGTTTATGAGTGCAGCTATGTCTGGCAAGCTGCCAGGCACCATCTTAAAGATCAGGCCAGGGTGTGGCTCTGGGGCCCTCAGAGCCTGCCCCTGACACTTGGATGCCAGTAAGCTCATTCTGCAGCATATGATGCAATGGAGAGATGCTAATCTGCTATTCCTTCAGTGGCCTTTTACAGTGGAAGCATCCAGACTTGCTGAGAGCAACTCTAGTCTTTCAAGATTTGTTTTAATGGCATGACCTCTAAGCACAAGTCAATTTTTTTGTCTGATAACACAGAGTGACTCTTCCAAAGTGAAAATAAAAATGGCTACACTAGACTGGAAGAGAGCTCTGTGTGTACCCAGGGTGGCAGTTGCCAATGACTTTAAACAAGTAATTCTGACTACACATAGAAAATTAACATACAGTTCTACTAATGTAAATGCCACAGTTTATTAGTTTGAAAAATTATTTTCTTCATATTGGTTCCAGGGGCTTAAGAACCTGAATATTGTTAGTTCCTCCTGAACTCCATTCTGTTCAAAAATATCACAGAAAAACAAATAAATGTTACCTTTGTTACGCAGCTCACAACCTTGGTGAGATAGATGTAAAAGTTGTAATCAATCAAAAACTGTCTCCATTTGCCAACAGGCAGCATTCTAGACATGTTACCTGCATATTATGTCATTTAAAACTCAATAAGTCTTCAAAGACAGAATTGGCATGTCACTTTTGCTTGAAATCACTTGTGTAAAGGGGTGGAATACTATAAAGCTCAGGAAGTCAAAGTGGAACCTGGAACTAGAGATCAAGAACAGTTTCCTTAAAAGCATGCACTGTGTGAACATTTAAAGAATCAAGGGAATTGTAGACTGAGGTAAAATTTGGTACTGACTCAAGATAGCAATTGATGATACTGACAAATTACCTGCAGCTGGGTCTTTTGTAAGCATCCTAAGAGTTCTGGTAGGCCAGTGGTTTTTCTTTCTCTGTGTTTTTGCTTGTTTTGTTCTGTTGTTTGTTTTTTTGTTTGGGATTGTTTTTGAGAGTCTCGCCAAAATTAATCACACTGTCCCTATTTAAATCTGAACAAATCAGAAAATATCCATGCGACTTCATGATCATGAGCTCCTCAGGACACAGGAGTTCACTCAAGATTATCTACTAGTGAGGTGGAGTGGCACATGCCTGTAAATGAAACTGGATCTCAAATTGGAGACCAGACTCAGCAACTTAGCAAGACCCTAAGAAGCTTTGTGAGAACCTATCTCAAAAAAAAAAAAAGGGTTGGGGGAGTAGCTCAATGATAAAGCATCTCTGGATTAAATCCCCAGTGCACAAAAAAAAAAAAAAGAATAGAACCAAACATCTATTATAGACAATAGTGTCTATCAGAGATATTGGTGAGGGGCAATTTCATATCCATTTTATGAGATGCATCAAATGTGCTGTAACCTGTTTCCAGAAAGACCTGTTTCATTTATATCTTCAGCAACAGAATTGAAACCAAGTACCTGGAGACTGGAAAGACCATTACACAATAAAGAAGGAGTGCAAGGATGTAAAACCTAATACGCCAGACTCTTTCTCTAAAGTCTAGTAGTAAAGACAGATAAGCAAATCTGAACAGAACACTGTAAGAATATCTAAGAGGGAATCAATGAGAAAAAGTTTCCAGGAACTGAAAATATAGTCATCCCCCTGCATCTGTGGGTTCATTTTCCCTGATTTCATTTACCCAGTCAACAATGATGTAAAAACACTGAATGGAAAAGTAAACAAATGAACACTTTCCATATCTTCACAACATGCTTTTTCATCATGGATGATGAAATCTCATGCCATCAGGCTCCATCCCACCCAGGAAGCAAATCATCCCCTTCTCTAGCACATTCACACTGTGCATGCCATGAGCTCATTAGTCACTTGGTGGCATCTTGGTTAACATAAGGCTGTGTCACAATGCCTGTGCCATTCACCTCACAGCATCTCATCCCTCAGATACATCATCTCACATCAAGATGAGTACAGTGTATTCTGACAAAAAGTCCATATTTACATAACTTTATAGTATAACTGTTCTAATGTATTATTATTTATTGCTGCTAACCTCTTATGCCTAACTTATAAACTTTGTCATACATGTACATATGTAGGAGAAAACAGAAACAGGTAAAGGATTCTTATCCGAAATACCTGGAACCATGTGTTTCAGATTTTGGAATACATTGCATATCCATAATGAAATCCCTCAGCAATGAGACCCAAGTTTGAATAAATGATAAATACATCAATTATCTGAACACATAAACATTTATTAATGCTTCATATATTTATGTTTCATACACTCTATACATGTAATTGTATATAATATTTTAGTGCACCTGTCTTTTAACTCTTCCCCTCATGTAAAGTAAGGAATTTTCCACTAGGCATTATATTGACACTCAGAAAAACTTCAGATTTTGGAGCATTTTGAATTTTAGATTTTCAGTGCACACATTCTTAATTATAGGTTGCAGCACTATACAAGGTTTTAGGTATTCCCCTGAGAGTCTTGGAACCCATCTCTGGAGGGTATGACCTAAAATGTATATTTCTTTTATGTAAATTATTTCATAAATGTAGTATGGGTAAAATCTGTAAATATATTAAGAAAGTGTGGCTCACACTGCATGTTTATACTTTGAAGTGATCAGGGAGTAGTAAGATTCTTCATACTGAAGAGATAACCTTCACAATTTATGTAGACTTTAAGCAAGAAGCTGTATTCATATGTAGCATTTTTCTAGAAGGCAATTGTATGCTGGTTTAGTGGTTTCAAGTGATCTGGGGAAGTTGTGATTTTAAATGAGAAAGTGCTAATACATTTTTTCCCTGATAGATAAATGAAAAAGATATATCCAGGTTTGGACTTTTAAATTCTGAAAAAAGTATATTTACATGAAGCAAATTAGCCACCAGGGTCTAAACTTGAGGGAGAAAGATGAATGGTAGGGTATTTTGCAGTGAATACTGACTGTGATGTTAAGTGCAAAGGTTAAAAATCATTTTATTAATGCTCCCTTTTTTCTTTCTGTATGCATAACTTGAAATCATGTGAGATTTAAAGTTATACTACACCATAGAAATAGTGAATTTATGAAGTTGCTTTGGTCAGGTGAACAGAGAGTAGGCTTCCTTTGTGTGAGGTTGTTTTGATGTTTCTATAAAATAAACATCAGATAAAATGATGGGATATAATAGATAAAAACAGAGAAAAAAGATGACTTTATAAGACAATGAGATCATACCTCCATGTAAGAGACTGAAACATCCTGGAAGAAAAAATAACACTAATTTTACATAAGGAGAGAGGACATTTTTCAATGCTGCACAAGTGACTCTGAATTAAGATATTGTCTATTTTTTTTTTTTTTTGCGGTGCTGGTGATTGAACCCAGGGTCTTGTGTGTACAAGGCAAGCACTGTACCATCTGAGCTATCTCCCCAGCCCTGTCTATTTTTGTTTGTTATTCAACTTCCATTTCTCATTGAATCTTTAATTTTCACCTACATGAACATCACAGCTGTTCTTCTTCATGGTCAGTGTTGTGGATTTATCTTTATAATTTTTGTACCTAATTCATGCCATCTTTTAGACATTTTTATTTTTTAGTTTTAATGTGTAGTTCAAGTTTTTTCCTAATAGAAGTATATTGTATTTTTTGGAAGTGTATATTGTATTTTATTGGTTTGGCGGTTTTTCCTTAATTTTGAATTTTATGTATAACAATGTATAAAAATAGATTCTATGAGATTCAGAATGAAGTTTCAAAATGTGTATATGTTATATAAACTAGTCAGTATTTAGCATCTTTCTCCTTGTTTCTTTATTGTTATGGTGAGAACATAAAGAATCCTTTAATCTAGATACCTTGGAACACAGCAATTGTTAACAAGTACAGTTATCCTACTATATTCTAGGACCATAGAAATTCTTTTTTTTCTGTGTATTTTAATCCCTCTGAAGTTTATTTCTCCACCCCCCATACTTGGGTAACCATTATTTTACTCTTTTGTTTTAGTGATATGAACTTTTTTTTAAAATTTTACACTTAAGAACATGCAGTGCTTGTTATTTTCTATCTAGTTATTTAACTTTATTTAATGTTTTACAAAAATATGCTTCTGCAATTGACACAATTTAAATATATTTATGGTAAAATTGAGTACCTTTTCATTTGCTTGTTGGCTATTTTTCTAATTTTTGAGAAATGTGTATTTAAATTCTTTGCTTGCTTTTTTAAAATTTTGCTATTTTTTCACTCATGAATAAAAAAATCTTCAACTATGTTTTGATATTAGACATTTCTAAGATATATGATTAGTATATATTTTATCCCACTCCCTTTATTAACTATAACATTTAAATCAAATAAACCTATGACATTTGATAAAATTCAACTTCTCTTGCATGCATAAATATAATTTCTAAGAAACTTGACTCACAAAATTTACAGTTCTCTTTTCTGCTTGAGATTTCATAATTTGAGTCTTGATATTCTCATCTGATGTTCATTTTTAGTTCACTCTTGTTTTTGGCAGTGATTTTTTTCTTCCCTTTTTTGCAGTGCTGAGGATTGAACCCAGGGCCTTGTGCTTGCAAGGCAAGCACTCTACCCACTGAGCTGTATTCCCAGCCCCTGTTTTTGGCATGTGGTTGTTGTCCATATATATATGAATATAACCTTTGGTTCAAACCATTGAAAAACATTTAATTTCTCTTGCATTTCTTTGATAACATTGTTGAAAAAAATTCAGCCAGAGCCATTCTACCACTGAGATACATCCACACCCTTGATTGTTTCTTTAATTTTCATACAAGTGTTTCTAAGTAGCTGAAATTGGCATCAAACTATAAGTCCTTCTGCATCAGTCTTCCAAGATATTGACATTATAGAAATGAACAATTGTGCTTGACTTTTCTGTTGATTTATGTCTATTGTTAGATAAATACCACCCAGTCCTGATTACTGAAACTTTAAAAAATATTTTTGTTTTAACCAGCGTGGTGGTGAACTTACATAATTCCAGTGAGTTGGGATGCTGCTGTAGGGGTATTACAAATCCGAGTCTACATCAAGCAGTTTAGTGAGATACTATTTCATAATTTAAAAAAATTAAAATGACTTAAGTATGTAAGTCAGTGGAAAAGCAACCTGTGTTAAAATCCTAGTACTAAATCATATTAAGTTTTCATTGAAGTCATAATTTTACACATGAACAGGGCTCAGCATAATATTTTAACTTGTGTATCACATACACTAATCAAATTCAGCTTCCATTCTTCCTCCCACCCCATTTGCAACACCATTATTCATTCAGGTTGATTATTTGTGAATGTCATGCATAAGAGAGAACATGTCCTATTGGTATCTGGCTTATTCATTATAGCATAATGTTTTTAATTTCACCAACTTACAAAAAATGACATATTTTAGTTCTTTTATGGCTATATCATACTCCATTTTGTGTATGAATATATATGCATGCCAAATTTTCTTTAACTCATCTATTCCTAGCATGATCCCATATCTTAGCTATTGTGAATAGTGCATCAGTGAGCATGGGCATGCAGGCATCTATTTTTATGCAAATTTAATTCCCTTTGGGCATGTACCCAGAAGTAGGATAACTGAATCACAAGATAATTCTGTTTTCAATTTTTGACGTACCAATTATTGAACGAAGGTCAGGCATACACTAGGGAAGCACATTACACCTCAGTTACATGCTCCAGTCCATTTTTAAATTATTTCTGAGACAGGGTCTCACTACTTTTTCTAAAATGTCATCAAATTTTTGATCCTCCTGAATTATCCTCTTACATTACTATGTTCACAGTTTTTGCCACTACGCTCAGCCTCCCATCACTGCTCTATTTTGTTTTGGGACAACTTCTGTGTAGATGGTCCAGGCTGAACTCAACCTTGCAATCCTCCTACCACAGAATCATAAGTCATTTGTACCATGTTCAGCTATTTGTAGTTTTCTTTTCTTTCTTTATTGTTTTAAATTGGAGATTGAACCCAAGGGCACTTGTCCTTAAACACTGAACCACATTCCCAGTCATTTAAAACTATTTTATTTAGGAATAGGGTCTCACTGAGTTTCTTATAGGCTTGCTAAGTTACTGAGGATTTATTTGAACTTTCTGTCTTCCTGCCTCAGCCTTCCAAGTCACTGGGTTACAGTTGTGTGCCATCATAATAGTTTACCTTTACTTTTTTGAGGATCCTATAAAATTTTCCATAGTGGTTGCACTAATTTGCATGCCCAGCAAGTGTGTTTTCTTTTCACCACATCTTCATCAATATTTTTCATTACTGCTTCTTTGAAAATGACTGTTCTAATTGAGATGAGATATCTAATCATTTTATTTGTGTTTTATTGAAAGCTAATATATTGAGCACTTGTTCATAAATTTATTGTCCATTTACATTTCTTATTTTGAGAAATGTCTATTCAAATATTTTGTCCATTTTGAATTGGATTCTTTGATTTCTTAATTCCATTCTTCAGTTCTTTTCTTGTTCTGGGTAATAACCTAGCATCACAAGAATAACTGGCAAAGCTCTTCTCCCATTTCAACAATTACCTCTTCACTCTTACTTGTTTGTTTCACTGTACATCAGCTGGTTTGTTTGATGTGATCCCATTTATTTATTATTTTGTTTTCTTTTGTGTTTTAGAGGTCATTTTCAAAATATATTTGCCCTGAGTAAAGTAGGAAACTTTTTTCCCTATGCTTTATTTTATTTTCAGAGATTCAGGTCATATGTTGAGGTCTCTAATTGGTTTTGAGTTGATCTTATATAGGGTGAAAGATAGAGATCTACTTTTATAGATTACTGAAAGAATAAACAAAGATTAGAAATTGGGAAAGATGTGTCTTCAAATTTTGTACTTTTATTAAAGATTGTGGTGGTTAAACACAGTTCCCTGAACTTCCATATTAATTCTAGTATTACCATTAAATTTTGTGAAAAGGTCAGGATGGGAGTTTGATACATTTGCATTCACATGTATAGCAAATTGATATTTGTCATTTAGCACTATGTATTCTAATCCACATGAAATTCATTTTCATTTAATTCTTTTAAATTTTGAGTAAAATTTTCAGCATACTGACAAGAATTGTTTTGTAAATATATTTAATATTTAAAATTGTACATATTTAATTCTTTGATGGTTCCATACATGGATTTTTCCCATAATTTCACATTTTAATGTTCATTGCTAATGTACAGCATATAACTGACTCACTGAATGAATGAATGAACTCATTTATTGATGCCTTGTATTGAACTCAGTTCCTTACCCCTGAGCTATATTCCCAGTGCTTTTCTTTTCCTGTTTTAAATTTGGAGGCAGGGTCTCATTAAATTACTTAGAGGCTCCCTACATTGCTGAGCCTGGCATTGAACCTGTCCCAGTGTCCTGAGTTGTAGAGGCCCCAGGTGTGTACTACCACACCCAGTTCAAATTTATTTTTCATGTATTGGCTTTATGCCCTGCAACTCTTCTTCACTTTTTATTCTATTTTTTCATATATATATTAGTATTTTCTACAAAGCCAAACAAACTGTTATTATACATGCATTTTGATTCTCATTTAGATGTTTTTATGACTTCTTTGCTTGTTCATTCTCTGTTTGTTATAGGTATCTTTAGATTTTCCATTACCTTTCAAATCACTTTTTGTAGTTTTGTTCTAGGGACTTTTCCATGTCATTTAATGTATCTTATCTTTTGACACACAATTGTTCATAAAATATCATTAATTTATTTGTTTTGATAAATTCAATATTGATAACCTGTTTTACTTCTGATTGTGTTAGTTTGAAACTTTTCTCTGATTTTCATGGTTATTTTTAACATTTTTTTCAATCTCCATAATTAACTTTTGATGTCCTTCAATCTATTTTCTATTCTCTATGTTATCACTGCTCTTGTCTTTGTTATATTTATTTCCTTCTGCTAATATTGGGTTTATTTCATAGTTTTATTTTTAAATTGAATTATAAACTTAAGTTATTCATTTGGAACTTTCAATAATTTAGGACTTTATTGCACTCACTTTCCTGCTGATCATTGTTTTTGCTACATCCCATAAATTTGCATATATTTTGTTTTCTTTTAAATTCCATTTATAGTATTTTAAATTTTCATTTCTTCTTAAATACATGCTTTTTAATTTTCACATTCCTGAATTTTCTAATTTTCCTTTTCTTATTGCTTTCTACTTTACTTTTTGTGATCTCAAATGATGCATGACCCAATTTCAGTCTTATTAAACTTATTGACACTTCCTTAAAGGCCCCAATATGACCCATCCTGGAGAGATTTCCTTGGACACTTCAAGAAAATGTGTATGCTGCATTTTGGGGCATAACATTCTGTATAGAACCCTTAGGGTAGTTGCTTTCTATTGTTTTTAAGTTTGTCTTTCAAAAAGTTGACCTTTTTTTATTGTAAACAAATGGGATACATGTTCTTTCTCTGTTTGTACATGGCGTAAAGGCATACCATTTGTGTAATCATAAATTTACATAGGGTAATGTTGTTTGATTCATTCTGCTATTTTTCCCTTCTCCCCCCACCCCTCCCACCCCTCTTTTCCCTCTATACAGTCCTTCCTTCCTCCATTCTTGCCCCCCTCCCTAACCCTAACTCTAACCCTAACATTAACCACTCCCACCCCCCATTTTGTGTCATCATCCACTTATTAGCAATATCATTTGTCCTTTGGTTTTTTGAGATTGGCTTATCTCACTTAACATGATATTCTCCAATTTCATCCATTTGCCTGCAAATGCCATAATTTTATCATTCTTTATGGGTGAATAATATTCCATTGTATATATATACCACAGTTTCTTTATCCATTCATCAATTGAAGGACATCTAGGTTCCTTTTGAACTGAATAAATTTAACCAAAAAATAACAACCCAACCAATAATTGGGCAAATGAACTGAACAGACAGTTCATACAATGACAAATATAATCAGTGAAAACATACATAAAATTTTTTTCAACATCTCTAGCAATTAGAGAAATGAAAAGTAAAAGTACACTGAGATTTCATCTCACTGCAATCAGAATGGTAAATATCAAGAATATATATAACAATAAATATTGGGAAGGATGTGGTGAGAAAGGTACATTCATGCATTGCTGGTAGAAATGAAAATTAGTGCAACCACTCTGGAATGCATATGGAGATTTGTCGCTGGCTGTTTGCTGTGCCAAATCCACGT
Organism: Sciurus carolinensis; assembly: GCF_902686445.1. Taxonomy (NCBI): domain Eukaryota; kingdom Metazoa; phylum Chordata; class Mammalia; order Rodentia; family Sciuridae; genus Sciurus; species Sciurus carolinensis. Next base: position 600,214 of record NW_025920197.1, on the reverse strand, counting down.
GTATTTGTCACCGCCTGCAGCAACAATTTGTGTGGGTCTTTATGGGTGGTGTACTGGAAACTGAGCTACTTCTATTTCTGAGCTGCTTACTTCCTTGCTTGCTTGTAGAGGATAGAGAAAATGAGGCTAACTTGCTTTGAGAGGAGAGAGAGAGAGAGAGGCTTTGCATAAGAGAGAGAGACTTTGCTTAAGAGAGAGAGACTATACTTTCAGAGATCTATATCTTCTTAGTTCTGTGCTTCTTAAAGGTGCATCCTGCATCCTGTGAACTAAGGGTGCGTCTATCTGAGGTGCTTCTTAGTGATGCATTCCGCGTACTGCAATCTACCTATCTGTGATCTAGAGGTGTGTTCTCAATTCTCTGCTCTGTGACCTGCCTTCCCCCGCTGCCTGCTGCTTTTCTCTGCTAGCTGCTTCTATCTGCTTGCCGTTCTTCTTCTACCTTTCTGTTAGTGGCTTCTCTCTGCCTCTTGCTGCTAGCTGCTGCTGCTTTTCTCTGCTTGCTGGTGCTCCTTACTGTCACACCCCCACCTACTGCCTGCTTATATTCCCTCCAGGAGGCAGAGGGTGGGGCCACGCCAGTTGTGATCAGGTGAGGAGCCAGCTGCCCTACCACAGCAAGGGTTAAAATGAGCAGGCCTAAGCAGGCATTCTGGGGAACACCTGTGCACGTGTTGTGCATGTGGACTTAACTGAATATGGCCAGTGATAAATCACCTGAGTGCGCTTATGTTAATTAACCTCCTCACTGCCGATGTGATCAGGTGCCGCCTGCATGGCACAGCCCCCAACAGAGATTCCTCAGAAAACTTGGAACGGAGTGGCCATTTGACCCAGTTATACCACTTCTTGGCATATTCCCAAAGGACTTAAAATCAGTATTCTACAGTGATGCAGCCACATTAATGTTTACAGCAACTCAATTCATGCTAGCTGTGCTATTGAACCAAACTGAGTGCCAATCAACAAATGAATGAATAAAGAAATTGTGGTATATATACATGATAGAATATTACTCAGTCAGAAAAAATGAATAAAATTATGATATATGCTGGTAAAATGACAGAACCTAAGACTATAATGCTAAGTGAAAAAGTAAATCCCAAACACCAAAGGCTAAATATTCTCTGTGATATGTGAATGATAACACACATTGGGGGCAGGGAAGAATAAATACTTTTGATTAGACAAAAGAGAGTGAAGGGAAGGGATAGGGGATTCAAATAGGAAAGACAGAATGAGTCAGACCTTACTTTCCTGTTACTATATGAATATATGACCAGCATAACATGTGCAACCACAAACCTGAGAAGTTATACTTCATGTATCTATAAAACATGTCAAAGTACATTCTATTGTCATATATAGCTAAAGAGAACAAATAAATAAATTTTAAATAAACATAGCTGAAAGCTGAACATGCTAGAACTTGCCTATAATTATAGCAATTTGAGAGGCTCAAGAATGTGTGTGGGGGAATAGATTTTGGTATACATACACAATGGAATATTACTCAGCCACCAAAAAGGAATGAAATTATGGCATTTGATGGAAAATGAATGGAAATGGAGGATGCCATGCTAAATGAACTAAGCCAGGTTATACCCCATGAAAGGCTGATATGTTCTCTCTGATATGCAGATGCTAACACACAAAAAGAGGGAGAGGAAAAAAAAAGAAGTTAATTGAATTTGATATAGGAGAATGAAGGGGAAGGTTGGTAGATAAAAATATAAAAAACAGTAGAATGAATCAAACATAATTTCCCTATGTTCATATGTGAATACATGACTAGTTTAACTCCACATCAGATACAACTACAAGAATGGGAATTTGTACTACATGTAAATTTAATGTTTCACAATAAATTCAACTCTCATGTATATACATATATGTATCTATGTAGGTATGTAAACAAAAACAAAACCAAAAACATTTTTCTCTCTTAGTCATTGTATCCACTGTTGAGTCAGCTGTTGCACTGTAATCTTTATTGTAAATCTCCTTAATTCTTTCTTAAATTCTAAAAGTTTTCAGTGTATATATTGTGAGATACAGTGGTTAAATATGTATATATTTATCTCTATTATATCATTTTGAGTGATTGACCAATTTATACATAATGTCTTTTGCTTCATCTAGCAGTTTGTGTCACACTGTATTTTATCCAACATTTGCATATTCATTCCAGTGGTCTTTTGTTTAGTTTTGTGTAACACTCATTCTCACTTCTTTGTGCTTTTTATTCTAAAAGGAATCCCGTATGTACAATGAAGTATTTTTAATACAGAGCAAACAATGAAAAACAGGATCTTTCTATTACTGAGATATATCCTCAGCCCTTTTTAGATTTTTAAAAAATGTGCTCTTTTCAGATATATATGGAAGTAGGGTATAATTTTACATATTAAAAATATGTGGAGTATAGTTTCCCATTTTTGTGGTTGTACATGATGTCAATTTATATGGGCTCTAACACCATATATGTGAATGTTTTATTTTTAATTTGAAACAGGATATTAGTAAGGTGGTGATGTTAGCCACAAACTTGCAATGTCCTTCCTCAAACACTCAAGTTACTGGGATTACAATTGTTTTCTATCCAACTTTATATTCATTTTTTTACCATTTCCCTTAAAATTTGAATAGTGGGACTACATACAGTTAAAGTAACTGTACATTGAATGTACATTGATGATTTTTACTTTGTTTGCTACATGCTGTATGCTTCATGGCCTTCAGTTCTTTCATTGTTGCCTATTTAGTAATTAGTTGATTTTCCTAGTGTACAATTTTCATTTTCTTCTCATGCTTAACATGTTTTTTTCTTAGTGAATTTTAATTACCAAATGAACTTATATAGTCTATTTGAATTTACAGAAAGTCTGTTTCCATAGTATACAAAATTCAGCTTACTTACAACTTGTCCTTCAACTGTGTTTTGTATTTTTGTCACAGGCTATATTTTTATATAGTGTATGTGAGTGTGTGTGAGTGTGTCTACAGTTTTGCAATTTGGGTAAAATACAGAAGTGTGATCACTGGATTATATGGCATCATTATTAATATTGTGCTCCTTCCCTAGAAGGCTGTCTGGCATCCCAGCCATGATGAAGAGAATTCCTGTGCTCTGCAATGAACCAATATTTGTAACTACTGGGTTTTATGTGAGTGTGTGTCATTTATTAGTGGTGGGATCTTCTAATACTTTTAAATTTATTTCCCTAGTGACATGTATTGTTCTCATCTTTTCAGATGTCTTCATGCTGTTTATAGAGCTTATTTTGTGGAGAGTCTTTTAGTGTCTCTTTCTCTGCCTCTCTACTATTCTTGTTTTCTGCAATTCCTGTGGCATAATATCCTATCATTTCAAATAGCTGGACATGATCATTCATATAGGCACTGCCATTGTGCATTTTGATGATTTCATCATTTAGAAGGTATACATAGTATGACATTCCTGAAATTATGTGGTCCAGTTCTCAATTTTCAGCAGTTTGTTTGGATCACAATTTTGATGACAAAATTATCAGACAGGAGAAATGTTATTATGAGGCAGTAGAATAGAAGGTATATAACATTGTAAATTTTCCACAATTTATCTTTGGAATATTCAGTGACATATAAATCTGCCATCTACTTAGAAATGTAACTTTAATATTTTTTCCTTTTAGTAATTAAAAAAAATACTAGAATGCTTTCATTTTCATGGCATGAATCATGAAGGCCAGAAAATTTTCATGTATTTTTCTACCATTGGAATTTGACATTGTGACCACTTGTAAAATACTTTATTCAGGAAGAGACTGTTGCTATAAGGCAACATACCCTTGAAATGCTGAGCAGTACAGATTGCTACTTACCAGAATCCATAAGAAGAATTCCTTTTTTTGGATAGATCACAAGGTTGTGATTTAGGAGGCTGGAACAGGAAGACCGAAAGTTTGAGGCCATCCTCAACAACTGACCAAGGTTCTAAGAAACCTAGCAAGACCCTGTCTCAAAATAAAATAAAACATGCTGGGTAATGTAGCTCACTTGTTCTGGGTTCACTCCCTGGCACACACACACACACACAAAAATCAGATCCAAATCACCAAAGTACCTTAAGTTGTTTGAAATTTTATTTTAGCATCTTTAAAATCATGACACATAAAAATATTTCTAATTCAGAGAATTTATTCCACAATTGTTTATAAGGTAACTTTGCAATTTTAGGGGTGCATCATAATAATTCAGTACATATATAACTTGTTATCATTAGATCATAGTAATAATTATATCCATTTCTTCAGTTTTTAATTATTTTTATATGTCAGCCAGAGATGGTTGGGCAGGGCCTAGCAGAAGCATGTGGGAAGCACACCCTACACAGGACTCCCTAGAATAAGGAGGTCCACAGCTCAGCAGATGAGTTGAGGGCCTGGTGTGTGCATTCCCAGGAGAAGAGAGCAAGGAAAGTTTCATCTGTTCTGAAATTCCTGTTGGAACTTGCTGTGGGCCCAACTTGTAAGCAGGGCCTTTTTGCTTCCACAACCAGAGATATGACCTCAGAGTTTGTTCTGTTGAGGCCTCAGTTTCCCCACTTTTACAGTGATGTAGTGGAGGAAGACTGATAGTGCTGCATGGAAGCCTTCCTTTTTCCCTCTGACTCATGACATGCTGTGGAATTTCCATGTATTCTGGGGTTGGGCTTCATGGGGTTCCTGGGAGGGATCCTTGGGAAGTTACCTTAGACACTGTTTTGGGGGAGCAAACATTGTGCCAGCTTCTTTACAGAAATTTCTGTTTCCTGCTCTATAGACAGTGTGACCCAGAGGATCAGAGAAGGTAAGCCTGTAACTTGGCTCTCAGTAGCTGGAGCCTGGTTCATATACCACAGGCCATCTCACTCACTCAAGGATAGGAACTTTAGGGTGGCAGAGCAGTGAGAGAAATGTAGATGGAGTAGGTGGCCTTGATTCTTGCCAGGGGCAAGGGGAAAAAAGTGGGGGATTCACTGCATCCATAAATAAGGAAAAGCAGTGAAGCCCACCTCTGGCTGCTGTGAGCTCAAGACCCAGCTTCATGATTCTCTAAAAGTCTTTTGATAAGCATGGGGTAAGAGAGTTGGGATTTTAGAGTTATCATTTAATTTTACATATGGAAACATATCCCCCATGTATTTTAAAATAGAACTATTCTGTAACAGTATCTGTTCTAGGCAGAGAAGACATAGACGTGAGCAAAACAGGAATCCCTGCTTTCATTCTGGTGGGGAATGTGATTCCACTTGTCTGGTCCAAGAATTGAGGCACTAAACACACATGGAGCACTGACCTCTTTAGGCATCTGGTCCAGTGTTACCATCCAAGGCAATGTTTCCCCTGCTCAGGTATTCTAAAAAATACCCCTCATCATGTCACTTAGCTGACCACAATCCTTTCTTATCTCTGTGATAAAGTCCTCCTTCAGGAGATGGCCCTTGCTTGCTTCTCCAGGTGCATGTTTCATCTCTCTCAGAGAATTCAAAAACATCTCCCTCCTCAACCCAATAAACATACCTCTCTGCTTGGTGTGTTTTTTCCTCTTTTTTAGAAGTGCTGATCTCCTTCTTAGACACTACATGGCAACAGAACTATACTTAAGACATTTTTAGTGTTCCCCAGAATATCTGCCTACTATCCATTGGTTTAGTGACTGGATGTTTTATAAAGCCCTTCAGTAATTGTTGTAAAGGAGTCTCCATATTTTTCTAAAACACCTGATGAATTTTATGTATGGAATTATTTCCTCAGATATAAATTGAAGTATTATTACACTCACTTCCCAGAGTGAATATCATTGTGGAGAAGATGATGATTATATATATATATATGTATATGAATATATGTAGGTGTGTGCGTGTGTGTCTCTGTGTGTGTGTGTGTGTGCACATGTATATATTCACAATTTTATCCCAAAATGTTGTAAGTGTCTAAATTCAGTCATGGTCTCTTCATACATTTCTTGCTCCTGTAATACTTCAGGAGTATTTGCTTATTTTGAACATATTGCATGCTCTTTGCTAGGCTCTTATTATAAGCCAATAAATAAATACATGTGTGTGTGCATGTGTGTGTGTGTGTGTGTGTGTGTGTGTGTATGGGTGTATGCACATGTGTGTACACACAGTGGGGCCAGGTGTTTCTTCCATTGGGTATCTATAGACCTTAGTGAGGAATCATTGCTTTTTAGTAAAAGCAACCGTTAAATCCCTGTGATATGAGGAGGACTTGAAGCCATTTAATGGAACTTGCCACCATTGGCCTGTGCATTTACAGAATACATGTTATATAAAATGATGTTTTGACTAGTAACAGGAGAATAAAATGATTAAGATGATTTATTTACTTATATACTTATATATAATATACATATAATTATACATTTATAATTAAATATGCATATAATCATACATTATAATTTTGTGTATGTATATACACACACACACATATATATACAATTACATATATATGTATATTTTTATTTCATCTGTAGACTAAGCAGGAATTAGTGTGGGTGTAATGGCCAAGGACTAATGAAATTGCTGAATTTTTGGCTTGAGTATACTACAGGTTGATGACACCCAATGTTGAGTGAGGCAGAAGGACTACATGAGGCAGGAAAAAGAGTGCTGGTTTTGATGAAAGCCTTTGCATTGTTGTCTGTCATGCCTGGTAGATATCTATGTGGACAGGTGTGAAGGTGAAAGCAGAGGGCAGGGAAGAATGTGGATATTTAGGAAACAGGGGATTGTGGAAAATACTTACTGCCATGAAACTTAGGGTGAACTAGCTTAAGAGGGAAGAAAGAGAAGCAACGGAAGTCTTGCTCTGAGCTGGTCTACCACCTATATTTATTGATGGACAAGAGGAGAAGTCTATGAATGAGGAAGAAATCGATGGCATCCAATTAGGGAGATAGAAAATGAGAGAAATGTAACAATATGGATTTCTGGAAGATATGATTTTCATAAAAAAGCCATGGTCTGTTGTCCTGAAGATCACTCAGAAGTGAACTAGAGGGTGATGAAAGAGGGACCATTGAATTTGGTGCCATAGAAGTTTCTGATGCTCCCAGTCAGACCAGTGTCCACAGGAATTGGGAACTGAGGCAAATTGAATGTATTATGTAAGATGAAAAGTTGGCACAGTAAAGGCAATCTATTTTTATGATTATTTTTGTGGCTTTGGAAAATGCAATAAAGGGAGACACAGCCAGGTGTTAACATTGGTGCTCTCTGAGATGTGGGGAGGAGTTGATTCCAGAAAATGCAATTTTATCATTTGTGACTGCAGAAATCTTGGTTCTATGGCCATATTTGCAAGTTATACACTGGATTTTTTCTTTTCAAATTTGGAAGCACAGTAGTGAATTCTGGGAATTGGGAAGGGTGCAGGGTCAGGGCACGGGGTGAGAGTGGATGCTAGGTAATTAAATATGATCACTTCATACCATGCATTGGGAAGTATTATACTCAGTTCCATTAACTTTGGTAATGAATGCATTAATTAAAAAAACACATAGAACTGAACACACTCTTCCATCACTGAGGTGTAGGTTCTCAACCCTAGGGAAGGAAATTTAGATCCTTATCCTTTATTTCCTGATTGAGAAAAGGGTTATTGTCAGTCAGCTATGAAGAGAACTGCACCTTGGTATTTTATTATTAATCATGATCTTCACAATAATCGCACATACTGTCCACATGTTTTATAGAATGTACCTTACATGATGTTTGGTGGTGTGTGTGTGTTTTCAGACTGGTGATTTAATAATTTCTGGGCCAATTGGACAGAGATGAAGTGCCTTGTTGTCACAGCATGACAGGGTTACCTGATGGTCACTGAAATCCTTGGGGTGTTACTGATCATCCATGGACAAGTTGATGTTTGCAGGTTGATCCTTCGGGAAGTTCTTTCTTTCCCCTTTTACTACACTCTTTCTAGTGTTCAAATCACTTAATTCCCCCCCTGATAAGTAGAAGTGTAGTGTCTCCACCCACAGGAGGGGATGCTCTATACCTGCATAATCTTTCTGAGATTTGTTTGTTCCATTCACTAAATATCTATGTAAATGTTTTTAAGAATTTATGTTAGTAAACATATATTCACTTGTTGCTTTCCATTATATTTTACTATTAAATCTATTCATTTCATCCCTTATATTCTTCCATCTTTGGCTCTTCAAAGATCTTTTACATTAGTTCTCATGTTATTTGTTATACATCCATATTTAGAATATTTTAGCAGAGTATCCTCCTCCTACTCCCTCCTCATTCTCCTTTAACTCTTCTCTCCCTCTCCTCCTCCTCCTTCCATTTCTTCTCCTATTTTCAGACTCATTTTGTATTTACCTTATCAGATGCTAGAATCAGCCATTTCCCCAGGGAAATAGAAAAAAATTTTACTGGTATTTATTAGGGCCAACTATGGAATTTGTTAGATCCAGTGTCAAAAAAATACAGACTCCTTGTTCAAAAAGCAGATAACCTGTGCCATTGCCATCATGCAAAAGAAATCTATTTATGTCTTCTGTGATATCTTCAAATGTCATGGTACTTTTTTTGTCCTTTAGTGTCATTCTTGCTACACAAAAACCAGCATTTTAAATTATTAGCTATACTTTTAACTTTCATTTTAATGATGCATTTTCAATTCCAAATGCAAACTTAGAAGCAAGTCATATTTTGTAGCTTGCACACCCATGTTGAGATGCTTCATATTATAGCATATTATACCACAGAAGTGATAATGTTACACAAAACCAAGACGATGGTTTTCACTACACTTCCATAACTGTTAACAGTTTCTCCTGTTGGTTTGCTAATAATTTAGAACTGAAAGGAGAATGACTTTAAATTGCCCTGGTTTCTCTTTACCTACACATCCTCAACTGGAGAGGTAGGCTAACAGAGTGCAGTTCTATGACTAACATAAAGAAGACAGGGATCCTTGGTCTTGATAAAGAATAAACTGCCTTCTTTCTGCACTTAAATCTAGTTCTGTTAGAACAAAAAGTGTGACCTTCCTGGGCTTCAGCATCCTCTCTCTGTGTACTTAAATGCAGATAGGACACAGTTACAATCTACTTGACTCTCTCACACATTGCATATTTCTTTGGACCACTGGATATTTCTACTGATGGAAATTAAAACTCCTCAATGTGCATGAGGTGGATGGATGCAGGATATATGCATGTTACAGTTATGACTTTTGCTCAAACTTGAGGTCCACTGTCTTTTTGAAATTTACTTATGAAACATAAGTACTAAGATACAGTAATACATTTATGGGAGAAATAGAGTATTTAAGCAAGGAAGGGACCACTGTGAGCAGGGATCATGAATGTGTAGGAGGGACACCATGGGCTGGTCATCTTTTGCTGCCTTTACCATTTCCTCCTCCTCTTCCTCCTCCTACTCTTCTACATCCTCCCTCCTTTCTTCCTTCCCTCCCTTCTTTCCATAGTAGTAAGCACACTAAGTGTCATATCTATAATATGAAAACATTTATACATGCACATTACAGTATTGTAAACTAAGTACATCTTTATACAGCAAATATCTGGAAGTTACTCATCTTCTGTAAATGAAATTGAATATCCATTGAAGAGAAACACCCCACTTCATCCCCATTCCTTAACAACCAACATGTAATATTTGTTTCTATAATTTTTTTAACCAGTGATTAAACCAAAGAGTGGTTAACCACTGAGCCACATCCCCAGTCATTTTTTGAATTTTCTTTAGAGACAGGGTCTGACTGAATTGCGTAGTGACTTGCTAAGTTGTTGAGGTTGGCCTCCAGCTTTTGATCCTTCTGCTTCAGCCTCCTAAGTCACTGGGATATTTCCATAAATTAGACTTCTTAAATACCCCATGTAAGTGCTATTGTACAGTAATTGTCTTTCAGTTAACATAATTTCAGGATTCTTTTTATTGTTACAAATGTAAGGATGCAATAATTTTTAAAGGATAAATAATATACTGCATTACTTATCCATCTGTCATGGACATAAAGTCTTTCTGTACCTTGGCTCTTTTTGTGCAGGATGTTGTTTTGAGCATGTCAATGGTGACTCCTTCTAGAGATCCTGATTTCAATTTGTTTGGATATATAACCTGAAGAGGGATGGTGGTAATATGTGGACATTCTGCTTATAATTTTGGGAGCAAATTTAATGCTGGTTTCCATATTTGTAGTACTATTTTATATTCCCACCAACAATATATGATCTTGACAGATTCTCCATGGCTTTTGTAGCAGTTCTTTTTTTTTTCTCTTTTGTTGATAATTGACATTCTAATGTGTGTGGTGATAGATCATGCTGGTTTTCTTTTTACTGTTTCTCCTTGACAAATTATAGCTCTCAAAAATCATGGATTGAATGTCTTTAATTTCCATTATAATGTGAAATTTATGAATCAAATTGGTGTATTTATTGATTGTTGTTTTGATTTGTATTTCCTTGATGATTAGTTGATAATGAGGATCTGTCACTGCCTGTGGACCATTTGTACATCTTCTTTGGAGAAATATCTCTTTGGATACTTTGCTTTTTTTGTTTTTTTGTTGCTGTTTGTTTTTGTTTCAGGGATTGAACCTATGACACTTAACCACTGAGCCACATACCTTGACACTTATATGTTTTGACAGGGTCTCACCAGGTTGCTTACATTCTCACTAAGTTGCTAAGGGTGGCCTTGAACCTGGAATCCTTCCACCTCAGCCTCTCAAGAACATGGAATTACAGGACAGTTCCACTGCCTTCAGTTCCTTTACTGGCTTTTAATTAGGTTATTTATTCTTATAGAGTTCTGGGGATTACTCATGTATTTTGGACACTTTACTCTTCTCAGGTGATGATCAAGTAACTTCTCCCATTCTGTCAGTTGAATCTTCTGTATGTTGTGCTTTACTTTGCAGTGCATATTTTGGTTTAATAAAATTTCACTTGTTTGTTTCTCTTTTTCCCCCTGTTATTTTTGTGTGACAGACAAGAAACCATTTCCTAAAGCAATTTTTTAAAGGTGTTCTTTTATGTTTTCATTTTACATTTTTCTCACAGGCTTATTTTTATCTTCTTTCATTGTAGATTCAAACATATTATCTTCACCTGCTTATGGGGTACAGCAGGATATTTTGATGTATGTAACACTGTGTAGTGATCAAAGCAGACTAAAGATAATATTCATCACTTGAGAAGGATGCAGAGATATGGGTAAATGGTGCCCAAGTGTTTTCTTCTAGACATTTTATAGATTCACATCTCATGTTGGCATTTTCAGACCCCTTTGTGTTGATGCTTTAGTGTGGTAAAAATAAGGTTCTGATTTCTTTCTTCCCTACATTCATATGCAGTGTCCTCAGCACAATTTGTTAAAGAGATTTCTCTTTTTCCACTGTATTTTTTAAATTTTTGTTCCTCTTTTTTTAAATTTATTTTTATTGTAAACAAATGGAATACATCTTGTTTTTCTGTTTGTACATGAAATAGAGGCATACCGTTTGTGTAATCATACATTTACCTAGGGTAATAGTTTTTTGATTCATTCTGTTATTTTTTTCCCTTCCCTCCCACCCCTCTTTTCTCCACTGTATGTTAATGGCTCCTTTGTCAAAGAGGAGATAACAACTTATGTCTGGGCTTATCCAGTTTCCCTTTGATGTGCATTAGTCTGTATTGTCCTCCTATTTCAGAACCATAGTGTTATAATCCTTATAGCTTTATAATATACTTTGAAATAAGGAGGTGTGGTGCTTTCATGTTTGCCCTGTCTCGAGTTTGCTTTGGGCACTCAGTCTATTTTTGCTGCTATATAAGTAGAGCAGAGATAAGATGACTTATAAAGGATAGAGATGTATTTTTCTCAATATTCAGGGGAATATAAATTCCATGATTTAGGTGCCATCATCTAACGATCAAGAATACAAGTAACAATTAACATTGGTCAGTATGTGGGGGGCAAAGGATGTACATTCATTGCTGGTAGGAATTCAGATTAGAGCAACCACACTGGAAAGCAGTATGGTTATTCCTCATAAAACATGGAATAAAACCTCATTTGAACCAGTTTCCCCATACTTCCTTATATACTCAAAGGACTTGAAATCAGCATACTATAATGATGCAGCCACGTCAGTGCCTATAGCAGTTCAGTTCATAGTATCTAAGTTATGATATCAACTTGGTGTCCTTCAACACATAAATGGATAAATGAAATATGGTACATATACACAATGGAATATTAGCCAGAAAAATGATTTAGTAACTTTTGCTGGTAAATTAATGGAGCTGGTGGACCACTATGCTAAATAGAATAATCCATTCTCAGAAAAGACAAAGGCTAAGTGTTTTCTCTGACATTTGGATGTTGAAACACAATAAGGGACTGTGGGGAGCAGTCAAACAGAATTTTGTTGAATGAGACAAAGATGAATAAAGGAAAGGGAGGGAAAGGGAACAGGAAAGATGGTGGAGAGATTTGAACAGATCTTTCCTCTGTTCACAGATGAACATGCTATCTGCAAATATATATAATGTTCAACAACAAGAATGGGATCTTATAATGGAAAAAAAGTTATAGTGAGCATATATATAATATATCCAAATGCACTTTACTGCCATTTATATTTAAAAAGAGCAAATAAAAAATAACTACAAATTATTTGCCATCATCTGAGGAGTGCCTTCTTGCTGCAAGAGAGATGCCCACTGGAGAGGAATGCATGTTGCATTTACTGTGGCTTCTTCTTTCTTCCACTTTTTGTCCTAACCTCTCAGACTGTTGGATAATGCTGCCCATATTCAAGGTGTATCCCATCCCCAGTCTGCTGACCACTATGCCAATAATGTCTGGAAACACCCTCACAGTTGAACACAGAATTCTCTATCCTAGGCATTCCCAAGGCATTTTTAGGCATCTCTCAGTCAAGCTGACAGTCCAAATCCACCATCACATACACTTATGCAATAAAGAGGTTTAACTGGGAAAGCATATCTCCATGTGTTCATAGCATCCAGAAAGCAGGTATGGCATGACCACATGTACATTGGTGCATGTTAAGGGAACTTATGCATCACAGAATAACTACATATTTCCTGTCCTCAACACAGATTTCAGGGAGTTACTGATATGTTTTTCAATTCTGATGAAGAACAATGGGCAGATTGTGGCACAGCCATTGGCCTCAAACTTTTGGGCACAATGAAGAATTGACTTACATTTCCCCATAATACCCTGACTCTGGCTCCTGACATTGACATAATATCTCACTGTGGCTTGTGACACACTCATAATACTCTCACTGTGAACACTTACACTCACAATATCCAAACTGTGACCTCTGACACAAAATATCCTCAATGTGCCCTTGGACCCTCACATACTACTATCACAGATACACCTGATATTCACACATTACAATCACTGTGGCCTCTGATATTCACTTAATATCCTCACTGTGGTCTCTGAGATTTACATATTATCATCATTTCCCTCTAGTACACACAAAGTAGACTCAATTTGGCTCCTTACATTGACATAATAGCCTCACTGTGCTTGTGGACATTGACAAAATATGCTGTGGCCACTGCCTGTCACCTACAACCCTAACTTTGACCTCCAATACTCATATATATCCTTACATGCCATATGACATTAACATGAAATCATCACTGTGACCTCAGACATTACATAATACCTTAACCCTGACCTCAGTCATTTACATAATACTCTCACTGTGACAACTGATACAAAATACCTTAACTGTGACAACTCACCTTCCTATAATATCCTCACTGGGCCTCTGACCATCAAATGATATCCTCATTTGGCTCCTGATAGTCACATAATATTCTCCATGTGGCCTCTGAGATTCATATAATAACCTCACTGTGACCTCTGAAATTCACATAATACCTTCTAACTCTCACATAATACCCTCATCATGGTCTCAGGCACTAAGTATCCTTACCATAGCTTCTGACATTCACATAATATATATACTCTAATCTCTGATATGCAGTGTCATCACTGTGGATCATTACATTCACATGTTATCCTCACCTGGCCACTGACACTCATTCAGCACCCTCACTGTGGACACTGACTTAAATAATACCTACAGTGTGGCCCCTCACATTGACAAAATTTCATGAATGAGGCCTCTGCCACTCACATAATATCCTCACTCTGGCATCTAACACTCACATAATACCCTCACTGATGCCTGGAAAACTCACATAATATCAACAATCACCTTGACACATTATAGAATTACTTAGCCTCTTACATTCATAATCCTCACTATAGGTTCTGACCTTTACATCATATTATCACCGAAACTTTGTTATTCACCTAATATGCTCACTGTGCACTCTGGCTCTCACATAGTACCCTCACTGTGGTGTCTGACATTCACTTCATGTCATCAATGTGGCCTTTGTCACTCATAATCTCATTGTAGTCCCTGACTTTCACATAATATCCACAGTGTGGCCTCTGGCATTCACATCATATCTTCACTGTGGTCTCAATGTTAAAAAAAATCCTAAATGTGACCAGTGACTTTTATAAAATATACTCATTATATCTCTCGAGATTGAAAAAATTTTCTACCTGTGGCCTCTGACATTCACATAATGTCCTCTCTTTGGCTAATAACACTAACATATTATGCTCAATGTGATGTTTGTAACTGACATAATCATCTCATTGTAACATTAGACACTAAAATAATACCATCCTCTTGTTTCTGACTCTTACATAATACCCACACTGTTGCCTCTGACATCACATAATACCCTATTTCAGTCTGTGATACTGAAAAATATTCTGAAAATGACTTGTCACTCACATTATACACTGAGGTGTGACCTCTTACTCTTACATAATATACTTAACTTTGCTTGCATCACTCACAAGATGCCCTCAGTGTGACCTCTTCCATCACTTAATTCCCCACTATGGCCTCTGACACTCAAATAATACTTTCACTGTGATCATTGATACTGATGTAATAACCTCATTGTGTCCTCTGACACTCATAATAAACACTTCATGACCACTGGCAGTTAATGCTCACACTGTGGCCTCTGACATTCTTTCCTCATTTAATCTCAGTTATTCATATAATAAGTTCACTGTGGCCTCAGACACTCTCATAATATTCTAATTGTGATCTCTGACACTCACATAATACCCTTATTTTTGTTTCTTAGAGTCTGATGATAATGTCACTTGACTGGTGAAACTCACATAATATCCTCCCTCTGACCCTAGACATGAACAAAATATCATCACTGTGGCTTCTGACATAATATCCTCAATGTAGGAATGTGATTAACAAAGTTTTCTCATTTGGTCTCTGAAAAATAAAATACTCATTTGGACCTCTGAACTCACATCATATCCTCACTGTGGTCTATGACATTCACCTAACATTCTCACATTGACCCCTTTTATTCCATAGGCAATGTGACCTCTTACACTTATAAAATACTTTCATTTTTGCCTCTGAAACTCATGTAATACCCAGTTCACATTATCAATAATGCTCACATAGTACCCTCACTGGGGACTCTGATTTTCTCATAGTTTCTTCACAGTAACTTATGACACTCACAAATTTTCATCATGGTGGCCTCTAATATTAACATAATATGCTCACTGTTGCCACTGACACTCATATAATTTCCTCACTATGACCTCTGACACTCACATATATCCTTATGTGGCTTCTGACCTATATATAAAAACCCCAATATGACTTATTATTTCAAATTTATATTTGTTCTTTTGAGTTGTGCATGACAATAGAATGCATTTTGTCAGATCATAAAACATGGAGAAAAACTGCCCATTTTTGTGGTTGTACATGATATGGCCTTACACTGCTCATGTATTCATATTGAACAGGAAATTTATATCCACTTCACTCTGTCTTTCCCATTCCCATTCCTTCTCCCTTTCCCTCCATTCAACTCTGTCTAATCCAGTGAACCTCCCACCCACCTATTGTGAGACTGCATCCACATGTCAGAGAAACCATTTGTTTTTTGTTTATGGGAATTGGCTTATTTCACTTAGCATGATATACTGCAATTTCATCCATTTACTTGCAAATGTCATAACTTCTTTTTTATATCTGAGTAATATTCCATTGTGTATATGTACCACAGTTTCATTGTCCATTCATTTGTTAAAGGGTACCTTATTTGATACCATATCTTAACTATTGTGAGTTGAGCTGCTATAAGTATTGATGTGGCTGCATCCCTATAGTATGCTAATTTTAAAGCTTCTGTGTATAAGCCAAGGAATGGTTCAACTTGGTGAAATGGTGGTTCCATTCCAAGTTTTCTGTTGAATCTCCATACTGTTTTCTAGATTGGTTGCACCAAATATGACCCTTACTGTGGCCTCTGACACTCACATAATACCCCCACATGGCCTTTGTAACTGATATAATATCCTAATTTGGATTCTGAAACTCATTGTCACTCAGGCCTCTGACCCTCACATCCGACCCTCACTGTGACTACTAAAACTTATATAATACACACACATTGATTTCTGAACCCTAGATAATGTGATAACTGTGGCCTCTGACACTCATATATCCTAAGACTTCTGATGCTTGGTATATTACCTTCATTTTACCTTCTTATAACCAAAATATACCCTCGCCATAACTTGTGATACTCATAAAACACCCTCAATGTGTCCTCTGATGCTCACATAATACCCTTATTGTGACCTATGACACTCACATACTGTCCTTACTATGGCCCCTGATGTCAACACTCTGTGAAACTCACATAATACCTCACTGTGCCCTCTGATTCTCTCATAATATTCTAGTTATTGCCCCTGAGTTTGACAAAATAATTTAACTGTGGCCTCTGACATTCACATAGTATCATCATAGTGGCCTCTGATAATCACATATCCTCACTTGGCCTCTGACACTAACATAATATCCTCACATGGCCTCTGACTTTCATTTAAGAAACTCAATGTGGATTTATACATTAACATGATACCTTCACTGATATCTGAAGCACACATAATATCTTACTCTGACCGCTCACACTCACATACCATCAATATCACCTCTGAAACTCACTTTTTATCATTTAATCTCTGAAACAAATTATTCTCACTGTGATCACTGATACAATACCCTCACCATGGACTCTAACATATACATAGTATCCTCACTGTGAGCATTGACACACATAATACCCTCAATGTGTCCTGGGAACCATGGAGCAGATGGTGGCCCCACATTCCAGGAGGACAAAAAAGATGGGGAAAGAACAAGGGGAAGCCCTGGCAGACTACAAGGCAGCCGTGGCAGACTACAAGGCAGCAACTTCTATGCATGAAGGAACTCACAGCACAAAGGAACTCACAGATAACAACTCTTACTTTTTTCCATTTTTAAAAATTGTAGCCACTATAGTAAGTATAAAGATGATTCACATTTTTGTTCACTGTTTCATTCTCTCTCTCTCTCTTTCTCTCTCTCTCTCTCTCTCTCTCTCTCTCTCTCTCTCTCTCTCTCTCTCTTCTCTCTTTCTTTTTGGTTTTATTGGTACTTGTTTTTGTTTATTTATTATACAGGAAAATGAATCTGGGAGAGTTGAATACTGAGCAGCACCTCAGCCCATTTTGGTTTCTTTTTTCTTCTTTTTCTTTTTTTGGTTTGGGACATGGTCTTACTAACTTAACTAGAGTGTCCTTAAACTTTGAATGCTTCTGTCTCATTCTACTGAGTAGCAAGGCTACTCAGGTGTGCTTCACGTGCCTGGTGCTACAATAGATTTTGGATGACTACAGCATGGCTATTTTTACACAAAAGGGAACAATATACCATAGGTAGAACATTTTAAGATAATTTTAAGAAAGAAAATGTAGGAAAAATGAAAATATCTGTATTATAAATAAGATACAAAATTATGAAACTGAAAATCAATAGATATAAGTCAATATAATGATGCAGATATAAAATTATACTCTTGTTCTTACTAGTAATGTAGATTACTTTTACTGACAAAATTGAATGTATTAATAAATAATTTTTTAGAGGTACAATTCTGTAAAAGGGTAAATATTTAATATGAGTTGCAAAGGTGTCTTAGATATTTTGTCATAAGCTGACCTTTGTTCCTGCATTTGGTTTGCATAATTTTTATCATTTGAGCTCCACAATGATCAGCACCAAAAAACTGACTTGCCATAGCCATTGGTCACAGCATTGTGGATGCACACTAGGATGGAGTTATATCTAAATGTCAATACTTATGAACACCACCATGATGGATTGTGAGCAGTACAGGAAAGAAAAGTAGCTGATAAGCAGCAAAATGGAATTAGTGGCCCTTTGTTCTAGGTAGCTTCTGGAATAATATCTGGAGCTATGGCCCAATGTTTATGTCTGTACAAGAGAATTATCATGTATTCATTAAAAATACCATAAGGCCAACAAAGAATATATCTCTAAACAACATCATGGTGAAGAATAGTCCCTGTGGATGTAGCTTATGAGCAGAAAGGAACAGTGATCACTTACAAATGAAACCTTGCTGGATCTTATTTGTTGTGGCCACAATATAGAAAAGCATTCTGCTATAGGTGGGCATGGTGAGAATCCTAAAGAAAACAACAACAGGATGAAAATTGTGGAATTAAATTTGAAGTTGTTCAACTAGGAGACACTGTGGCTGATGGTTATGTCCTCAAGTACACTCAGGACATGGGTGGTGCAGACCCAGAATGTCCTAATGACCTTGTGCAGGAAGGCAAGAACTTTGCATTTCAAATCATGCAGAATGACCTATGCTTTCCAAAAGTCTGTAGGTACCAAACATTTTTTGGTGAAGAGCATGAAGATGTGTGTTAGAGTCAAATGAGTCATCAAGGAGACAGTGATCCAGGGCTTAAGGTCCACAAGAACAGAGATAATGTGGAGGCAAAGCAGAAATGTGTTAGCTGAGATCCCATTGCATGCTTGGGGATAGGAGGCATTTCCTAAAGCAATATCTCTGGCATATTAATTCACCTCCACAAGGATGTTGAAGCAAATGATGTGTTTCTGGAAAGAAAAACAGAAGTGTCTGAGAGCAGTAGCATTTTTACTGATGTGTTTCCTATTTTCATCTCACTCTTTTCAATCTCTAGAACCACCATTTTATTTAAATATTTCTATTTAAATAGAACAGTGTCTGATTCCCCATTTCAGTGTTAATTCAAGGGCTGGGACATGGTTGGTGGTAGAGCACTGGCAGTAAAACACTGGCATAATGTTCAAGAAGCCATGATGTCATTCCAGTCTTTGCAGTAAACAAGTAAATGAAAATTTTATTCAGCAACAGTCATTCTTCCAAATCATAATTTTGTACATCAGGACAACCTGAGTTTCCATAATCAGATTCTTGTCATTGAGCCTCTAGAACACACTCTGCTTTCTGTTATACCATAAATTATCTTATTCAATGAAGAACTTTGCTTTCCATCTTCCCTGCAGCCATATTTTAGGTGGAGACATCCTGTTACCAAAAACTTAGTCCTTGTTCTTGATACCAATTCATGCCAATTTAATGAGGACAAAATTTCAGAAAAGGGGAAAAGGTTTATTGCTTTGCTGTCAAAGGAGAACACACAGGGAACTCCAGTCCAACAGTGTGTGGTTCTGTACATCAGGGGAAATGAAGGTCTTTTAAAGATGCTTTTCAAGTCTCTCTCCAGGTGTGTGCTGGCAGGGGGTCCCAGGTGAACCCTGATGCTTTGTTAAATTTTACTTTTTAATTTGGTAGATAGTCACATCCTACATCTTATGGTGATAACTGTTTTCTCTGGCGCACATGTACTTCAATGGTATCTTGTTTCCTGACCCCAGATTTCAAAGTGGGGGAGAGAGAAGAGAAAAGAAAAACATGTCCCTTTTAAAATAAGCAGCATGGGCTATATTCAAAAGGTAAAGTGGACCATGTTTACATTTTCCCACTCTCAATTCTACATTCCATTTCTATGGTAAAATGAGTGAGGACATCTCCATGTTGATTCCTGCTGAGAGAGGGTGAGGTTGGGGGTAAGAATCCCAAAGTCTTTACTTTCCCTCAGGTGAGTCATGGACAGTTAAGGGTACTTAGCATCACTGTTGTCCAGAGGTCAATGATGACAGGTGACAGGTGACAGGACAGGGCAAGGATCATGCTTGGACAACAATGAACAAGACAGCAAAGGCTTACATTTTTGTAAATAATTAATGTAAAAGCAGTTAGTATTTTAGTCATTCTCTGAAATGCAAGACATTCTTCTGTTTCCAGAGTCTTTATGATAATTAAATATTAGAAACTCCCACTAAACCCTTCCTTTATAGCCCCCAGTTGCACTTAACATTTGTTAGATCTGTCACAAGTGTAAATCTTATTTTTTTTAAAGCATTGTTTTTTCATTTAAATTTTTATGTAGAAATGTGCTTTGGCTATACTCTCCTCCCAGGTGTTTGAGATGATGTTATTCAAAACAGGCATTGTTCTTATCTATTGTTCAATATCAGCTGTGGTTTCTCAGAATAACTTTAGGGAACATGTGGGAAACATTTTGACTCATTCAGATTTTCTCTACAAGTAGTGCCATCTGCCACAGTAGGTCAGGGTCTTACTGACCATATGGGGCTTCTCCTAGGAGCATCAAGGACATTTCCCTTTCCTGTAACCCTTCTCTTTTCATTATGTGCACTGGTTAACTTCCTAATCTGTAGGACCCTCTCAATCTCACTGATCAGCAGATATGTTGACTCGCTGGATTTGCAGGGCCTTTATAAAGGTACCATACTTCTCTGGATCCTGCTGACCTCAGGGGCCAGGGGTCAAATGTTGGTTGCTTTTTTCCTTGGTCCTTTTACATCCTTGACTTTATTCTCCAAATTTTGTTTTAAACAACCAGGAGACCAGTTTTACCAGTTTTTAAATGGATTATTGGGTTTTAATCTAATCTCTTTAGAGTTGTGAGTTTTAATTATACTTACACTTTGCATTATTTGTGAGACAATATTAGCACTGGAAGTTAGTCTTTTATCCTGTCTGTCCTACAGATGATGCCTTATTATCTCAAATTATCTGAAGTTGTTGTACTAGAAGTTCTCTCATGTGGTACCTCTGTAAAACATTAGCCGGCAACAGTTATAAAATTAACAAGAAAAATATAAAATAAAATTAACAGTAGTGACATATTTACTTTGTGTAATCACTATAATCCAAGAAAAATAATATTCACAATGTGAAACCTTATCTACTTATATATCTCCTGTTTAGAGAACACAGTAATCTTTACAATAAAAATTTATCCTTTGAACAAGACTTTAAATGAGCTTGAGTCTAGCCTACTTTGGAGTCATCTTAACATGGAGTAAGGTGAAATAGAGTCTGACCTCAGGTGAGGTGGGGCTATTGAGAAATCTCAGGTACAGTATCTTATTTTTGTAGTTGATCTTTGCCTCCTTTAAAAATACAATTTTACAAAATTTTTATACTGTTTAACACAAAACAATATTGCATCTGAAATATGAGTAATATATATACTGTTTAACACAATACAGCATTGCATCTGAAACATGAGTTGAGTCATTTGGGATGCTAGTATATGGGGGAGGAACTGAGCTAAGCCAGAATACAAAAGTTTCCAGGCCTAAAGGGGAAACATGGAATCCCTGTATGTTAAACAGGCCAGAAGAGGAGGAGCCAAGTGATGAGTGACTATTGTCACAGGCATGTTCACAGAGACTTTCCTGGTGTCTGCTCTGTAGGTAATGTAACCTGGAGGTCCACAGAAAGTAAACATATGGTGTGGCTGTCACTTGCTGGAGTCTGGTTTGCATGCCACAATCCAACTTACTCCCCCATGGACAGGGTCTTGCTGGTTCCTGGACAGTGAGAGAAAAATAGATGGGGAAGGTGTCCATGACCCATGCTATGTGTGAACCTGGGGGACTCACTACAACTGTAAAGCAGGAAAAGGAGTGATGCCTGTCTCTCAGGTTGGTGCATGACCAAGCCCTTGTCTAAAGAATAGCTTGGTATGGATGTAGTAAGATATTTGGGTTTTGACAGTGTTCTCATTTAGTTTTTCATATGGAAAAGTATTCTCCTTTTATTTAAAATAAAACTATTATCTACCAGATTTTTTTTCTAGGCAGAGAGGACATAAATGTAAAGAAAGCAGTCAAGAATCCTTGCTTCTATTCTACTGATGACTGATATTCTACTGCTCTGACCCAAGAATTCAAATACTTAACAGACAAGGAGCACTGATGAAATCCCAGTTATCATTAAAAATTTATTTTGCCCAAAATGTTGAAGTTTGAACATTAGGGAAATTTGCTGAGGGAAGTTTAGAAAGCAAATTTTATTTAAACAGTAGCAGTATAGAGTTGGTGTCCTGTTATCCCAAGAAGTGAGAACATCTTGCCACTTTTATACATTGCAGGTTTTCTTTGTTCTCCTGCCCTCTTCCTCTTTTTCTCTCTTCCTCCTGTGTAGGCCCAGGAGGTGTGATGGTGAAATATTGAGAAGCAGGTGCCCTTGAAGTGCCAATGGGGAGTAACCTAGGCAAGTAGCAGCCCAGGAGATATTAATTAGCAACTTCTACAACTCCCTGCAGGGAAGAATAATTCCTGGACATGTTATCTTTGAAATAGGTGTAGCAGGTGCAGGTTATCTTTGTAAGAGTGGGGGAAGGACTCTGGATCCATTAACATTGCAATCACCCAGAGTTGGCCTTCCACTTTCCAGACACTAACTTGCCTCCATCTTCACACTATGACCTGATTACCTATCTGAAAGGACTACTGACACCTTTAGGAATCTTCTCTAATCTTATCAAGCTTGCAAACTATCAGCTGCTTAATTATTCTAAAACAAACTTCGCTGCCTTCAATCCTTTCCTAACTGTGAGATAAAGACCTACTGGATCTGACACTGGCCTACTTCTCCAGTTGCACCTCCCCATTCTTTCCCAACAATTGAAGAACACCTTTCTCACCCCACCAGTAAGTATCTCTGCTTTATATGTTTTTTTTTCCCTTTTAAGAAATCCTAACTCCTTATTAGACACTAGATGTTGGCTGAACTGCACTTATGAATTTTTCCTGAGTTCACTGGTATCTGCCTACATGTCTGCTGACCTGGATAATGGAAGTTTTAGAAATTAGAAAGAACTTCGGTACTTGTTTTGCAAGCAGTGTGATTTTTTTTTATAAAAAACTTAACATTATGTATGGAATTATTCCACAACTAAGAAAGGGAGTGTTATTACATTCACTATGAAATTGTGTTTATTGCCATCTTGTAGAAGATAATATATATATATATATATATATATATATTTATATATATATATAATAAAATTACTGGGGATGTGCTTCAGTGGTGAGATTCCTTTGTGTTCAATCCCTAGTACCAATTTTTTTTATCTCTTTATAAAAATCAGAAATTAATTTATATTTTATAAATATGAGAATATAATGTGATAAAATATTTCCTGTCACATATTCAAAAACAATTGCCTGCAAACTATGGGTGTAAGGATTAACTACCTTTGTTTCTTTGGACCATGTCTTTCTATACAAAGAAAAACTATGTTAAAAATTTGTGAACAGGAGATACCACTTAAAAATTCAGAACTGTGTAAGATAATTTGTTATGATGTTGTTAAATGTAGATTTTTTAAATTATGATATTTATGGTAGCATTATAGATGTTTGACCTTTTACAAAATATTGATCAAGTCAGCTGACATATTTCTTTATTCACACATTCAGCATATTTTATTGAGTTTCCATGATAAAATTGGCAAAATAGAAAAATAATCATCAAAGATCCACCTATCCTTGTATTTTATAGGCCACATTTATTCATGAGCACACAGTCCTCAGTTCTATTCTGTGAGGTCCATGTTCATATATATAAATGACCTATGCCAATTTTAGTGCATTCAGTTCAGGTAAGGTAAAACATCTAATGATGGAGGTTTTTAATGAAATTTAAATATTTTGCCATCTTATGAAAACAGTGAATGAGAGCTCTAAATATTCTATGAAATACTGCTTTTCTTTTAATTCTGGTTAATTAATTTCAATCATTTGAGCTTTCCACACATAGTATGAAAGTCTCTTGATGTGGTATGTTTAAATCATCTGTGACTCAGTGTGTTGGGCTACATTATTTTCAGTATTCCTCAGGATCCTGTAGCCATTGCAGTGTTCCTTATTTCCATTAGTCACTGGTTTCTCCACTAGTCCCCATGTTATTCTCCACTACCTCTCACTCAAGTCATGCTTGAACATGGAGTGAATCTCTTCTCATTTTTAAAGACAAGATCCCTGACAGAACCTAGATGGACCACACTTAAGCATGGAGATAATTTCTCCAGGTAGTGTAGATTCTGCCTTAGCCACAAGCAGAATGTGTGACAACTTGGGATGTCTTTCAATTGGGACTGTCTTCTTGTCACCTTAGTTATGGCAGAAGAGAATGTCTTTCCTGTTAACTCTTTCTTGCAAATATCTTCTGCCAGGGTCCAGTCCAAGCAGGAGTCCATGGGTTCCCCACAGGTAAACGGGTTGCGGGGAGACTGTGCCGGCGATGGATGGAGAATGAAAGACACAGACTCTAGTTCTGGTGCAATCACTCCCACCTTGTTCTGGGGAACGCTGGGTTTATATACATTTTTCTTCAGGCTATAATGGCAGTCTTGTGGTTAATATTAAAGAAGTTCCCAAAGCATAGGCAGAAATTTTTTTAACAAGAAACAGAAAGATTATGAGGAAACAGTAACCTTACAGATTATCCTTACCTAATCACAATTGTTTTAAGAATATCTAACTACATCAATAAGCTAATACAATATTTATTTCCTAAATATCTAAACTCTATGTGACCTAAGACTATTCTTATTACTCTCGCAGTTAAAGTGATAGACAAGTAATCTCATGTGACCATCTCTACTAGATCTATCTGGTTAATATCTAAATTGCTGAGTTAAGGGCTACAAGAGGGTAGCGGTCCCAATGATTATTGTGTACCAACGTTTATTATAGGGGTGACATATTCTTTGTAGGAAGGAAGGAATGTGGTGAAACCTTATTCTCTTACTTCACCACCACACATAAACAGAACCATCATTAGAATTTAACCAGCCTGTTGGAGACAAAGGCAGATCTATATCTATTTTCTCCAGAGGCTTTCAGGGACTCATTGCATGGTTGCAAAATTATTTTTGACTTTGTTACTGGTAAAGACACATTGTTTTTCAGATTGTAGGTAATATTTTCTGGAATTTTTGTTGTATTCCCCTCATCCCCTTAAGCAATCCGTTCAGACTGAAATGAGTAATGTATTATCAGAAAAACACAGCAGCAAAAACACTATGCTCCATAGCAAAACATCTGGCAATCCCTTTTAGGATGAGCCTTTGCAAACATCCTCCAGAGGATCTTTGTCAAGCACTGGATGGAATTCCAGATGCCCCCGCAATCTTCTACTCCTGTAACTGAGAACTCTGTGTTTCATAATATGAGCCACACTCAATTTATCTTACAAAGTGCACCACACAGTACATGAAATGTCTTGATGAATTTCTAGCCAGACACATTTAATAGATAACTTGTGGCAAGTGAGGTGGGCTCTCAAAAACACCACCTCTAAGAATTTTCTCCTCAAACATGAGTGGAGGCAAATTACATTGTAGCAAAGTTTTCTTACTATCCAAGGTTTCCCTAGTTATGGTACAGAAAGAGCAATAGAGTCTATACTGAATGGGTGTGTGTCAGCTTCCTTGAGTGTTTATGTCCTAGTTTTTCTCCCTTTGCTCATTGTTCCCATGAAGAGAGTGAAAATTTTAAGAATGGATTTGATGGCTCAACTGGTACAAAATTACCACCAAAATGTCAAAGGAAAGTATGCTAAGGAAAATACAGGGTGGTTGTGGGTCATTAATTGTCAATACACTTGCATCATGTTCAGTGGGTGAGGCCAGGTAATTACTTAGAGTAAGACTGAGGCAGTGCCAAGACCCCATGTCTCCAGTTGTTCACATCCTGCATCACTGTGGTGCATTTGTTAAAATTCCCAAACCAATGCAGTATTTCCAGTGTGGTACAGCATTCTAAACTAGTTGTACAGCTGCATAAGGACTGAGAAAACCAGTCTTGAATATCCACCATTTCAGTATATTATAAAATAGGCTCAGCATCCCCAAAGTCCCCATTCTATGCCTCTTCAGTCTCTTCTATTCCCCTGAATACCCAGCAACCACTAACTTTTGTTGTTTATTGTTTCACATTGTCCAGAAGTTCACCCAGTATTAATAGCAATGGTGTGTCATTTTGAACCTATTGTTTTCCTAAGCAACAGTCATTTTTGTCTTGTTTTTTTTGCTCATTTCCTATTTTATTGTCAAATGAGACCTAATTGTGTTGGAGGGTTAGTCATATACGTGTCTACTTACTGAAACTTATCTCAGTTGCTTTCTTTTCATGGCAATTATGAATGAAGAAGATGTGAGCTTTTATATGTCAGTTATTTGGTTGACATAAGCTTTTCACTGCATTAGATATGTAGCCTGGAATATGATTGCAGGATCTTATGAGCAATATGTTTGGTTTTGCAAGGAAATGGTAAATTGTCTTCCACAGTATACCTCAGGGAATATATGAGAGTTCCTGTTCACTTTTTCAGCACCTGATATTGTCAGATTTCAGATTTGTCCACTCTTATAGAAGTGTTTAAAATGCAATACCCTGATGATGTATGAGTTTTAGGATGTTTCCTTAGGCTTGTTGCCATCTGAATATCTTCTTTGTGCAAGCTGACCCACACCAACTCTGCTTTTGGACATTTTACCATGAACACTTGAAGCAGTTGCAAGTACCTGTCATAAGGTAATCACAGTACACAAAGTAGGATACCCTCACTGTGACCTTTGATAACCACATAATATTATTATGTGACCCCTGTGTTGAAAAAATAGACTAATTGTAGCTTTAGCTACTCATAAAACACCCTCACTGTGGCCTTTGACATGGAATACCCTCACTGGGGCTTCCTATACTCACATAAGAATGTATCCTCTGACATTCACATAATATCCTCACCTAACATATACTCACATAATACCCTCACTGTGGCCTGTGTCAGTCACTTAATAACCCAACTGTGGCCATTGACATTCACATAATATTCTCAGTGTGTCCCCTAACATTCATATAATACCCTCACTGTTATACCTGAAACTCACATTATATCCTTATTTTTCCTCTGACAACAAAATATCCTCACTGCATCTTAAAAATTCACATAATAGCCTGCTTGACCTCTGAAATTAACATAATATCTTTACTTTGGTCTCTAAAATTTCCTGTAATACACTCACTATGACTTTTGACACTTCTATACACTCATTGTCATCTCTGACACAAATACTCTCTCTATAACCTCTGACACTAACATAATACCATCTTTTCATCTCTGACACAGATATGACATCTGCACTGTGACCTCTGACAATAATATAATATCCTAAACCAAAACTGCAAATGTAAGATTACCTGTATTGGTATTTCCAGGTAATTTTCCAACTGCCCAGGATGGAAGCACATGATGTCCACTCTCTTAAAAACATAATAGATACTTACTGGTTCTTAGCACTGAAAAGGATGAGAACCAAAGAGCACCACAGAAGCAATGAGCAATTCTTGGACCCTAACCATGTGAAACATTTGAGGGTTTTTTTTATGAGAACCATCATTGTAAAAAACAAAAACAATACAGAAGAAAAATTTGAAAATGTTAAACCTGGCATATACAATAGCAGCTGAGGTTCATTTAAAATGTCACAAACTTTGTGATTGGCAGTTGGTATCATCTAGTAAAATTACACAGGAATATACTCTTGAAACCTGTAAAGGTTAATTGGGGTCCAGCTATACAGGTTAAGGAAAGAGCTAATAAAGAGGCAAGAACACAGGATGGCAAAAAGCATGAAGTGCCTCTTGTGGAGAAGCCAGTTCAGTTTATTATCTATTCCAGAGTCATAGCAAGTTCCCTGCTCTGATGAAATTCCCTAGGATTAATGACAATACACAACTGAAAGAAATCAAAGGAAAAAACTTATTTTACTTGCTAGACTCTTGTGAACATACATTGCAAAAAAATGAAGTTATTAATAAGATGAGGATGTCACAAAAAGAGCAGCAAAGCAAATTGACGATCCTCATTACTCCATAGATAAACAAAAGCAAATAACCTAATCAATAAATAGGCAAAATAACTTAACAGGCACTTCTCAAAGAAGAAATATGAAGAATCAACAAATATATAAAAATGTGTTCAGTACCCACAATAATTAGAGAATAAAATTAAAATTATACTGATATTCCACCTCACTCCAGTCAGAATGGCAATTACCAAGAATACATGTAACAACAAATGTTAGCAAGGATGTAGGAAAAGGGATGACCAAATATTGTAGGACTGCGAATTGGGACAACACCTCTGGAAAGCAGTATGGAAATTCCTCAAAATGTAGGAATGGATGTGTGACACTGAGGCAGGAGAATTATTAGTTCAATGTCAGCCTCAGCAATTTACTGAGGCTCTACGCAACTCAGTGAGATCCTATCTCTAAATAAAGCATAAAAAGCTCTGGGGATGTGACTCAGTGGTTGAACACCACTGGTTTCAATTGCTGGTACAAAAGAAACCCAAAATGAGGAATGAAACCACCATTTTTTTTATTGTAAACAAATGGGATACATGTTGTTTCTCTGTTTGTACATGGCGTAAAGGCATACCATTTGTGTAATCATAAATTTACATAGGGTAATGTTGTTTGACTCATTCTGTTATTTTTTCCCCTTCCCCCCACCCCTCCCACCCCTCTTTTCCCTCTATACAGTCCTTTCCTTCCTCCATTCTTGCCCCCCTCCCTAACCCTAACTCTAACCCTAACACTAACCCCTCCCACCCCCATTATGTGTCATCATCCACTTATTAGCGATATCATTTGTCCATTGGTTTTCTGAGATTGGCTTATCTCACTTAGCATGATATTCTCCAGTTTCATCCATTTGTCTGCAAATGCCATAATTTTATCATTCTTTATGGCTGAGTAATATTCCATTGTGTATATATATATATATATATATATATATATATATATATATATCACATTTTCTTTATCCATTCATCAATTGAAGGACATCTAGGTTGGTTCCACAATCTGGCTATTGTGAACTGAGCAGCTATGAACATTGATGTGGCTGTATCTCTGTAATATGCTGATTTTAAGTCCTTTGGGTATAGGCCAAGGAGTCGGATAGCTGGGTCAAATGGTGGTTCCATTCCAAGTTTTCTAAGGAATCTCCACACTGCTTTCCAGAGTGGCTGCACTAATTTGCAGCCCCACCAGCAATGTAAGAGTGTACCTTTCCCCCCACATCCTCGCCAACACCTGTTGTTGCTTGTATTCTTGATAATCGCCATTCTAATTGGGGTGAGATGGAATCTTAGGGTGGTTTTGATTTGCATTTCTCTTATTACTAGAGATGTTGAACATTTTTCCATATGTTTGTTGATTGCTTGTATATCTTCTTCTGTGAAGGGTCTATTCATTTCTTTAGCCCATTTGTCAATTGGATTATTTACATTCTTGGTGTAGAGTTTTTTGAGCTCTTTATAGATTCTGGAGATTAGCGCTCTATCTGAAGTATGATTGGCAAAGATTTTCTCCCACTCTGTAGGCTCCTTCTTCGCATTGCTGATAGATTTCTTTGCTGAGAGAAAGCTTTTTAGTTTGAATCTATCCCAGTTATTAATTCTTGCTTTTATTTCTTGTGAAACCACCATTTGACCCACTTATCCTACCTCAGAATATAGCCAAAGTATGTGAAATTAGCATAGTACAGACACACAGCCGCATTAACGATTACAGTAGCACAATGCAAAATAGCTAAAGCATGGAACCAAATTAGTGGCCCATCAAAACAAGAATGAATAAAGGAATCATCTTACAAGATGATTAGGGTAGTAATGGGAAAGATAATAGAATAAATCTAACCTAATTTTTAAAAGTACACATATGGAAACAACTAAGTAAATCCAAACAACTTGCTCACACACAAAAATTAGGTCATAATTAGAACAAGATATATCCATGCTTGTATAATTTCATCAACATGGATTCAAATGTCATGTGTAAGAACCAATGAAAAATAAAAAAACTACAAAAATATACTGTAAAAATTGACTTGTGAGAATTTTCAAAAAATCTTAGATTTTACAAAATCACAAATGCACACACTATAGAGTCACAGAATGGAGGGAAGGAAAATGTGTTACATTTTTCAACCCTGCCATTTCTACTCCACAGTAGGACATTGTGTAATAAGAAAAAACTATGAACACCTGTTTTCTCTCTCACTAGCAAAAGGGAGGAGTGAAACATGCAAACATTTATGACTTTCTTTAAACCCTTATGAAAACTAGTTTTGTCTCCACAAATACCTGAAATAACAGTTCAATTTTGGTTGATATTACCAAAGATATTCAAGATGAGCTTAACAAATTGTAGGTTCTTAAGAAGAAATATGGACAAGCTTTGACAGTGAGAAAAGGTACACATACATCTAGAAAATATAAAGCATAAAAACAGGATGGGGAGGCAACGAAGTCTATCACAGCTCTTGTCAGTACTACCTGAATAAATTCAAATCATAGAGACCAACAAATTGTACTCACTTTTTAATGTTCATGCTTTTTATTGCTACTTATTAATTGATTACACTTATAAATTTAATTTACATCATGATGTTTTAAAGAATAAAAATGACTAAATCTAACTTATTAATACATGCATTATCACATAATTAGAAAGTTCATTTTTAGTAAATTTTACTTAGGTTCTAGTAGCATCCATTAAGAATACAATATACTAGTCAGTCAGGTGAGCACACAATCATAATCTCAGTGCCTCAGGATTCTGAGACAGAAGGAATGACTGTTCAAGACCAGCCTCAGTGATTTAGAAAGACACTAACTAAAACAACAATAAGGGTTTAAATTTGCTGATGATATGGACCAGTTGTAAAATCCACTGGACTCAATTCTCAATACAATATAAAAAGAATATATAATACACTATATACACCATGTTGTATGGAAAACTTGATTTGTGCCCATCAAAATATAAATTTGCAGGTCCAGCAGCAGTCCATGTGGATCTCCAGTAACAACAGGCCCAAGACTCAGATATCCAGTGCCGTGCCCTGTGCAGTCTCAGTGCCACACTATGGCTCCCCATCTACCAACAATTGGGATTTCCTCTGCCTGCTTTCATGGATAACTACAAACCTGGATGCTGCCATCTATAGTTATGGAAGCTCTTATCCTGGGACACTACATTGTCAAGTACCTCTCATGCATCAGACTACTGAAGACTGGGAGCTTTGAATAGTGTATTATAGTTTTATTGTAAAATTTTTATTAATATTATAATTACTATTATTCCTACTTTTCTATTTTTTATTTTCCTCTATTTTAATCTTATCTATCTGTTTTCTTGGAGTCTCTTTTTCCCTTTTTCATGCTAACAACCAATTTATTTTGATACATACAATGTAAGGATAGAATTTTAAGGGCTGTGAGAGAAAAGCATCATAATACATATAGGGGGAAACCAATGCAGATATCAGCAGGTTTCTCAGCCCAGACCCTAAAAGCTAGAAGGGCCTGAAAGAACATATTTCAAGCCCTGAAAGAAAATTGATGCTAAGAATCTTATACTCAGCAAAACTTACCTTCAAGTTTGATGATGACATGAAATCCTTCCATAAAAACAGAAGGTGTGAGAATTTACAGATACAGAGTCTGCACTATAGAACATTCTCAGCAAAATATTTCATAAGGAAGAAATTAAAAATAACAATGCAATTCAGCAAAGAGAGGAACTATCCTAAAGGAAAAGCCAAATAATGCAAAACCAAGTCAAGTTAAAAAACAAAAATAAGCCAAAATGACCAGCAATACAAACCATATCTCAATAATAGCTCTGAATGCTAATACCTAAACTCAATAATCAAAAGACATAAACTGGCATATTGAATTTTATAAAAAGACCCAATAACTTGCTGCCTTCAAGAGATTCCACTCAGAAAAACATACAGACTAAAGGTGAAAGGATGGAAAAACTATATCATGCACACTGACACAGGGTCTTCCACCATCATATCCAATTTAAGTGGACTTCAAGTCAAAGTTAGTAAGAAGGGATAAAGAATAGCATTTCATACAGCATAAGGGAAGCATAAATCAGCAAGACATAATGATCATAAATATTTATGCCTCAAACTATGGTGCATCCATGTACATCTAACAAATCCTTCTCAATTCCAGGAACCGAGTAGACCACAACACAGTAATGCAAGGTGACATTAATAATCCTCCATCACCACTGGATAGATCTTCCAAACAAAAGTTGAACAAAGAAATTATAGAACTCCATAACACAATCACTAATTTAGACTTAACAAAAATATACAGAATATAACATCCATCAACAAGTGAATACACTTTTTCTGAGGAGTACATGGATTCTTTAAAATAATCATATGTTTTGCCATAAATCTACTCTTAGCAAATACAAAATAATAGAGATACTACCATATATTCTACCAGATCATAATGAAAATAAATTAGAAATCAATGACAAAATTAAAAACAGAAAATAGTCAAACACATGGAGACTAAATAATACACTATTGAATGATGCATAGATACCAGAAGATATCAGGGAGGAGGCAACAAAATTCCTAGAGGTAATCAAGATCAATGATACAGCATATCAAAATCCCTGGAATGCCAGGAAAGCAGGACTAAGAGGCAAATGCATTGCATGGAGAGCACTCAATGAAAGAGAAAATCAAAAAGTAAGTGACCTAACATTACAGCTCAAAGCCTTGAAAAAGAAGAACAGATAAACAACAAAATGAACAGAAGACAGAAAAAAATAAAAATCAGAGGCAAAATCCCAGAAATTGTAACAAAAGAAATTCAAAAAATTGAGAAAACAAAAAGTTGGTTCTTTGAAAAACAAAATTGATAAACCCTTAGCCACACTAAAGCAGAGAATGAGAGAGAGAAAACTCAATAAGATATGTGATGAGAAAGGAGATATAATGACAGACACTATGGAAATACAAAACATAATTAGAAGTTATTTTGAAACTCTGTACTCCAACAGAATAGAAAATCATGAAGACATCGATAGGTTTGTAGAGACATATGATCCACACAAACTGAATCAGGAGGACATACACAATTTGAAGAGATCAAATTCAACCAATGAAAAAGAAGTCATCAAAAACCAACCAACCAAGACAAGTCCAAGACCAGATGAATTCTCAGTGTAGATCTAAAAAACTTTCAAAGAATTCATTTTAATACTCCTCACAGTAGTCCATGGAAGAGAAAAGAAGAGATGCCTTCCAAAATCATTTTATGAAGCTAGCATCACCCTGATACCAAAACCAAAAATGTACAAAGGAAAGTAAACTTCAGAACAACAGGCCTGATGAACATAGACTCAATAATTCTTAACAAAATTCTAGCAAATCACATCTAAAAACATATTAAAAAGAGTGCACCATGATCAAGTGTGTTCATCAAAGGGATGCAAGGTTGGATCTTCATTCAAAAATAAATACATGTAATTCATTACATCAACAGACAAAATTAATAATCATAAGATTATTTCAATAAAAACAAAAAAAATTGACAAAATCCAGTACCCCTTCATGCCTAAGACACTAGACAAATTCAGCAGTAGGTACATACCTGAACATTGAAAGGGCTATCTATTCAAAGCTCAAAATAACATCATTTTAATTGAGAAAAAATTTATAGTATTCCCTTTAAAATGTGGGATAAGACATGGATGCCCTGTTTCTCAACATCTATTCAACATCATTCTTGAAATTCTAGCCAGAGCAATTTGAAAGGCCAAAATAATTAAAGATATGAATAGGAAAAGAAGAACTCAAACTATTACAATTTGCTGATGACATGATTGTATATTTATACGATCCAAAAATTTCACTGGAAAAGTTGTAGAATTTGCAAATGAATTCAGCAAAATAGCAGAATATAAAGTCAACACTCATAAATCAAATGCATTTCTGTTTATATGTGATGAATCCTTTGAAAGAGAAATATACCCCATTGACAATAGCCTCAAAAAATATACTTGGGAATCAATGTAACAAAAGAGGTGAAAGACCTTTACAACACGGAAAACTACAGAACACTAAACAAAGAAGTTACAGAAAACCTTAGAAGATAGAAAAATGTCTCATACTCTTACATACGCAAAAATAATATTATCAAGATAGCCATTCTATCAAAAGTGCTATACACACTCAATGCAATTCTAATTAAAACCCCAATGCCTTACCTCATAGAGAAAGCAATCATGAAATACATTTGGAAAAATAAGAGACCCAGAATTGCCACAGCAATCCTTAGCAGGAAGAGCAAAGTCAGAGGTATCACAATACCAGACCTTCAACTATACCACAAATAAATAATAACAAAAATGACATGGTATTGGCACAAAAGAGACAGGTAGACCAATGGTACTGAATAGAAGACACAGAGACAGTCCCAAATAAATACAGTTTTCTCATACTAGACAAAGATACAAAAGACAATGGAGAAAAGGTAGCCTAATCAACAAATGGTGTTAGAATCACTGAAAATCCATATGCAGCAAAATGAAATTTAACCCTAATCTCTCATCCTTTACAAAACAACTCAAAATGGATCAAGGACCTAGGAATTAGATCAGAGAACCTGCAAAAAATAGAAGAAAAATTAGGCCCAAACCTTTATCATGTTGGCTTAGGTTTAGACTTACTTAACAAGACTCTCAAAGCACAAGAAATAAAATCAGGAATCAATAAAAGGGATGTATTCAAATACAGAAGATCTATATGCAATGAACAAATATATGAAAAAATATTTAAGATCTCTAGTTATAAGAGACATGCAAATCTAATTTATAGTGAGATTTTATCACACTCAATTAGAATGGCAATTATCATGAATAAAGGCAACAATAGTTGTTCATGAGGATATGGGAAACAAGTTACACTCATACATTGTGGATTTTGCATATTGGCACGGCCACTCTGGAAAGTAGTATGGACATTCCTTAAAAAACATGGAACCACCATTTGACTCAGATTTCTCACTTGGTCCATACCCAAAAGATTTAAAATCAGCATACCCCAGTGATGCAGTGAAATCAATGTTTATAGCAGTTCAATTCACAATAACTAGATTGTGTAACCAACCTAGATGCCCTTCAATAGACGAATGGATAAAGAACCTGTGGTATATACACATAATGGAATGTTATTCAACCATAAAGAATAAAATTATGGCATTTTCATGTAATAGGATGGAGTTAGAGAATATTATGCTAAGAGAAATAAGCCAATCCCCAAAAACCAAAGATGGAATGATTTCTATGTTAATGGTTGATGATACATAAGGGGGTAGGGAGTAAGGGAAGAATGGAGGAAAGATGGACTCTGTAGAGGAAAATGAGGTTTGGGGAGGGACAAGGGAAGGAAAGATAATGAAATGATACTAATATCATTACCCTGTGTACTTGTATGTTTACACAAATGATGAGACCCTAATTTGTGTACAACCAGAGAAATAAAAGTCAGACCATTTATGTACAATGTATCAAAAAATTTAAAAAGAAAAAATATAAAATATTGCAGAAATTGGTTGACTTTATCCCTATTATCCCCCAAATCATAGCTCCTAAGTTCAACTTGTTAGAATTTCACATGTGAGTCAATTGATGTAACAATTGACTTTTTCCCTTGCTTTTTTCCTCTTCTTTTCTTTTATCAGGGGAGAGTAATGTGGACTGAATGTACAGGCACTTTTCCACTAATTTACTTCCCCAGTGCTTTTTTTCATTTCTTTAATGTTTTATTTTAGTTGTAGATGGATAAAATACATTTATTTTTATGGGTTAAGAGTATTGAAAGCAGTACCTGTGCCATAGTACTCCCAGTCTCTTTCTGTATTGTTTATTGTTGAGATAGGATGTCACTAAGAAACTCAGTCCCTCTGTATCAATTTCCAAATTTTCTGGGATTATAAGCATGTCTTTTCACCTTGCCATTTTTTTTGTTGATTTGATAATTCCAAGCATTTGCAAAATAACTATAATCATCCACTCTACTCTGATTTTTAAGTAGACCTATGTGAATACAAGAGCACACAAAGAAAAAAGTGAAACTTGGATCAATCAAAGAAAAAAATATAAAAATATGAAAAGATCATAGGAATGTGAAAGTTACAAATTAATATGAAGTCTAAATAACTATTTATTGATGTGTTGATCAAGAATTAATGTAAATTAAATTGAGAGAAAAAATCTAAAAGAAATCAGCATAAATTTTGTACTTGAAATATTCATTCATAACAAAAGTCTGAGAAATGAAAAATGTGAAGAAATATATATATCAAACTTTAAGAAGCACAATCATTTACAACTTGAATAAACATAAAAAGACTCAAAAGAAAGCACATCATAATCAAAATTTCAAAATTCACAAGGAGAAAATTTTTGAGAGGACCAGGAGAAAAGAGATGTATCACTTATAAGGTTATTTCTATATAATTATTAGTTGATGGTTTTACCAGAAGAGTACCAGAAAATAATTAGAACATATAGTCAAATAAATGGAAGAAGAAATAAATTAACCATGAATGGTATATCCAAAACCTCTATTTTTACAAAGTAATGAAAAAGAAAAGTCAAGATATACAAATGCTGAAAAAGTTTCTCACTTCCAGACCTGTCCTACAACATCTACTATAGAGAATCTCTTCAATTGGAAATAAATCTGTACAGGACAAATCTTTTAAAAATCTCAAAACTTTCTGTCAAAAGCACAAATATCCACAAATATAATTTCTACTACACTGTAATGATGGTAAATAAAACAATTTTGCTATGGAGTTTTAAAGGCAAAAATCTAAAAATTATTAAAAATCTGTTAATTGGAATACAATATGAAAATGGCTGTGACATCAATAACACCATTGAGAGGACATGCAAAAATGTGGATTTTATATGAAATTTAAGTTAATTTACTAACAGTATATAATGTAGAGTAAGTTTAAATTGTTTTATGCAATCCTAATATAATGGAATAATAACTATAAAACATGAGTAGAATAAGATGGGACATCAAAGTATGTCACTAAAAAAATTATGAACCAAAAGCAATTAAAAAAGTAAACAATCAGAAGAGAACACAACTTACAAAATAACAGTAATAAGTCCTTAATTTTTAGTAATCTATTTAAGTATAAATGGATTATAATTCAATGCCAATCATAACACAAAACATGACTGATAGGATTAAATCTAAAATTTTCTGTATGCTATCTACATGAGACTTTTTTTAAATCTATGGTCACTTTTAGTAAAATTGAAATGATGAAAAAGATATTACATAAAACGATGAAAAATAAATCAAATATGGCAATAACTATGTTAAGTAAAACAAGCAAAAAGTTATGTGAGATAAAAGTCTATATAAATAAAAATATTTTGAAAAGAGACAAACTAGATAATTATTTTAATATAGAAGAGACCACTCTCTAAAACACAACAGTCATACTAAATACATGTGTAACTCAGTCATACTTTCAAATATAGAAAGACAATGCAGAGAGAATTGATCAAAATAATAAGACAGTAATATTTGGAGACAC
Organism: Sciurus carolinensis; assembly: GCF_902686445.1. Classification (NCBI taxonomy): domain Eukaryota; kingdom Metazoa; phylum Chordata; class Mammalia; order Rodentia; family Sciuridae; genus Sciurus; species Sciurus carolinensis. Next base: position 562,321 of record NW_025920197.1, on the reverse strand, counting down.
CAATTCGCAGTGAATGTAACAGAAAATAAAACTAGGCAGAATGATAAATAATGTCTAGAAGACATCAAAAATATTATAAACCAACTAGATTTATAGACTCAATCTTCTCAATAACTCATGAAATACTCTTGATTGACCAGCTTAAAAACAGAAAATATCTAAAGAAATGACAATATTTCAATGACTTATCAAACATAATATAATAAATTAAAAATCAAAAGGGGAAGAGATGTTCAAAACTCCAAATATATGTGGCAATGGTATACTCCTAAACATGGCCTTCTTCAAGAAATGAAAGATAAAATTAGAAGCTGTTTATAATACCCAAATGATCTAGTCACTTCAGGTAGTAGCTATCCCATCCTGATATTAATTTTTAAAAATTAAAAGGGAATTTTAAAAATCCCATGTAATTCCAAGTGCTTATGAATAATTAAAAAATATTCAAAATTGACATAAATTTGAATAATGTTTTCTGATTTTACAACATAACAAAAGCTACAGTATTCAATACATTAATACTGATATTAGCTTATAGAAGTTGAGATATTGAACAGAATAGAGAGCAAATTCTCACTTTTATGTATGAATCATGAAACAGTTACACACTTGTAATCATAAAATTATTCAATAGGTCCAACAGGGGAGAAAAAAATTTCCTTCACATGTGTGGATGAAGGCAATTTGGAAAACACTGATGTAATTTTTTTTAACTTTAAAAGATGAGTAATTGCATAACATCTATACTATGCATTCACCTTGAAGGCTTTATGCTTACTGAAATAAGCAATAATAAAAGTCAAATTTTGTATGATTCTACTTATATGAGACATCTACAGTAATCAAACCTACTGAACAGAAGAAATAGTGTTTGTGATGGGAGACAAATTAGCACTTTCTTTGCATGAAAATCTAACTTTAATTTTGGGAGATGTAAACTATTTAGAAAAATGTTGAAAGACAATTACAATGAAAACTATTAAGCAATACTTAAAATGTGGAAAAAGGAAGTTTAATTTTATGTGGTCTGATGGCATTTATATTTTCAAACTGCATGAAGATAAACAGAATTGTAAAAGTATTTAAAAGCTTCTTAAAATGCTAAAGTCTTTATTCTAGACAAAAGAACAGTTTTGTCAATAAACAGTTGATAAACATGCCAGTAATTCTAGCTGCCAAAAAGGTGAAGAAAGAATTTCAAATTTGAAGCCAATTCAAATACCTTAGCAAGAACCTTTTTCACAATAAAAATAAAAAGATACTAGGGATCTGCCTTAGTATTTTAGCACCCCTGAGCTCCAACATCAGTATAGATACATAGGTCTACATATATTTATTACTTATTTAGATAGATTACACAAATACATAGATGGACTAAAGAAGCAAGACAAAATATACAGTCATAAACAAAACAGGAGTAATATTTATAAAAGCAAGTGAAACATGTAATTTAATTGACCATAGGCACATGATTCATGCATCTTTCAACTTATATTGTTCCAAAATGTGAAGTACAGACAATGAACTTTCAATCATAATATGGAGATTAAAAACATAAAAACATTATTCATTGATGGGAGGAAACCAACTCCTGAATATAGAACCTATTCTAACCAATACAACACACAAGTGAACAAAAGAAGATAAAAAAATCCATAGAATCATCAATAAATATATTATTTTTAAACTCCCTCTTTATAATAATATTTTCAGCCATGACTATACACTTACAAAGAAAATGCATTGCGAGTAAGGAACATTCATTACATAACAGAGAATATTAACTAAAATAATTCATAAAGAGTCCTGAAGAGAAAATTTGAGTGAATAAATATTTAAATGATATTAGATAAACTGATTTAGGATATTAATATATTATAATTTTTCAACCTAGAGACATTCAAAACTGTGAAAAGTATTTCTAAAGATCTTCAAAACCAATAAAGAGATATCAAACCATGTAGGCCTAACAGGCAAAGTGAAGTATTTTATCTATTTATTTGAATATACTGAGGGATCACTAAGGGAAAGAAGGAGCCTAAAATAGTCTGAAAACATGATAAGCATAGGGAAAGCATGCCCTTCTATGACTGCAAGAAAAATACAACTGGGCTTCCGACAATTTATTTCTGTTGGATGGTAACTTCTCTATTAACTTGTTAAATATGGTTTCCTCCTTGAAATTTGAACCTATCATCAGTAATTTTTGGTTTTCTTTATTTCTACTGACCTGTCTATATGGCAAATCATACAGTTTGGCTGTGAAGAATACTGCAACAGTTTATGCGTGAGACAATTCAAAAAGGTTTAGTGGTGAAATCATTGGGTTATGAGAGCATTAACCCAATCAGTAAACTAATCCTTTAGTAGAATTTACTAAGCAGTAGCTTACTGTAGTCCAGTAGGATGTGCCTGGAGTAGGTGTATTATTGGAGGTACACCTCTATGGTATTGATTTTGTATCTGTATCTGGCCTATGGAGTCTATATCTCTCAGCTATCTGATAATCACCTGACACACCTCCCTCCACCAAACCCTTCCATCATAATTTTCCAACTCTTGTCAAGCCCCAAGGAATGGAGCTGGCTTTCTGTAAACTGAAAACCTCTGAAACTATGAGCCCAAAATAAATTTTTCCTCCTTAAAATTTTGTTGTAAGGTCACTTGGTCACAGCAACAAAGAAGGTGAACAAAATGGCTACTGTCTCTTGTCTCATTGGTTTCCATGGCTCTTTTCTTAGGTCTAGAAATGTGACAAGGGATGGTTCAGCGAGAGAGAGAATTTTTTATTTGAAAATGGAAAGAGTGTTAGAAATTCTCCCTTTAATCACTGCTGCTCATGACATAGAGAGTTCATTAGAGTAATACCAGATTCTGGAAAATTATTTCTACAAATGTTGTCTTCTGACAGGCCTATTAGAATATATAAGAAATATTTAATCTAAAAATTCTGAGTACAGCTTTGACCTATCAAGTGTAAAGGGCACAAATCAAAGACAAGGAAATACATTGTACTTTAAGGTGTAATTCACAATATTTTATGCTGTTGACTTATATGAGAAATCTGGAGTGAGGGGTGTATATCATATCAAGAAAGAATGACAGTAAGCATAAAAAATTAATATTTTCTTGTCTATATAAAAAATTTCCCAATCCATTCCATGAAATTAAGTATCTAAAACTCATTCATGCACAGCAGAAACTACCAAAAGATATTCTATAAAGGAAGAACATTCAATATCGATAGTGATTTAAGAAATATGAAGGGAAGTTTCACTCACCCAAAAAGATCAGGTTTCTGTAGTTCTCCAATATCACATCTGTGTATAAATTCCATCCAGGCATTGCCATTCCTCTTGAGATAAATCAATGGCCACATCCCTGAATCTCAATGGATCCTGAAATAAGAATAAGTGTATAAATGGCACATTGGTCATGTGATCATTGAGAGAGTTTTTAATTTGACACAATGAAAGGAAAACTGGCTCTCACAAAAGTGAGGTATGTCAATTATTCAATAAGATACTTTTTTAATGAAGCATGGTTGCCTAATATATAACTCTGAGGAAAGGCAATGGCCTAAGTAAATAAAAAAAGTGTATATGTTACACTTTTGTGAAATAAAATATAAAATTAGGCTAAACATAAGAATATATATTTGGGGACTATTTTCATATTTTATAAAATAAATTATTTATATTTCTCAAATGAGAAAGTTATAGTGGTTAGAAGATTGCTTCCTAAATTTTAAAGAGCATGAATATGGATTGGATATGTTGCTGATATGAAGGTGAATTCAGAAGTCCTGGCATGGGATTTGATTTTGAATATGTATCATGCTCTCTAATCATGCCAATGCTACAGGTCCAAGAAATCCTCTTGAATAGTAATGAAGTAGAACACTAAAGGAAGAGTATATTGATGAATTCGTATTCAAATATTTTAAGTGGCTAGTGCATCTTGCTACAATATGCTACAATAATAAGTAGCAACAAGAATCCTTTTCGATCATTTCATGTATATATGTCACTCCAAAATTTTTTCATATCTTAATTCCTATACCCAAAATAATCATTTGAGATTGGTAATAGTTTTATCTTTGAGGGAATTTTGTCAAACATCCAATTAATGCTATGCCTGGATTTTTTGCAAGTCTCCCTGTCCTATAATTCATAAAAAGGAACATAAAAAACAAAGTGTGAAATTAAAAAGAATTTTTAGAGCACTTATTGACAGTTATTATAACTGAGAAGAGTGATGGAAACAAGTTGAGAAACCCATGAAATCAATTTGATCAAATAATACATTTTAGCACACACATTAAAATAGCAACTGTTTATAACATAAAGCAGACAACTTTTCAAGTAGTTGGAAGTAAATACTTTTAATTGTGTAATATTATAAATCAACTTGGTGTTGACGCTTTGTTTTTCATGAAAGTACTGAGATACACACATTGAAGAACAGAATATAAAGAGCTACAATTTCTGAGTCTTTTATTTTCTTTGATATCATTCACTTACCATCTCTGAGCTATGTTTTAGAATATAATGCACTCAAAAATAGGATTGCTTTACTGAAAATATAGAAAGGTTAGAATTCTAACGACTTTGAGCTTGAGGAGCAATAAAATGAAAACATAAAAATATGGTTTGCTTCTAACCTCCAGCTACAAAAACAATATAGTAAAAGAAAAAAGGGGTGGATTTGTTATCTAAAGCAAGTCATATATAAAGAGAAATTCAAAAGAAAGAAGGGTTTCTGTATAAAATTTGGTGGTTTATACAGATTATTTAGAAAATTTTTGAGAAGATACTTAATGATAAAGAGACACCTATTAAATTTACTGGGAAGAACCTGGAAGATAGATTTGGTAGAAAGTGTCAATGCAAATATAGGACACCATCATTGCTGCAATATGCATGGCCACACTGAAACAAAATGAAATAAAAAGTAAAGCATTATGTCAATCTTCTTCAGATATAAGTTTTACTTGAAGCTTGATTTGTGTGTGCTCCACACTATGTAAGTACTAAACTTGTAGTTCAATAGACATCTCACTATTCCAGAGAGTGATTTTCTTCATTTTTTTCCTGGATTGCTCTAGTATATTGTGTATCTTTCTAATATAAACTATGGGAAATCAATTCCTATTTAATGAAAGATGCTGGACAATTTAAGATTAATGTCATTCATTATTGGCATGTAAAACTGAGTGAAAGGTCAGTTAATTGTGCTCATAGAATTTTGACCCCATGGGGGAGGTACAGGACAAGTCCAAAGCCATTGATGGGAAAGATGAAGAAAGATGGAGTCTCAGAGCATGGGTTTCTAGCTAAAAGCTGTTCTTTGCTCACTATGTCAATTTTTTCTCCCAGTCCCCTCAGGCTGATTCTCTAGGTTAATATGGTGGAGATCATGTTTGCTGTAGTAAAGGAAATGATGGACTGAACCAGTGGCAGTGTTGAAAATCTTCCCAAGTTACATTTGGCTCAGGCTTTTCCAGGGAAGGTGGAGAAAGGGAAAAAGGTGCTGGCACAAAGTGATGGCTTGGTATAGGGCTCTAGAAAGTTCAGAGGAACTGGAGAACCAGAAGGCAGAATATACCTGGATAGCAAGGAAGTCCTATGACCATGAGAGTGTGCAATGCCCATACCATGTAGAGCAGGCCAAATCCATTATGCATGAGCATATGGAGTCATGGGGAAAGAAAAACACTTGCCTAACCTGTCTCCCATGTTAGACTGACCCAGCCCCATTAAGCAAATGTTGGAAAGCATGGGAAAGTGATGGTTAGGGTAGCACATAGTTGGACAAGGCATCATGGCAGATACACTCCATCTGATTTCTTGGGTGAGAAGCTTTATCCCCATCCATAAAAGCCTTGTGACATTCACAGAGCTGAAGGATGTATTGCTGGCTGAGAATTTTGGAAAGCTTCCTCTAGTGAGAGTGGGCAGAGGTAGCAGGGTGGGGATGGTGACTGCATTGAGAAAGCAGGTGAGAAATGGATGAATTGGTGTTTCCAGAGACTTCAGAGTTGAAGTCTGGTCTGATAAGAATCATGATTCATTTCTGTAACTTCAGGCTATTTTGCCAAATGAGATACTTCCATTCTAACCTCTCTAGGCAGCAAAGAGAGAAAACAGGCCTTCCCAAACTCAAGGGAATAAAAAGTGGCCAAGAAAAGCAAGATATGACCTCCCAGAATGCAATGGAGAATGAGTCTCTTCTAATTATTCTCTTTCAAATATTTGTTACCACAGGCAATGAATGTAATCCTCTTTTTAATGTGCATTTTATTAATTTTTGATTTCATCTGGATGGATTATCCAGATGAAATGTGGAAAAGATAGTATGATTTACTTCTTTATCCATATTTAATCAGTCAACAGTAACACCAATGCAAATCTAGGGCACTAACATATTCACATGTCAAAAAGAAAATTTGTTCTTCACTACAGGCTATGAATCTATCACATGAATAAAACTGAAGTCTAAAATTGAGGGGAAGCTTGTAATATAAAGGGCTACAATTTAACTATTATGAAAAGGAAATAAATTAGTTTAAGACCTGTTAATTAAAAAAAAAGTAGGGAAGTAACATTTGCAAGTTAAAAATGCATTGTATTTTGGAAAGAAAATGCAAATCCTGACATGGAACATACCTGATAAACAGCTACATATGCTTTCTTCTTCTCTGGCCTTCTTTCTCAGGAGTGATTATCTTCAATTCAAACCTACTTTTTGAAAATCTGCCTCTAAATGCATCAGAACATCAGAACACATGGACCTTCATGGACCTCATTTTGTAGCCTCAAGATTAGTTTCAGGTTGAAGTCATGGAGCTCAGGATTTCTTCTACCCAATTTTATTGATACACTTTAAATAAGAGTACCCACTATGATGTGGATAAAATTAGTCAAATTCAGTGTGTTTTGGTTTATATTGTTTTGTACTATGTATTGATCCCAGGGACAAATTACTGATTTACCACTGAGTTACATAGATAACACACCTTATTATTATTTTATTCTGATGCAGGGTTTTACTAAATTGTGAAAGCTAATCTCAAGCTTTTTATTCTCCTTCATTATCCTCCTGAATAGCTGAGATTACAGGTGTGCATGACCATGCCTACTGAAACTCAGTTTCTAAGAGGCAACAAATATGTAAAGCACTTACAAAATATACATCAAGATGAAACAAACAAGTATCTATCTCTTTCAGAAAACATGTATGCCATTTTGTTGCTATCTCCATAGTAATAATTTACTTAGTACATAATAAATCTTATGTGAATAATTCCAGGATTTGTCAAGTGCTATGATATATGTGAATGATTTGGTCAGCTATTTTGCTCCTGTGACTAGAAGATATGACCAGAACAATTGTACAGGAAGAAAAATTATTTGAGGGATCACAATTTCAGAGGTTTTAGTCCATAGAAGACTGACTGCATTCCTCAAGGTTTGAGGTAAGGCTGAATATCTCAGTGGAAGAGTGTGGCAGAGGCAAATATCTCACAATGCTATCAGAAAGCAGAGAGAGAGAGAGTTTCCACTCTCCAGATAAAAAATATAAACTCCAAAGTCACACTCCAATTCCAGTCTCCTCCAGCTACACCCTACCACTTCAGTTACTACTAAATTAATCACTATTAGAAGATTTAATCACATTTTAAGACTCAAAATTCAATCATTTCTCCTCTGAACCTTCTTGCATTGTCTCATATGTCAGTTTCTGGAGGATACCTCAAATCCAAACCATAGTATTTGACCCATGTTAACCCAAAACTCACAGCCATCTGACAATGCAAAATACATTTAGTTCATTTCCAAGAGTCCTCATAGTACCAAGAGTTCCAAGAATGCACAATTTCAAGTCCAAAGTCTTTGAAGCTCAAGGCAATCCCACATTGTGAGCTCATGTAAAAGTAAAAGGAATTTACAAATATCCAACATATAAATGTACTGAGTAAACTTTTCCATTTACAAAAATATGGGCATAGAAAGAAGGAATGGGACCAAAGCAGAACTGAAATCCAGTTGGACAAGCAGGTCCTTTAGCTCCATATCCAGAATTTTGGCCACATGGCATTGTGATGTTTTCCCCAATGGACTTGTGTATCTCCACCCCTGTGGCCTTCTATTTTGTAGCTCAAGTGGCATTCCTGTTGGCTTGTCATTGATCTATTCTTGCAGGCTTACTAAGACAATATCCCATGTTTCTGGCATTTCTTAATCTCACAGATCTCCACTGCATCTTTGTCTATCTCCTGACATCTTCACAGTTTATCTTCTCAGGGACTGCCTGCAGGGATTACAACTCTGCTGCATATTACCTGGCCTCCAAGGCCTTCCTTTGAAATCTTGATGGAGATTTCCCTGACCCCCTACCTCCAACATTCTGCATTCCAGCACAACCAGCAACTTGTGGTTGATTCTGAAGTCTGCTGCCACCTTGAACAGTAGCCTGACCTTCCATTGCCCTTGCTACAACAGCCCCTGAAGGTCTGAGTGGCTGAGCATGTTGAAAAAAAACTTTCTATGCTCCCTTGTGCAAGAAGGGTGCCCCACTGGTCCCTTCTCAAGTGAATTTCAATTTCACTCCCTTGAGATTGAGATGGAGGTGGTATTTCTGGATCTTGAGATGCCCTCAAGCCACCATTCTCAGCAGTTTTTGGCATAGTTTTTAGCTTTCCTTTGTGGCAGTAATATCTTTAATGACTGCAATGCCCTCAGACCTAATTTTAATCTTGACTTTCAAATCCACGTTTTAAAAATCTTTCTGCTCTGCTTTTTCATTCTAATTATCACAATAAATTTGGCTAAAGGAATTCACAATATATTTGCCACATCCTAATTTCTATGCTGCCTACACATTTCTTCCACCAGAATAAGAAGTCCATTGCTTCCAAAATCAGTCTCATAGAAAGTTCCCAGACACAGGAAAAATGCAGACCACTTCATGGCCAGAGCATAACACAAACGTCTTCTATTCCAACTACCCATTGAATCCACCTATTCTGAACCTCTTGAGCCCTGTCTTCACTGATCATGGTCCTATATCAATACTGGTATTCTGAACTCCCACCAGAATTGTACATTAAGCTTCACTTACAACAATCTAAAGAATGTCCAGCTTAATCTCACATATTCTTATTCACCTTAACCTCAATATTTTGTGTGGATTATGTGACCTTATAGGAAAATGACAGAAAGAGCCCAACCTATTTTCAGCAATTTGTTATTACATCATTTACATGGTAAAAGTATACTGCCTCACCCATAGCACTGGGGTGAGAAGTAATTTAGCCCTATTTCCCTTAGACTGTGGTGGCCCCTCCTGATTTAACCAAGTTTTAATATTTAGACATTATGTCTCTCTGGTGTTTAGGGTGAAGGTAACCCTCTGAATCTGCAGGTTTCACAACCTCATATTAAAACAAACTTAGATGATAACATTCACAGTGTTCATCTATACTAAATAAACACATACATTCTTTTTGGTCTTACTTTCTAACATTTTCTAGAACATGGACATTGTACTGGGTGTTATAGGCAATCTAGAGATGTTTTAAAGTGCACAGAATGGTGTGCATAGGTTATATGTCATTTCCTACAAAGAATATTTGCATCCCTATGTTTGAATATCTATGGGAATCCTGAAACCCACCCAAGCCATAAATTAAAAGCCAGATTTTTGGTGATGACTATCCTCTGCACAATGTTAGGAGTTCATTCATCCCAAGTACACACTCCAGCATTGCATTCTATCCAGGTTCACACTGGATATTGAAGAAAGTTAGTGAAGGGAGCAGGCTTTGAACCCCCCCTAGAGTGCCTGGGATAGGCAGAGTTAGGGAGGAGATTTGGTTTTACAAACAGGAGTGGGTGAACTTCCTGTGATTGGAGTGAGATCTTCACATGCTGAAACTCAAAATTTGGGTAATTAATAAAAAATCAAACTGCCTTTGGGTGTCCTCATGGTCTACTCTTTATAATTACTCCATCTGCCATTGAGGGACACATGCCATTACCTTAATTCGATCTGCCAGGCACAGCCTGGGGACTTCAACTTTCTTCCACCACCTTCTCATTTTTGCCAACATATTTCTGCAGGACTGGAGGTCCCTTGCTCTTCAAAAGGGACCACTGACCTGGGGCAGATGGAAGACGTGTTCTCAGGCTGCAAGAGAATGCGCATGCTCAGGGGTGGCTTCCACCTCCTAAACCCATTTTTACCTCATTTTGGCCTAAGATGGTAGCCTAGAAGTTAGCTGCATGGTGCACTCTGGCCAACTGAGGAAATCACCCCCTCCTGTAGAGTAAGTTGTTATGCTGTGTGAGTGCATATGATTCAGGGTGGGTGCACTAATAGGGGACTCTAGGTCAAGGGTGGACACCAAGTGCCTTCTGCACATTGCCCAAGCTGATATTCCTAGAAGCTCAAAGAGGTTCAAAGTTTGTTTGTCATGAGAGTGGAATTCCAGGGCTGGGAGCCATAATCACCACAGAAGTGCAGGCTGCACAGCAAGCAGGAACTGCAAATTGCCTCTGGAGCGCTCTGCCCCTTTCCCTTCTTCTTGTGCCTTCACAATCATTTTCACCAGTCCAGAGTCACAGTGCTGGCACTGTCCCTGCGTTCAACTGGTTTAAAGATTTAGGAAAAGCAAGATAGGCAGTACATTCCCTGATAGCTAACCTGAAGAAATTGCTGGTTGGTTTTAATAAATGACTGCATTTAAACAGAGAAGCCTGAGCAATTTTAGGAGAGAGGCAATCATTCACAGGACTCAGAGTGCACTGAGCAATGGTGGATGGAGGATATTTAGGGCAGGACACAGAAAAGACTGAGCACTGATGGGAGAGGGGCACTCACCCAGAGGAATCTGAAGTCTATGAACAATGTTGGGTAGGCAAGTTTAAGAGAAAATCCAGAAAAGGGTAAGCAATGTTAGACTAAATATGATCATACTCCAGAGCCAGACCAGGCTGAGATAAGATTGATTAGAGAAACTTTGCAAATGGCACAGAGAACACTGAACTCTGCTGGGTGAGAGGCATTCATTCAGAGATCCCAGAGTGTACTGAACACTGCTGGATGAGGGGAACTCACCCAGAGGAAATGGAGGAGAGAGTAATGTAAGACAAGGGGAACACCAAAATAAATTTTAGGGAAAACTGCACACCTGTGTGTGAGTGGTGCTCACCACACAACTCAGATGACCCTGAACATTGGTTTATGAAGTGACATTAAGGATAGGACCTAGAGAAGACTGAACACTGTCAGGAGAGGTGCACTCACATGCAGGAACTAGAGAAGTTTGAGCAAGTTTTGCCCTTGGGAACCTGGAACAGGACAGAGAGAAGAGAGAGCACTCTAAGTTGAGGGGTGCTCACAAAAAGGACCAAGGGAAGAATGAGGAAAGAATTGTTAGGGAAATCAAGAAAAAGAAAGAGAGAAGACTGAGCAGTGTTAGGTTGGAGCGCTCACTCACAGGACCAAAGGAGACTGAGTGAGAACAGGTTAGGCGAAATTAGTTGCTTAAAAAATGAAGACTGAACTATGTTTGAAGAAAGCCTATCACCAACAGCATCCAGTAGAATCAGAGCACTAGTAAGTGAGGGGCTCTCACCCACAGGACTGAGTACCTTGAGAATATATGGAGGAAGGGAGATTTAGGGCAGGACCAAGAAAAGATTGAGCACTAGTGGGAGAGGGGAGCTCACCCAGAGAACTCAGAGGACCCTTAACAATGGTGCAGGGGTGAAATTAAGACAGGATCCAGAGAAGACTGAATACTGGTGGAATAGGGGTGCTCACACACAGGACTCAGAATACCCTGAGAAATGTTCAAGTATATGTGGTGAAGACAGGACCCAGAAAAGACAGAGCAATGTTAGGCTATCTAGGGTTCCAACCATGATCCAGAGGAGGTTGAGGTAAGATTGGTTATAGAAATTTAGCACATGACACAGATTAAGAACTGCTGGGTGAGGCATGATAAACCAGATGTCCCAGAGTATACTGAGCAGTGCTGGATGAGAGAAACTCCCCAAAGGACAAAGAGGAGTCAGAGTACTGGAAGGTAAGGGGTACTCCAAAACAGTATTCAGGAAAAACTGAGCACCTGTGTTCAAGGGGCCCTCATCACAGGATTCAGATGAACCTGATCAATGGTGTGTGATGGGATAATAAAGACAGGTCCCTGAGAAGACTGAGCACTTTCAGGTGAGTGGCACTCACCCACAGGACCCAGAGGAATCTGAGAAGGATTACCTGGAGAACTTGGAACAAGAAAGAAGACTGAGCACTCTAAGTTGAAGAGCACTCGCCAATAGGATCCAGAAAGGATCAAGCATGGAATGGTTAGGGAACTCAGACTAAGGAAACAGAGGAAACTGAGATCTTTTATGTGGGAGCTCATGCAAAGGACCCAAAGGAGACTTAGTAAAGACAGGATAGGCAAATGGAGCAGTTTAAACAAATAAGGCAGAGCCATGTTAGGAGGGGCTAGCACCACCAGTTCCCAGGGGAATCAGAGCACTAATAGGTGAGAGACGCTCACCCACAGAATGGAGAGTATCCTGAGCAATGATGGTGAGAGGAGATTAGGGCAGAACCAAAGAGAAGACTGAGCACTGGTGGGAGATAGGTGATCACCAAGAAGATTCAGAAGATGCTAAGCAATAATGATTGAGAGGAGGGTTAGAGCAGAACCCAGAGAAGACAGAGCAAAGATAGATGAGGGGTACTTGACTACAGTATCCAGAGGAGATGGAGAATTTTAGGGTGAGGAGTTCTCACCCACTCAGAGATTTGGAACCTTTTCGAGATTATTCATCATGCCATTGTATCAATGATCTTGGGTATGATGGTAATGATCCCATTTCAAAGGTCTGAAGAACTCCCCCAAGATGAAGGAAAGTTGTTCTTTGCCACATTTCACACTGTCCCTTGAATGTGTGCATTATTTGTGAGTCAGCATTCCTAGAGGTTTCCTTTCTTGTCAAATGACAGTAGTCAGTGGCCTATCAGAAGATCCTGAAAATACTAAAATATATGCTTTCCATCCACTGCACAGAGGAATTTTAGAAATCCTAAACATGTTACAACACTCATAAGAGATCAGCCCCTTGAGTAAAGGTGTGGAGCTGCTGGAATGAGGTCCTCAGTGCTATTCCAATTAATGTCCATAAAAATTGTCTTGTGTTTTCAAGCTTTGGCGAGGATCCTCTCTGCATGGAGGTACCAAAAGTCTATTAAGAGTCTTCTAAAGAGGATGTATCCTCATCTCTCCAAGTTTCCACAGTCATGTTTGCCTAGATATGCAAGTAAGGCCAGGGATGGTGTACTGTCATTAGAAGTAAAGGGGCTCACCCAGAGAGTTCACTATGGAACCAGGTTGCCTAGGACTCATTGGAGGTTGTGTACTCATATTTGAATTTTTTATATTCATAATATCCAAAGGAAACTGAGCACTGATGGGAATGGGATGTTCACCCACAGGAAACAGATGACACAGCAATCATGTGTGAATGGAGATTAAGGATAGGACCCAGAGAATACCGAGCACTGTCAAGAGAGGGGCGCTCACCCACAGGACCCAGAGTAGAATGACAAGGAATGGTTAGAGAATGTAGAAAAAAGAAACATAGAAGACTGAGCACTAATAGGTGACTTGCACTCACCCAAAAGGTTGAGAATAAACTGAATAATGACAGGTTAGGTGAACTGAGAGGGTAAAACAAGAGGCTGAGCAATGTTAGGAGAGGGGTAATCACCAAAAGGACACAGTGGAGTTTGAACACTCATGTGTGAGGGTCACTCATCCCCTGTACTCAGAGTACCATGAGCAATGATGGGTGAGGGGATATTTATGGAAGGACCCAGAGAAGACAGAGCAATGGTGTAAAAGATGTGCTCACCCATAAGTCATAGATGAACCTGAGCAATGGAGGTAGAGGGGGGATTTAGTGCAGGACAGAGAGAAGACCAAATACAGTTAGATGAGGTGCGCTTGACCACAAGTGCCAGTGGAGATTGACCTCTGCTGGAAGAGGGTTACTCATCAAGATGACTCACAGCCCTTGAATGCTTATCAAGAGTAATATTCTTAGTTACTTCAGGGGTTGTGGGACATTGGTGCTTCTTCAAAGTTCTGAAGAACTCCTCCTTGATGTTGGGAAAGTTTTCCTTGGCCACATTTCACACTGACACTTGAAGGTATGCATTGAGCCTGATCCAGAGGTCCTAGGATATTTCCTCTCTTGTCAAAAGAGAGCATCCAGGGACATATCAGAAGAGATCATTGATATACTTAAATATATGCTTTCAATTCCCTGTTCAGAAAGTTGCCATAAATCCTGGGCATACATCACCCATAAGAACTCAGCCACTTGAGCAAAGGTGAGGAAATGATGTACAATGAGTGGTGGAACTAGGTCTTTAGTGCTCTAAGAATTGACACCCATTGAAATTATCTTTGAATTTTAGACATTTGTGAGGAGTCTCTCTGCATGGCACCTCTAAAGACCTATTGAGGTAATTGGAAATAGGAAGCATCCTCATCTCTGCAAGTATCTACAGTCATGTTGTCCTGGAAACACACATAAGGCATGAGATGTACTGATATTAGCAGGAAAGAGGCTCAACCAGAGTGTTCAGTAAGGGAAACAGGACTCAGAGGACCCTGCACAGTTGTGGGCAAGGGGAAATTTAGGGCAGGACACAAAAAAGACACAGGACTGGTGGGAGAGGGGATCTCTCCCAGAGTACTCTAAAGACCCTGAACAGTGGTGGTTGAGAAGAGATTTATGGTAGAACCCAGAGAAGACTGAGCCAAATTAGATGATGTGTCCTTGACCACAGGATCAAGAGGAGAAAAAGCTCTTTTGGGAGAGGGTCTACCTCCTACAGATGTCAGAATTTTGGAATTATTTTTGAGAGTGGCCCTCCGGGCAGTGTGCCAGTATTATGAGGGATGGTGGAAATGGTGCTATTTAAAAGGTCTAAAGAAGTTCATCATGATGATGGGAAATGGTCCTTGGTGACATTTCACATTGTCCCTTGAGGATGTGCATTGTACCTGACCCAGAAGTATTAGAAAGGTTTTTCTCTTGTCAAAAGAGAGTACCCATTGTCATATAAGACAAGATCCTGAAAACCTGAAATATAAGTTTTGCATCAACCTCCCAGAGAGATGGCAGAAATACTGGCATG
Source organism: Sciurus carolinensis (assembly GCF_902686445.1). NCBI lineage: Eukaryota > Metazoa > Chordata > Mammalia > Rodentia > Sciuridae > Sciurus > Sciurus carolinensis. The sequence continues at coordinate 547,093 of NW_025920197.1, read as the reverse complement.
CTACATCACTTATAAGAAATCAGATAGTTGAAAAAACATATGGAAATGGTACACTATGAATGGTGGAATGAGGTCCTCAATTTTGTGGGAATTGACATCGATTAAAATTGTCTTGTATTTTCAGCCATTGATGAGGAACCTATCTGCATGCTACCACCAAAGGGGTATTGAGTTTGTTGGAAATAGAGAGTATCCTCATCTTTCAATATTTCCAAATTCATGTTGGCCTGGACTTACAAAAAAGGCCAGAGATGGTGTACTGATATTAGCAGGAAAGGGGCTCACCCAGAGAGTTTACTAAAGGAATTAGTTTGCCTAAGGCTTATTGGAGAGTGAGCACTAGTAGGTGAAGTGTGTCCACCCAAAATACCCAGCGGGGACTGAGCACTAATGGAAGAGTGGCACTGACCCATTGGACTCAGAAGACCCTGACTAATGCTGGGGAAGGGAGATTAAGGACAGAAACAAGAAAAGATTGAGCACTGGTGGGAGAGGGGCACTCTCCCAGTGGACACAGTACATGCTGAACAATAGTGTGTGAGAGGAGCTTAAGCACTTCTCCTTAGAAGACTAAGAACTCCTAGGTGAAGAGTGCTAAACCACAGGGCACAAGAGACTGAGTACTGCTGGCCTGAAGATCTGGTTCAAAGGACATTTCATATCCTTAATACTCACATGAATGTAGCAATCACTATTCTCCTGTTGTTCCCTTTTCTGATGTGATCTTGGTGCTGATCTGTGGCCTTATGAGATCTTCCATGCCTCCTGTACTTCCCAGTGTCCTTTGTCCATGGTGGTCTGGGTGGTCTGGGAATAGTGTTTTTAACTCCCATGTAGTTTGTGATGTCATAATTACAAAGGAGGAGGGGCAGGCACACCTGTTTTTGCTACTAAGGCATTAGAGAGTGTGGTGGGCCCTCAGGATTTCCTGTGTCTCCAGTGTAAACTTTCCTTGGACCTAATGACCTCTATCTCCCTCTACCTTTCCCTCTCCCTCTCCTTCCCCATCTCCATCTCTGTTTCCCTCTCCCTCTCCCTCAAGGGCAGACACTCTGCTCTTCTGCTTCATAAAATCTCTTCTGTGAGTCTCAGAATCCAGAGTGGTTTTTTGAATGCTTTTGGAAACTATTGTTTTCTACAGTACTTAGTTTTCTTTTATACATATTTTATTATTATTTAATGAAGTTTGATACAGAAACATCCAAACATCCCCAATTTAGAGATTTATTTTTCTCTAAATTATCAAAGTAATTAAATGTAATTTTATTACCTTGTTTTAAATTACATTAATATAATTACTAGATTATGATTGTGTTCTCTTTCTTGTGGATGACTAAAGAATCATATAGTATACACAATGATTGACCTCGGAATAAATGCTGATAATTAAGCAGGGTACATAAATTAAGGCATAAGGCTATTTCCAAAAATTCTGTACTAACATGTAGAACTATGATAACAGATTTTAAAACCAGGTCTAAAGTAAATAACCTGTGGCTTGCAAATCTTAGTTTACTGTAGCTCATTTGTAATTTCTCTTCCATGTATATGCAACATACAAATACTTAGGTGGTAGAATTAATTAATGGTCCTCATTGAAGAGTTAAACTGTTTTGAACATCAAGAAAGTATCAAAGTCAAATGAACAAATCAGTTGCTTCAAATATCAAAGTGCTATGCTTCTTTACCTTACCAAATAAAGAATAAATATTTCATTTGCACAAAATTATTTCTGAATCTTTCTCCTATAGTAAGAAATTCTTTTGTCATCAGACAACAGGAGGTAGCAAGCTATTCCCATAGTAGATATTGCTGATGATTTTCTCACTAGAATTGACTTTTTCCTTTACCCATTCTAATGTACTTCAACTTTAATGTGTGGTCTTTATGGTTCCAGAAAAATTTATCATAGACTGGAGCTTGTTTAGTCACTTAGTTCCCATTGAAAGATTCAGTGTTGAGCAGGATGTCTAATTGAAAAGATCAAATCTCAGGATCTTTGTTGTGAATTCAAAAAGAAACAAAGAAAACACTGTACATTTCTGAATGCTATGGTGTGCATTGACCAAAATTAAACTTATCCACATATTTGGACCTTGTATTCTAACTCAGAAGTCAGTAATTTTATGTTTTAGTTAGTAGAAGTAGGATATTATCTTTCTTACAGGCAAGGATATCTTGGATGCATCCAGGACCAGGCTGGCTGTTTTGTGGTTCCTCCGACCTAAATGTTCAAGTGATAGAGAGAAGAGACTCCAAGAGGTGTGGGTATATTAGAAACACAGAGAAAGTGATTAAAGACAGCAACCTATAATTCAAGTCATTGAAGAAGCAGAGGCAGGGGCATCACAAGTTCAAAGTCAGCCTCCATAACTTAGTGAGGCTGTAAGTAAATTAGCTCTCTAATTTATCCTGGCTTAAAATAGAATATAAAAAGGACTGGGGATATGGTTCAGTGGATAAGCACCACTGGTTAAATCCCCAGTACTAGGAATAAATAGATAGATGATAGATAGATAGATAGATAGATAGATAGATAGATAAAGTGGTGTGAATCCAGAGGTAGGGAGGAAATTGGTACAATAAAGTTTTCAACATAGGCAGAAGGAGGTTTATTTCAAGAAATGGGAAGGTGTGTTCTTAGCTAATCCTCAGAATGGGGAAAAATAAGGAAGTATTAATTTTTACTTTGAACACATATAAATAAATTTATCTAGTGTCATCACTGATATTATAGACACTAGTAATGTACAACTCAGTGAAATAAAGACTATTTATGGATGGATTGAGTGATAAGTTGTTCACACACAAATACATATACAAAATAACCTTTCATTATCCTATTTATTTTTAGAAAAAAATTAATGATTTTATTCCAAAGTTGACTTCAGCAATAGGCTGCATTATATATGTACTTTATGTAAATTCATGAGACACTGATTTGAGAATATTCCCTACTTCATTATATCATAAATAATAACTTAATTGAAAATTTCTGTACATGAAACACATATAACTTGCCTCTGAATATTTTATTGGCAAATTCATATATGTAAAGTTAGACAAAGTTGTTATTTTCCATTATTTAAATAAATCCATTAAAGTATCCACCAGTATTAGAAATAATTATTTCATTAATTAGTTTAAATACAAAAAAATTATCTAATATTTATTATTTCTTTTTCTTTAATTCTCAATAGTTTAAAAACTTGTATGTTTATATTCATGTTGGATCATAATTCCCAATATTACATTAATTAATTGTAAACCAAAATCAAAGCAATGCATTTTTTTCTTTCTGTAGTGCTGAAGATCAAACCCCAGGTCTCATGTATACTAGGCAAGCACTCTACCACTGAGCTATATTGCCAGACCCAAAACAAGCTACTAGAGGTTTACATAATATTTTCATAATGTAGAAGTACCTGGACACTCATTTCAAGTTAAACAAAAATTTAAAGAAGATCATTTAAATTCGGTTGGGTGGGGCAGTTAACCAGGAATTGAACGCAAACACACTTAACTACTGAGGTACATCCCAGTCCTTTCTATTTTTTATCTAGAGATAGGTCTTGCTAAATGCTAGGGGCTTTGCTAAGTTGCCAATGATGGTCTTGAACTTACCATCCTCCTGCCTCACCCTCCCAAGGCTGGGATTATAGGCAGGCACTACAACTGCTCCCAGCTTATTTAATTTTTTTAAAATTTATTATTATTTTGTCTTCTTAGATATACATGACAGCAGAGTATATTTTGACATATTATACATACATGTAATATAACATTCAAATCCCATGATTGCACATGATGTGGATTTTCATTGGTGGCACATTCATGTATAAACATGAGAAAGTTATGTCTGATTTATTTTACTGTCTTGCCTATTACAGCTTCTTTAATTTTAACCACATGAAATATTTATTTCAATATGATAGGCTAATGGATCTACTTATACCACTTCACCTATGATTTTTCTATTCTGTACTTTCTAATATTGTAGACAAGTAGCTATTTAAATTTAATTCAAATGGAAATCAAAAATGCAATTCCTCAGTTGCACTGTACCACAACTTAAGTGCTGAGTAGCTCAATTTGGTCAGTGAACACTGTATTCACACATATATAGAATGTTTCCTCCATTAATAAACTATAATGGAGGGTCCTTGTTGAATTATTTGTGCTTGAAATAATACGAGTAGCATTATTTCAAATTATCAACCATTGTTTTTATTTATTCTAAAACAAAAACGATGTTTAAGGTACAAATACTTGCTTGACCCTGGAATTAACAAACAAGCCCCTTCCCTCATGTAGCTTGTGTTTACTGGATGAGAAAGAAATTAGCGAGCACACACAAACTATTTTACAGTAAGAAATGCACTGAAAAGCTAGATTAGATAAGGTGAGAGAAGTGTCTTAGAAAGGTGTATTAGGCCAGACTGAATAATATGAAAAATATCTTGGAGAGAGGTCTGAATAAAGGCAGAGGGTACTGTCAATACCAATAGTCTCAATGCTTTGAGAGCATTCAATATAGACAGAATAATACAAATGTGCTGATAAAAAACACTACTTATCTGTGTGTGGTGGCACATCTGTGCAATACCAGCAGCTTGGAAGGCTGAGTGAGGAGCATTATAGGTTCAAGACCCTAAGCAAATTAGAAAGACCGTGTCTAAAAATTTTGAAAAGTTGGGATGTTTGGAATGTGCCTAAGTGTTTATAGATATGTCTCCTTGGATTTAATCCCTGATACCAGAAAGATAAATATATAAATAAAAACCAAACCCACTCCTTAGTGTGGGTCAGGGGAGAATCTCTGAGTAATTAGAAGCAAAGAGCAGTAACAGCAGTCAGAATATGTCTATGTCTTGCCTTTATCTCTTCATCAGAATTTTGAAGTACATATTATAATGTGACAGAAAGCAACAGAGTGATTCTGGGATGCTGTGCATGGCATAATATGGTTTATTATTTTATTTTTAGGAATATTATTTTTATTTTCTAAAATAAAATTAGCTTATGTAGCTCTTTCAAGATTTGAAGAAAAATTAGACATCACCATTGAGTCCTGAAAATGATTCCTGGTGAGGACACACACACACAGAGATAGAAATATGTGATAATATATAAACATAAACTGCATTATACAGGTTATACATATCAAAAATACTTATAAAAATCTAAGGTGTGGAAATCATTTATCTAAAATATCAACAAGCTACGGATTTTAAAAAAATGTATTTTATCTTTGTTATAAGCTTGTAATTATATCAAACAGGAACTCCATAGGGTTAAAAATTTTATGATTGAAATGTTCAAATCATATTACATTCATTCTTTTTTAAATTTATTTTTATTTTAAACAAATGGGATACATCTAGTTTCTCTGTACATGAAGTAGAGGCATACCATTTGTATAATCATACATTTATGTAGGTAATAGATTTTGATTCATTCTGTTATTTTTTCTTCTCCCCACCACTTCCACCCCTCTTTTCCCTCTATACAGTCCCTCCTTCCTCCATTCTTGCCCCCTCCCACCCCCCATTATTTGTCATCATTCACTTATCAGCAAGATAATTCATCCTTTGGTTTTTTGACATTTGCTTATCTCACTTAGCATGATATTCTCCAATTCCATCCATTTGCCTGCAAATATCATAATTTTATTATTCTTTATGGCTGAGTAATATTCCATTCTATATATATATACCACAGTTTCTTTATCCATTCATCAATTGAAGGGCATCTAGGTTGGTTCTAAAAGTTTTATGGTGGAATATTTCGACTCTTCTAAATATAGAATCATGTCATCAGCAAAGAGTGATACTTTTAGTTCTTCTTTTCCTATTTGTATCCCTTTAATTTCCTTGGTCTGTCTAATTGCTCTGGCTACAGTTTCAAGGACAATGCTGAGTACAAGTGGAAAAAGAGGGCATCCCTGACTTGTGCCAGTTTTTAGGGGGAATGCTTTCAGTTTTTCACCATTGAGAATGATATTGTCCATGGACTTAGCATAGATGGCTTTTACAATGTTACGGAACGTTCCCACTATCCCTATTTTTTCTACTGTTTTGAGCATGAAGCGATGCTGAATTTTATCAAATGCTTTTTCTGCATCTATCAAAATAATCATGTGATTCTTGACTTTAAGTCTGTTGATATGGTGAATTACATGTATTGATTTCCAGATGTTGAACCAAACTTGCATCCCTGGGATGAAATCCACTTGATGATGGTGCACTATTTTTCTAATACATTTTTGTATGCAATTTGCTAAAATTTTGTTCAGAATTTTTGCATCTATGTTCATTAAGGATATTGGTCTGAAATTTTCTTTCCTCGATGTGTCTCTGTCTGGTTTAGATATTACGGTGATATTGGCTTCATAGAATGAGTTTGGTAGAGTTCCCTCCTCTTCTATTTCATGGAATACTTTGAGAAGTATTGGAATGAGCTCTTCTTTAAAGGTTTTGTAGAGCTCAGCTGACAACCCATCTGGTCCCGGACTTTTCTTTGTTGGTAGGCTTTTGATGACTTCTTCTATTTCATTACTTGAAATTGATTTATTTAAATTGTGTATGTCCTCCTGTTTCAGTTTAGGGAATTCATATGTCTCTAGAAACATGTTAATGTCTTTGAGATTTTCTATTTTGTTGGAGTATAGATTTTCAAAATAACTTCTTGTTATGTTTTGTATTTCATGCATGTCTGTCATGACATTTCCTTGTTCATTCCAAATTTTAGTAATTTGAGTTTTCTCCCTCCTTCTCTTTGTTAGTGTGGCTAAGCATTTATTAATTTTGTTTATATTTTCAAAGAACCAACCATTTGTTTTGTCAATTTTTTCAATTGTATCTTTTGTTTCAATTTCATTGATTTCAGCTCTGATCCTACCTTCAGCTCTATGTCCTATCTTCTACTTTTGGTGTTGCTCTGTTCTTTTTCTAGGGCTTTGAGCTATACTGTTAATTTGTTTATTTGTTGATTTCTTCTTTTTTTATTAAATGCGCTCCATGAAATTTATTTTTCTCTAAGTACTGCTTTCATAGTGTCCCAGAGATTTTGATATGATGTACCTTTTTTCTTGTTTACCTCTAAGAATTTTTTATTTACCTCCTTATGTCTTCTGTTATCCATTCATCTTACAATAGCATATTATTTAATCTCCAGGTGTTGGAGTACTTTCTGTTTTTTATTCTGTCATTTATTTCTAATTTCAATCAATTATGATCTGATAGAATACAAGGTAGTATCTCTATCATTTTTTATTTGCTAACATTAGATTTGTGGCATTGAATATGGTCTATTTTAGAGAAGGATCCATGTGCCACTTAGAAGAAAGTGTATTCACTATTTGTTGGATGGTATATTTTATATATGTCCGTTAAGTCTAAATTATTAATTGTGTTACTGAGATCTATGGTTTCTTTGTTCAATTTTTGTTTGGGAGATTTTTTCCAGTGGTGAGAGAGTTGTGTTGAAAAAACCTAGCATTATTGTGTTGTGGTCTATTTGATTTCTGGAATTGAGAAGGATTTGTTTGATGTACATGGATGAGCCACTATTTGGGGCATAGATATTTATGATTGTTATGTCTTGTTGATTTATGCTTCCCTTAGGCAGTCTTTATCCCTTCTGACTAACTTTGGCTTGAAGTCCACATTATCTGATATGAGGATGGATACTCCAGCTTTTTTTGCTGTGTCCATGTGCCTGGTATGTTTTCCCCCATACTTTCACCATTAGTCTGTGGGTATCTCTTTCTATAAGATGAGTCTCTTGCAGGCAGCATATTGTTGGCTCTTTCTTTTTACCCAATCTGTTAGTCTATGTCTTTTGATTGATGAGTTCAGGCTTTTAACATTCGGGGTTATTATTGAGATATGATTTGTATTCCCATACATTTGACAATTTTTTTTTTTTTTTGGACACGACTTGGCTTCTTTTTTATTTGGCTATTCATTTAGGTCCTCCCTTTGCTGATTTACATCATTGTACTTCATCTCTTCCTCATGGAACATTTTGCTGAGAATGTTCTGTAGTGTTGGCTTTCTTTTTGTAAATTCTTTTAGTTTTTTTTGTCATGGAAGGATTTTATTTCATCGTCAAATCCGAAGGTAAGTTTTGCTGGGTATAAGATTCTTGGTTGGCATCCATTTACTTTCAGAGCTTGAAAAATGTTGTTCCAGGTCTTTCTAGATTTTAGGATCTGGGTTGAAAAATCTGCTGATATCCGTATTGGTTTTCCCCTGAATGTAATTTGATTCTTTTCTCTCACAGACTTTAAAATACTTTCTTTATTTTTTATGTTAGGTATTTTCATTATAATGTGACGTGGTGTGGGTCTATTGTAATTTTGTATATTTGGAGTCCTATAAGTCTGTTCTACTTGATTTCCCATTTCACTATTCAGATGGGAAATTTTCTGATATTATATTATTGAATAGATTGCTCTTCCCTTTAGTTTGTTTCTCTAAGCCTTCCTCAATCCCAATAATTCTTAAATTTGGCATTTTCATGATATCCCTTATTCTTGTAAATTGTGTTTATGATTGTTTACCATCTTCTCTGTTTGGTCAACTTTGTTTTCAAGATGAAATATTTTGTCTTCAATGTCTGAGGTTCTATGTTCCAGGTGTTGTAGCCTATTGTTTATGCTTTCTATGGAGTTTTTAACTTGGTTTATTGTTTCCTTCATTTCAATGATTTCTTTCTGTATTTTTTTCAGTATCTCTACCTCTTTATTGACATGATCTTTTGCTTACCACATTTGCTCTTTTAACTGTTGAGTGGTGTGATCATTCAAAGGCTGCATTTGCTCTTTCATCTCATTGTTTGCATCTCTGATCATTTTAATTATGTACATTCTGAATTCCCTTTCTGACATTTCTTCTGCCATGCTCTCATTGGATTCTATTGTTGTACCATCTAGGTTTGTTGGGACATTTTCTTCCCTTGTTTTCTCATACTGGTCAGATATCTACCCCTCTAGTTGTGAAACTCTATTGCCTTATATTGTCCCTATAGATTTTCAATAACTTGCCTCCTAGCCTTCAGTAGCCTGAAGTCTTGGAGGAACTTGATAATGCAGTGATACACAATGAAGCTTCCCCTCTATGGGTGGTGGCCTTCAGGTGGTATATATTTCCTGCTGGTGAGCAGAGGTGCCTCCACACTTGTTGAGTGATGGTCAGTTAAAAGGGGACTAGACTGCAGGCTGGGGCATGGCTGGTCTGGGCCTGTGTCTCTAGTTCTACCACCCTGGTGGAAAAGCCTCACCCAGCAGGGAAGACTTACACAGTTGTGACGTCTCACTGGGCAGGTCTCCTCTGAGAAGTTCCTTTGATCCAGAAATACCACCTGGGTGGGCAGCCCTACTCTTCAACATTCACAGGGGTCTGGTACTACCTCCTGGATGAGGGAGCCTTGCCCTGCAATTGAGACTCTTGCTTGTCAGCCCTCCTCTGTGATGTTCCCTGGGGTCTGGAATTACCACCTGGTTGGGGGGCCTGGCCCTGTGAGGTACTCTCTCTTTGAGTGGTCCTCCTCTACGATGTTCCCTGGGACTGGACCTACTTCCCAGGCCTGGGACCCTAGCTCTGTGCCGAAGCCTCTTGATGAGCAGTTCTCCAATTCAATGTTCCTGGTTGTCTGGGTTCACGGCTCCAACGGGGTAGTCTCACTGGGCAACTCTACTCCATGAAGTTCGCTGCATTCTGGGACTACTGACCTGTCCAGGGAGCAATGCCTAATGGGAGAGACTCACCTGGCTTCTCTGCATTGGTCCTGAGTCTCTCAATACCACCTCTTCTTGAATACTGAGTCCTGTCAAAGGACCTCCAGTCTCCTGTAGGGGTCTCAGGAAGGAGCCACCCTTCTGATGATGATGGCCATGCCCTCAGGAATAATTCAAAATGTCTGCACCAGCCTCCAAAGAAGCTGGGGAGTCCCAGCAGAGGGTGTGCTGAGTCAGCACAGAGGCAAGTGCAGTGTCCCTCAGGAGTAGTGTGGCAGGCAGGCAGTCTCAGCAATGATGTCTGACCTCAGTGTGGGGGTCAGGTGGGTTGGCTCACTCAGCATGATGGTGTCCTACCTTGGCTTGGGGTCAAGCGGGCCATGACTTATTATTAAGGAGAGCACTGATTACAGAATAACAAATAGAAAAGGGTGTGCATAGACAGTAATGAAAACAGGAAAAACAACTTCCAGGGTAGGAGTTTAGATCAGATGTGATGCTGACATGGATATGTATGGTAACAATGGGAGAGAAAGTTTGGATTTCCTGGGAATGATGAAATTTTCCCATATTATGTCTCTGCTTTTCCTCCAGTCATTGAACATGAAGCCAGTGTTCCAAAGCTCATATTATGATGCAATTTTTATTTCTGTTTAGCCATGAAGTACTCTATTCTGATTAATGAATCATACTGACCCCATACTAAATCTCAGAGATGTTGGATTATTTGAAATTAATTCAAAAGCCTATAATCACACTTTAACAATCACTAGCAGGTTTGGGATAAAAGAATGGTCTTCATGTTATTTCTCATGAAAGTATATCTCTAGTCTTCACATACTTTATTTGATAAGCATTTTCCATTGCCCATTATCAAATGAGTGCTCCTTGATGTTCTTGCTCCATAAATATAATGTTACCTTGGATGCATCAATAGATGTATATAATGCTGTTTAGTGATCATCTAATTTCCTTTTCCATCACATGTTTGGTAAAAATGAATTGAATGAGAAATAACACAATAAGAACTAAAGGAAAGATAGTATGAGATATTTTATTAATAGGGCATTAGATTAAAGAAGCAGAGAGGGTCAGATATTCTAAGAATGTTAAAATAATACTAGCAAATTGCATCTCTATTATCCTGTAGAGGAGAGAGAGGAGCATAGAAGGAAAATATTCTAGCTGAACTTCTCCTTTGATATATTTTCTCTGCAAGAGGGTGAATGTGCTATAAATATCTACACAAATATTTTAGTGTATATATAAATAAATTGAATAGATTACTTCATGACAGGAAGACTCTAACAAACATATTTTTATCACCTTTTTGTTACACTTGTTATGAAATCCTATTCCATAATTCATATAGCTATTATCCTTCAAAGCATCTCTGAGGAAATCCCTTTCTATTTTCTACTAAAGTACCACTCAATCCCTATGATTATATTCTCATACAGCAAGCATTTTTTGTATTCATATAATGGTTCCAAACACAATAATAAATTTTTAATAATAAAATTTTTAATAACATCAAATTTATTATTTTATTGAGGAAAATATTTGAGATAATATTATGAAGTTATTAGGAAAAAGAACAAAGTTGAATCTCTAAATATTTCCACTTTGTATGTTCAATGTTCAACTTGAATATTCTGCTTATAAAAGAAAAACCATGCAGTTTACCAGGTAAGCAAGTACTTACCTGGCAGAAAAGTATTAGATCATACAAAAGGTTTTCATTCATGAACTTCTCTTTCATATTATCAAAACTAAATAGTAACATTCCCAGAGTATAATTTTGGTGCCATACTTAAATTGGTAAGCCACCTAGGTATTTTTACTGTTCTCTATTTCATTACTATTTTGTTTTGTTTTGTTTTTCATAGTATTTAATAATGTGGGATGTTGATTTCACTCAGTTGGTTAGATTACACAAAAACTGGCTATGCATTATTTAAGAATAAAGCATAGCATGTATGAGAAAATTACTCATTCTTAAGTGTTTATGATGTATATAATTTTTCATTTCAAATTATTTATCAGACAACTATAGGGCCAACAAGCAATAAGTATGTACTGATTTTCTTTCTAATATTGTTTCTGTGTTTCTCAAACTCTTCCCACATTTGAAATAACTTCTACTTTTTATCCCCATTCCCTCACTTTATGTGCATTTCCTAAATGCATCCCTGCAAAGACAATTTTCTATTTCAGACTGACTTAAGAGAATGTGGGAAAGATGAGTACACTACTTTCTTGTATTTCTCAACTGCTTTCAACACAAAACTAATGCCTTTGTTTCTACTTCTATTCCTCCTAATCATATAAATGGGACATAAGCTTTTTTATACAATGCCCATTAATTTGTTACTCCAGTAATCAAGAATACAAACCAACACTTAAAAACCTTCTCAAGGGATTCATCATGAATCCTCTTCTTTTATTCTGTAAAAATTTAATCTCCAAATTTCCCTTTTGTTTCAAAATCAAAAGATTTTGATTGTGTGAAGACACATCAATTCTCCTTATTTGCATCACCTATTTTCTCCATTGAATGCAAACTGATTGTCCCTTTGTCAGATAAACTTATATATTCTTTTTCTACTGGTTGTATTCATATGGACCATGCTGTCATGCTCTGCTCCCAGGTCTATACTACTGATGTTTACTTTTCAAAAAAATATGTGTTTTCACTTTTAAATAATATTGAAAGTACTTTCATATAATTTAACCTCCTCTGAGTAGTCTCTTCCATTGCAGCATTTTCGCACATGCTGAATATCCTCCTTCCCACATCAAAACTTCTCAATGGTTTTACAAATATCGTCAGTATTATAAGTAAAACAATATTTATAAAAAGCCAAGATACTCCTGTGTGTGAGATAAACTAAGCATTTTACATAAAATTGCTTTGTTCATTCTTCTCCCAGATTTTACATAGCTACTCCTCTCTTTATATTTTTTAAGAGGAAACAAGCTGCAAATTTTAATTTCTCAGGTTCACAGAGCTACAAATACCTATATGTGTTCTAAGTTTTCCACTGTAGTTCATCTAACCTGTACATATTTTTTTTTGTTTTAGTAAAGCATTTTACTTACACTTAAATGTATATCTCTTTCTGATACTCTACATATTCAAGGAAAGCTGCTCAAAAATTTGAAAGTGGACAAACTTATGGTGACATATCAGTATGATAGTCATCAGAGAAAAGATGTAAAATATATTATTTAAACAATTAACTATATTAGCAGAAATGAATAATAATCAGAATAAATGCAGGGAGATTTGTAAATTCAAAACTACATTGATCAGAAATGTAACCAGACAATTATGAGAGCATAGAACTGCACCAAAAGAGCACCAATTATCATGTGAACTCGATAATAAGTGTCAACTGAGCCTAACATGCAAAAGGCAGTAGAAAAGGCCCTAACTGGGAATTAAAGAATGCCTATATATATGTTACTTTTCTGAATAAATCTATTTTATTTGCATGAAACTAAATCTACAAGAGACAATTGTTAAACCATTGCAGTGCTTGGTAATGTGGCAGAAAATAATATAGTAAAAATCATGCATGTATTGCTATTGAAAGGTACTCAATTCATGTGAACAATTCTAATATAAAATTCTAAAAATAGCATTGAAACACCATCAGAGATGTCTTAAAATAGAGTTTTGGATAGAAAACCAGAAACTGTATGTTGAAAAACTAGAGAAAAATGTAATATTCCCCCTACATGCTTGAATTTCTCAGTTACTGAGATACATAAGATTAATTTGACATATATGGAAAAATTAGAACTATATTCACTTTATTTGCTTATCTTTTTTGGTGGTGGGGAGATGGATTGATTCCTAAGAATGCAGTGGAGTTAACAAGTACAGGCATATTATACTGGATAATACTCATTTAATTCAAGACAATAATTATTCTAAATTATATACTAAAATATCTTATTGGGGAAATTAAAGAGATTATCTGCATATAGTAAAGTAATGAAGTGATTAGTCTATACAGCCACAAGGGAGGAACTAAGGCATAATTGAGATATAAAATGATCATTTTTTGTGTCATAAAGTAAAAGTATGAGTTAATTCTTGCACTGAATCACCTGAGAGCCATTTAAACCTTAATCAAAAAGAAAAAGAAAAAAAGTCAGAAGAAAAATGATGAGGACATGTGCAAACACATAAGAACCAAACAGTAAATTTTACAAGCAAGAAATATGTCTATGGTGTGAGTTTCTTATAGGGGACTTTGAAGATAACATGGAAAAGTAAAATTTAGAGCAAAAACTTGCCTTGCAACCATATATTGCCATTAGTGAATGTGGGAAATAGCTGGGCCAGGCTAATTAGACAAATCACAATATCATATATTTAACCAAGAATATAAATGATATTTTGATTTTCTTTTAGAAAATAACTTTCCAGTTCATTCCTTCTATCATTCCTAAGGATGATGTTTTCTATACTTTCTTGGCTTCACAAGGCATTATATTTGAAATATTTACTTACTTGTAATCATGTTTTACAATACTGAATTTTGAGATCACATGCAGCATTTCCTACAGAGTAGCTGTAATAATAGTAATAATAATTATAAAAACATCTACATCCCTATGTTGAAAGCAACCGACTTACTCCCTTCTAACAATTACCTTAACTAATTCTATTAAGTCTCATTTCCTCAGTGGGAAAAAGTATTTCAAAGAGGATTAATAACTAACTTTTGCACGTGTATCTATCTACTGATGCCCACTGAAACCCCGACTAAATTGTAAATGCTGTAACAGGAGGGGCTTAGTCTTGCTAGAAAGAAAAGCTATTTCTGTGTTTTTTATAATAGTTTTGAGTTCCTATTTATGATTTCTGAGAAGAAATAAACCAAAGAAAGAATGCATAATAATTTGAAATATTTTAGAAAATTAATGATCTTATGCAACTCTCTTGTGGGTATTTATTATATCAATTAATTTTTAAATTTTTCATGTGTATAGAACTAAAATGTGTAATACTTATGTTTGATGATTACCTTCTTTTTGTCATTTCCTACACATAATTTTATCTAAATTCATCACAAACTATTTTTTTTGAACCAGGAAGTGAACCCAGGGATGATTAAACACTAAGACACATCCCCTGATCTTCTTTTGTATTTTATTTTTTTAGCAGGTTTTTGCTGAGTTGCTTAGGGCCTTGCAAAATTGCTGAGTCTTATTTTGGAGTTGTGATTCTCCTGCACATGTCACCTAAGCCACTAGTGTTACATGTGTGCACACCATATACTGCTAATTATTTAAAACTTGAAATTTTGATGAATGAATAAAGAAAATGTTGTATTTGTACACATGGAATAGTATTTGTCCTTGAAAAAGAATTTGCAACAATATAGGTAGAAAACTATTATTAACTTTCTTATAAAAATTAACTGGTTGGAGGCAGAGGCAGAATCCAAAATTCAAAGACAGCCTCAGCAACTTAGCAAGGCCCTAAGCAATTTACTGAGAATAAAATATAAGGAGATGGGGATTTGGTCCATTGGTTAAGTATCACTAAGTTTAATTCATGGTATGAAAAAAATTGGCTCTGTGAGAAAGCAGTTTTACTCCTAGATATAGAGGATGGAAAAATAGATTAAAATATACCAAAAGAGAAAATACTTGACAAAACTGTAAATGTGCACAGCAGCCAAACACTAAAAATAATACAAATGTTTATTAATTGGAGCTTGAGTAAGAAGTCATAGTATGTTCATATGGTAGACTATTTTTCAGCAATATAAAGGAGTGAATTATTGGTTGATGCAACAGCATGGATGAATTTCAAAAACTCAAAATTTAGTGATATAATTCAGCATAAACCCCTCCTTCTGGGTGCACATTCCTTTAGGATACAGACTTCCCTCACACATGTACCCTTCTTGCCATCTTCTGCATCACTGTGGCAAGTTGTCTCTTCCCAAAGCCATATCTGCCATCTCTTCCACACCCTTGTTCCTCTATCATCCCACCAAAACTTCTCTCCTAAGGTCTGTGAGGACACCTTTATCATGAAATATAAAGATCATATTTTCAGTCCTTAACTTTTTGACATTTTTCTGTTGAAGACAGCTTGAAGTTCTTTCTTTGCTTTTTTCTGCTCTATATTCAACATCCACATATCTAATTATCCCTTCTGTGTGTGGATGTCCACCAGACACATAAAGTTTAATAGATTCAAATTTGAAGTAAGGTCTTCTGCACACCATCCTTTTATTTTATTCTTTCCACATGTGATCTTTCTGTACAGAAATGAAATGCCTTCTTCTAAGCTGGAAGACAGGATGCACCCTCAACAATGTTCTTTCTTAGTTGTGGGTCCTATGTTATCCAGATATCCATTGCTCTGGCAAATTACTTGAAGAATCAACTAGAAAGAAGGAAGATTTAATTTGGCTTATGATTTGGCCCCATTGCTCTTGGCTTCTAAGAGGCAGAACATCATGGTGGGGAGTATGTAGTAAAGCAAATATAATCAATTCATAGTTGAAAGAAAGGTGAGGGAGAGGGGAGAGATAGATATAGGGATGGGGGTAAGGTTAAAGTTATAGTCCTCAATGACAGACCTCCAAGGACCTACTGCCTTCTGGCTCTTTATCTTAAAATTTCCAGTTTTCCCCAAATTTTATTTTGCTATGGATCCACCAATGGATTAATCCATTGGTTAGTTTGTAGCCCTCAAATTTCAACAATGTTCAGAACACCCTGCCTGTAAACATTGTTGTACCAGGGATATTTGGGAGGTTTTGTGGGACATTGATGATCCAAACCACACATGTCTTATCTCCTAAACATCTCCTTAAGCTGCTGCTTCTCTGTTATCCAAGCTACCACTGTAATTTCTTAATTAAACTACAGCAATCACCTCCTAGTAGCTCTTCTGGTTTCCACTCATGCCTAGCCACAACCCAGTGCATTTTCTGAATGATGTTTCTAAAGATGTTTTGTATTGGGTAATCCCTTGCTTAAAATCCTTCATGGTACACTCTTCTTTATTTTAAAATTCCAACTCTGCTTTGCATGTGATATTTCCTTCATCAGAAACACCCTTGGTTCTGGCTGTTGATTCCCTCTTATTTATTCTACAGGTCTCACTTTATACATTTCTTTCCTGGAACATTTTTCCTTGTTCCCTAAGGCTCAAGAATCCTCCTCATATGTTTCAGGAAGTATATTTCTTGTCATATAATTACTGTATTTGTTTCTCTTTTGCCTGGAACCAGGGTTGGAAAAAAGTGTCTGATAAGCACTTCCTGAAAATTTATAATGAAATCACTTTCTTTCCACCAATGGTGATCAAACTTGAGTTGCTATGGAATCACCTGGAGGATCAATTAAACCATAGCCTCCTGGCTCTACCACTAGAGTTTCTGTTCATCAGCTTGGGGTTGTGCTGATGGTAAGGCTGGAATTAGATATTGGCAGGGATCTGAGAGTGAAACACTGAAGCATCCGGAGGGGAGAGTTCTCATCAGGAGAGACTCACAGGTCCAGGTGTAAGTTACAACCCCCCAGTATGTGGAATGGGGACCTTTGTTTGCACATGAAAGATGCACAATATTCCCTTGTGAATACATTCATATTTCAACTTGCCTTTTAATGGTATTGGGGATTATTTTTCTCAAGGAACTTACTGAGAATCTATTAGGGACATTTCTTAGTAAGTTAGGCAACAAGTGACTTATTAGACTTATCACCACCTGCTTTTAAAAGAAAAACACTTTACTAGTTTACTATAAAGTATATATTCACATTTGAAATTTTATAAGAACAGGAAAACATGATTTCATGCCTCTTCAGGTAGAAACAGAATAAACAAGGATAGGTAGAGAGAAAACCAACAAAGAAACATCAAATTTAAATCTGAGAAGCTGTTATGAGCACCCTCACCTTACTCCCCAATATTATGCTCCTCCAAAAATAAATTGTTTAAAAGAAATTGAATCTTAGAGTATTGTGAGTCAAATTAATGTTCATATATATTGTTAGTTTTCATAATGTTCCTTTAGACTAAATAAAGTGAAGGGGAAAATGTCTTTAGAGGCTCATCAGTATATTCTGCACATTATGTGTTGACTGGATGACATTAACATAGAGGCCCTGAGAGGAGCAGAGGACTGTAACAGACCCCATTCTCCATGATTAAGTGTTGAGTCAAGAGATAGATATCCCCTTGCCCCCCATACCCTTGCCACTTCTCATGTTCACTATCTACAAAATTTCTTTTAAAAAAGTTGAGTCCATTACCCCTAAAATTACTCTCAGTTTCAAGTATCTGCATCCCTTCTCCACTTGGGTGTATATCTGGCTCTTATTTACATTTCTATATAATCTCCTTGTTTTCCTAAATAAATATTTGTGCTTCTTCTGATATGTCCTTAAATTCCTTTCTAATGTGTAAGTCAAGAACCTGCCAGGGCCAAGTGGAGATTGCCATTTCCTTTCTGGGTTAATTTCTTAGATCCTATTCAGTGATACCATGAAGAAAGCCCACTATGACTTTCATTTTCATGTTTGAAAGGATCAATTTCTTTGTCCCTTTTTCAAATATTTATTTCCCTTTATATTTTTGGAGAGTTGCCTCTTTATCTTCTTTGCTTATTTCTATAGAAGTCATTCATAAATTTTTCTTATTGAAGAAAAGCTACTTATATTAATATTAATATTTTCCATGACTTTCCCTATAGTTTCATAAAAATGATTTTGTTTTTTAGCCCATTAAGCCCTAAGTATCAATTCTGTGAACATACAAATCATATGTTCTCTCAAAGATACCACAAGTGGTATGTTTGTTGAACAACTTAAGTTTTTATAGGTGTTCCACATCTGGAATGATGGAACAGAATGGATCAATTGGAAGGTGTTCAAGATGGCCAATTAGAGGGCGGCTGCATTTCATGTTGCTCCAGGATGCAGGATTCAAAAGAGGAGATAGTGAGAGACTTGGGACCAACTCAAATCCGCCGGGTGAGTCTCTCCCGTTGGGGAGGCGTCGCAGATGGGGCGGTAGCCCGGGAACACAGGGAACTTTGTGAGGTAGAGTTACTCGGCAAGACGCTCCTCCCCCCACTGGAGCAGTAAACACGGACAACTGGGATCATCATAGAGGAGGTGGCTCAGCACAGCGCTTGGACTCGGAGCAACCACTGCTGCTCCTGGTGGCTGCCTGAAGAGGAGCTGCGTGGTGAGCTGTTTAGACTCAGAGTGACCACTTCTGAACACTGGGGGGTTGCCCGGAGGAAGAGGAGAAGCACGGCGGGTCGCTTGGTCTAGGAGTGACTGCATCAGAGCCACAGGCGGTTGCCAGAGGAGGAGGTGAGTGGTGAGTTGTTTGGACTCAAAGTGACCGCTCCTGAACACTGGTGGCTTACTTGGAGGAGGAGCACGGTGGGTCGCTTGGTCTCCGAGCAACCGCTCCTGAACACCTGGGGGGTACCCCCTGAGGAGGAGGAGGAGCAGGGTGGGTCACTTGGAATCAGAGTGACTGCCTAGGGCTACGGGCGGTTGGTGGGAGGAGAAGACGCAAAGTGAGTTGCTTGGACTACTAGTGATGGCGTCAGAAACCGGGCGGCTGTCTGGAGGAGGAGGTGTGTGGCGGGTCTCTGGGTCTCGGAGCTATAATACGAGGCTCCAGGTGGCAGCTCAGAGGATGGGCCAAATAGCCAGGCAATTAGGTGCAGAGCAGGGTCCCAGGACTGACTTCTTGGTGGAAGAGCCACACAGAGACATGCCTAGGGGTGGAGTGAAGTTTCCAGGACTGTGGGCAGATTCTCTGAGGAGAGACAGCCTAAGGAGACTCTTCTGTGAAGGGTGAGTCTCCCAGGCCCAGGAGGTAGATCTGGGCCCCTGGGAACATTGCAGAGGAAGACAGCCCAGCCCAGGCAGTAGTTGTAGATTGAGGGGAACCTCTAGGAGGGGAACTGACCTGTGAGACCTCCCCACCTGGTGAGTCTTCCCTGCTGGGTGAGGTTTTCCCACAAGGACAGTAAAACCAGAGACACAGGCACAAACAGGCCTTGCATCAGCCCGCAGCCTAGTTCCCCTTTGGATGACCATTGGTCAACAAGTGGAGGCACCTCTGCCCATTATCAGGGAATATACCCCACCTGAGGGTCACCTACCCTAGAAAGGCAGCTTCCTTGTGGAGCACCGCATTATCAACTTCCTCCAAGACTGCAGGCTACTGAAGGATAAGAGGGGATATACTAGCAATCTTCAGGGACATTATAAGTCAATAGAGGAAATCTGCAATATCTTAATGACCACTGATTCCTGAACAATATGAGAAAACAAGGGAAGAAAATGCCCCCCAAATATCTAGATGTTACATCGATAAAATCCAATGACAGCATGGCAGAAGAAATGATAGAAAGGGAGTTCAGAATGTACATAATTAAAATGATCAGGGAAGCAAACGATGAGATGAAAGAGCAAATGTAGGCATTGAATGATGAGATGAAAGAGCAAATGCAGGCATTTGAATGGTAGCACCAATTGACAGTTAAAAGAGCAAATCCAGGAAGCAAAAAATCATTTCAATAAAGAGTTAGAGATATTGAAAAAAAAAAAAACCAAACAGAAATCCTTGAAATGAAGGAAACAATAAACCAAATTAAGAACTCCATAGAAAGCATAACCAATAGGATAGAACACCTGGAAGACAGAACCTCAGATATTGAAGACAAAGTATTTAACCTTGAAAACAAAGTTGAACAAACAGAGAAGATGGTAAGAACTCATGAACAGAATCTCCAAGAACTATGGGATATCATGAATAGGCCAAATTTGAGAATTATTGGGATTGAGGAAGGCTTAGAGAAACAAACAAAAGGAATGAACAATCTATTCAATGAAATAATATCAGAAAATTTCCCAAATCTGAAGAATGAAGTGGAAAATCAAGTTCAAGAGGCTTATAGGACTCCAAATATACAAAATTACAACAGACCGACACCAAAGTACATTATAATGAAAATACCAAACGTAAAAAATAAAGACAGAATTTTAAAGGCTGTGAGAAAAAGAACCAAATTACATTCAGGGGGAAACCAATACGGATATCTTCAGATTTTTCAAACCAGACCCTAAAAGCTAGAAGGGCCTGGAACAACATTTTTCAAGCTCTGAAAGAAATGGATGCCAACCAAGAATCTTATATCCAGCAAAACTTACCCTCAAATTTGATGATGAAATAAAATCATTCCATAATAAACAAAAGCTAAAAGAATTTACAAAAAGTAAGCCAGCATTACAGAATATTCTCAGCAAAATATTCCATGAGGAAGAGTTAAAAAATAAAGAAGCAAATCAGCAAAGAGAGGAATTATTCTAAAGGAACTGTCAAATAAAGGAGGAACCAAGGTGTGTCAAATAAATAAATAAATGAATAAATAAATAAATAATTTTAAAAAATGAACCAAATGACCGGGAACACAAATCATATCTCAATAATAACACTGAATGTCAGCGGCCTAAATTCATCAATCAAAAGACATAGACTGGCAGATTGGATTAAAAGAAAGATCCAACAATATGTTGCCTACAAGATACTCACCTCATAGAAAGAGATACCCATAGACTAAAGGTGAAAGGATGGGGAAAAACATACCATGCACATGAACTCAACAAAAAAGCTGGAGTATCCATCCTCATTTCAGATAATGTGGACTTCAAGCCAAAGTTAGTCAGAAGGGATAAAGAAGGACATTTCATACTGCTTAAGGGAAGCATAAGTCAGCAAGATATAACAATCATAAACATCTGTGCCCAAAACAGTGGCTCATCCATGTATGTCAAACAAATCCTTCTCAAATTTAGAAACCAAATAGACCGTAACACAATAATACTAGGTGATTTTAACACGCCTCTCTCACCACTGGACAGATCTTCCAAACAAAAATTGAACAAAGAAACCATAGATCTCAATAACACAATCAATAATTTGGACCTAACAGACATTTATTGAATATACCATCCAACCAAGAGCGAATATACTTTCTTCTCAGCAGCACATAGATCCTTCTCTAAAATTGACCATATATTATGCCACAAAGCTAATTTTAGCAAATACAAGAAGATAGTGACACTACCTTGTATTCTATCAGATCATAATGGATTGAAGTTAGAAATAAATAAAAGAGTAAAAAACAGAAACTACTCCAACACCTGGAGATTTAACAATATGCTATTATATGATGAATGGATAACAGAAGATATTAGGAAGGAAATTAAAAAATTCTTAGAGGTAAATGAGAACAAAGAAACATCATATCAAAATCTCTGGGACACTCTGAAAGCAGTACTTAGAGGAAAATTTATTTCATGGAGCGCATTTAATAAAAGAAGTAAAATTCAACAAATAAAGGACCTAACACTACAGCTCAAAGCCCTAGAAAAAAAGAACAGACCAGCACCAAAAGTAGTAGAAGACAGGAAATAGTTAAACTCAGAGCTGAAATCAACGAAATTGAAACAAAAGAAACAATACAAAAAATTGACAAAATAAATAGTTGGTTCTTCAAAAACATAAACAAAATTGATAAACCTTTAGCCACACTAAAAAGAGAAGACGAGAGAAAACCCAAATCACTAAAATTAGGAATGAACAAGGAAATATCACAACAGACACGACTGAAATACAAAACATAATTAGAAGCTATTTTGAAAATCTATACTCCAACAAAATAGAAAATTTCCAAGACATCAACAGGTTTCTAGAGCCATATGAATTGCCTAAACTGAACGAGGGGGACATACACAATTTAAATAGACTAATTTCAAGTAATGAAAGAGAAGAAGTCATCAAAAGCCTGCCAACAACGAAAAGTCCAGGACCAGATGGGTTCTCAGCCGACTTCTACAAAACCTTTAAAGAAGAGCTCATTCCAATACTTCTCAAAATATTCCATAAAATAGAAGAGGAGGGAACCCTCCCAAACTCATTCTATGAAGCCAATATTACCCTGATACCTAAACCAGACAGAGACACATCGAAGAAAGAAAATTTCAGACCAACATCCTTAATGAACATCGACGCAAAAATTCTCAACAAAATTTTAGCAAATCGCATACAAAAACATATTAAAAAGATAGTGCACCATGATCAAGTGGGTTTCATCCCAGGGATGCAAGGTTGGTTCAACATCAGGAAATCAATAAATGTCATTCACCATATCAATAGACTTAAAGTCAAGAATCACATGATTATTTCAATAGATGCAGAAAAAGCATTTGATAAAATACAGCACCCCTTCATGCTCAAAACACTACAAAAAATAGGGATAGTGGGAACATTCCTTAACATTGTAAAGGCCATCTATGCTAAGCCTATGACTAATATCATTCTAAATGGTGAAAAACTGAAAGCATTCCCCCTAAAAACTGGAACAAGGCAGGGATGCCCTCTTTCACCACTTCCATTCAATATCATCCTTGAAACTCTATCCAGAGCAATTAGACAGACCAAAGAAATTAAAGGGATACAAATAGGAAAAGAAGAACTCAAACTATCCCTATTTACTGATGATATGATTATATACTTAGAGGAACCATGAAACTCCACCAGAAAACTTTTAGATCTCATAAGTGAATTCAGTAAAGTACCGAGATACATGATCAATGCACATAAATCTAAGGCATTTTTATACTTAAGTAATGAATCTTCAGAAAGAGAAATTAGGAACACTACCCCATTCACAATAGCATTGAAAAAAATGAAATATTTGGGAATCAATCTCACAAAAGAGGTGAAAGACCTCTACAATGAGAACTACAGAACACTAAAGAAAGATATTAAAGAAAGCCTTAGAAGATGGAAAGATCTCCCATGTTCTTGGATAGGAAGAATTACTATTGTCAAAATGGCTATACTACCAAAAGTACTATACAGATTCAATGCAATTCCAATTAAAATCCCAATGATGTACCTTACAGAAATAGAGCAAGAAATTATGAAATTTATCTGGAAGAATAAAAAACCCAGAATAGGTAAAGCAATCCTTGGCAGAAAGAGTGAAGCAGGGGGTATCGCAATACCAGATCTTCATCTCTTCTACAAAGCAATAGTAACGAAAACGGCATGGTATTGATACAAAAATGAAAGTTGGATCAATGGTACAGAATAGAGGACATGGACACAAAACCAAATAAATACAATTTTCTCATACTAGACAAAGGGGCCAAAAATATTCAATGGAGAAAAGATAGCCTCTTCAACCAATGGTGCTGGGAGAATTGGAAATCCATATGCAACAGAATGAAACTAAACCCATATCTACCAGCATGCATGAAACTAAACTCAAAATTGATTAAGGACCTCGGAATCAGAACAGAGACCTTGCACCTTATAGAAGAAAAAGTAGGTCCAGTGCTTCAACATGTCGGCTTAGGACCAAACTTCCTCAACAGGTCTCCCATAGCACAAGGAATAAAAACAAGAATCAATAACTGGGATAGATTCAAACTAAAAAGCTTTCTCTCAGCAAAGGAAACTATCAGCAATGCAAAGAAAGAGCCTACAGAGTGGGAGAAAATCTTTGCCAATCATACTTCAGATAGAGCACTAATCTCCAGAATCTATAAAGAACTCAAAAAACTCTACACCATGAATGCAAATAATCTAATCAACAAATGGGCTAAGGAAATGAATAGACAATTCACAGAAGAAGATCTACAAGCAATCAACAAACATATGGAAAAATGTTCAACATCTCTAGTAATAATAGAAATGCAAATCAAAACCACCGTAAGATTCCATCTCACCCCAATTAGAATGGCGATTATCAAGAATACAAGCAACAACAGGTGTCGGCGAGGATGTGGGGAGAAAGGTACACTCATACATTGCTGGTTGGGGCTGCAACCTAGTGCAACCACTCTGGGAAGCAGTGTGGAGACTCCTTAGAAAACATGGAATGGAACCACCATTTGACCCAGCTATACCACTCCTTGGCCTATACCCAAAGGACTTAAAATCAGCATATTACAGAGATACAGCCACATCAATGTTCATAGCCGCTCAGTTCACAATAGCCAGATTGTGGAATCAACCTAGATGTTCTTCAATTGATGAATGGATAAAGAAACTGTGATATATATATATATATATATATCTATATATATATATATATATATATATATATATATATAATGGAATATTAGTCAGCCATAAAGAATGATAAAATTATGGCATTTGCAGGCAATGGATGAAATTGGAGAATATCATGCTAAGTGAGATAAGCCAATCTCAACAAACCAAAGGACGAATGATATTGGTAATAAGTGAATGATGACACATAATGGGGGGTGGGAGGGATTAGTGTTAGGGTTAGAGTTAGGGTTAGGGAGGGGGGCAAGAATGGAGGAAGGAAGGACTGTGTAGAGGGAAAAGAGGGGTGGGAGGGATGGGGGAAGGGAAAAATAACAGAATGAATCAAACAACATTACCCTATGTAAATTTATGATTACACAAATGGTATGCCTTCATGCCATGTACAGAGAAACAACATGTATCCCATTTGTTTACAATAAAAAAAATAAATGAATAAATAAAAATAAAAATAAAAATCTTTGAAAAAAATGGATCAATTTACGAAACACCTATATGCTGCAGATTTTCTATTAAAAATAAAATTATAAATCTATTCTTTAGAAAAATTTATTTTTATCTCATGAGCCATAAGAGGAATGAAGACAGAGAGGAAGGAGGGACACAGCAGAGTGATGTTTATCATGCTTTTGAAGGGATTATTTAGTGGCTGTCAAATTTTAACTTACATGGGAATCACTTGGAGATCTTGTTAATGAACAGAATGGATTCGGTAGGTCCAGGTCAAGTCTGAGAATGTGCACTCAGTTCTGCTTCCAGGTGAGTTGGATGGTTCATGGACTACAACAGGATCACCTGGGCTCTACATTGTAACATGTGGAAAAATATTAGTGAGTTCAGTGATTATTCTAATTACATGTTATCATTTATTGGCAAACACACCCCTCTAACTAAATTTATTATTCTCAACTTCTTATTCTGGAAAGTAGGAGACAACTGCAGCTCATTTGTAAGAGAAAAGTGCATCAGTGTTCGTGGAGTAACAGCCCTCTCTCTACCTTATGGTCTTTTAGAATATATTCCTCTGATTTTTTGATACTGAGGAGGATGGAACTGATGGGTAATCAACCCCTGACCCACATCTCCAGCCCCTTTTATTGTAATTTTGAGATAGTATCTAAGTTGGTTTTATAGGGATTCATTTAGTTGCTGAGTCTGGTCTTGAACTTGCTGTCCTCCATTCTCAGTTCTTCAAGACTCTGGGATTATAGGCAGACACCACTCTGCCTGGCATATGGCCCAGAATTTTTAAAGGTAAATGTACAAGTTTACAATGTTCACTTTTTGTTTTTTTTTCAATTTTTATTTTCACAGACTGCATTTTATTCATTGTACACAAGTGGGGTACAACTTTTCATTTCTATGGTAGTACACAATGTAGATTCACACCATTTGTGTAATCATATATGTACAAAGGATAATGATGTCTCTCTCAGTTCACTCTCTTTCTTTTCCTCACCCACTATCCTTCCCATTTTCCTCTACACAATCTAAAGTTTCACCATTCTTCTCTTACCCCCCAAAACCCACTGTTATGTATCATCATCCACTTCTCAGAGAAAATATTCACCCTTTTTTTGGGGGGGGGGATTGGTTTATTTTACTTAGCATAATATTCTCCAATTCCATCCTTATATCTGCAAATGCCATAATTTTATTCTCCATTATAACTAAGTCATATTCATATATATATATACCACAGTTGTTTATTAGTCTATTGAAGGATTTCTAGGTTGGTTCCACAATCTAGCTATTGTGAATAGAGCAGCTGTAAACATTGCTCTGACTGTGCCACTGTAATATGCTGATCTTAAGTCTTTTGGGCATAAACTGAAGAGTGGGATAGCTGGGTCAAAAGGTGGGCCCATTCCAAGTTTTCTGAGGAATCTCCATAGTGATTTCCAAAGTGACTGCACCAATTTCCAACTCCACTAGCAATGTTAGGAGGGTGACTTTTTCCCCACATCCACACCAACACATACTGCTTGTGTTCTTGAAAATAGTATTTCTAATTGAAGTGAGAATAAATTTTTGCATTTCTCTAATTACTAGAGATGATGAACACATATTCATATATTTGTTAATCACCTGTTTATCTTCTTCTGTGAAGTGTGTGTCTAGTTTCTTAGGCCAAATATTGATTGAGTTCTTTGTGTTTTTGTTGTAAAATGTATTATGTTCCTCATAAATTTTGGAGATTAATGTTCTATCCGAAGGATCTGTGGAAAAGATTTTCTTCCATTCCATAGGGTCTCTGTTCACATTCTTGTTTTTGCTGAGAAAGGGCTTTATAATTTGAATCCATCCCATTTATTGATACTTGATTTTATTTCTTGCTCTCTGGGAGTCTTGTAGGAAGTCTTGTCCTAAGCCAACATCATGGAGATTTGGGTCTATTTGGTGCAGGGTTCTGAGGGCTGGTCACTGTTGGGTCAGTAGTCCTGAAGGCCAGAATAATCACTTTTTTAAAAACAGAATTGAATATATAGAATGAGTAATATCACAATAAGTACAAATTTTTAAAAGCTAGAGAACTACTTACATATTACTAAACTCAATATAATACAGTTTTCATAAGAGCCACAAAGACCCCATAATACATTTTTTATAATCTAGAACTATATATATATATATATATTTATATATATTTACATTTTACATAAAACTTTCACTTTTTGAAGCAATACTCAGCAGGATAAAATTAAGATGAAAGATTAGCCTTTTGGGTAGACAAAGTCCAGCCCTGGCTAGCTCCTCTTCCCAGCATTATACAGGGTTTTCTCTCATATTTTCTTTCATTTTTACTTTTTTGATAACAGCTGTAGTCTAAGCGCTCCTCAGGATAGCAATCTGAGGGTTTTGTAAAAGGTAACATAGCCAGGTGTGAGAAATGTCTTAGAGCAGAACACTGGAGATCTGGATTCTCGTTCAGGTTTCAATACAGTTGGTTTACATATTTTAAAATTCCCTGGCCTTGTTTCTTTGAATGAAGAATGGAGACAACAATAGTGCTTTACTTCCCCAGGATGATAGTGGAATAAAATTTTTCCACAGAGGTCTCCAGACATTCTCTCTAGTGGCAGTGATGTCATTGATCTCTTATAACTTATCATATACTGAAGTGGTTTTCTAATTTCCAAGCCAGTTGCCTCAAAATTTTCTGCTAACTGCCAGTAATTTGAAAAAAAAATTTCAATTTGAAAGAACAGAGCCAATTCATCCAAGTCCCAATCTGCTCCACTTGTACATCTCTCCACACCCCATTTTTGAGAAAAGTCGAGCTGATTAGTGGTGGAGAGTACAGGATTTGAGCCCCTGACCTTGGGAAGGATACTTTGGCACTGTAAGCCTGAATATCCTCATCTCTATCAATGACATTCATCTGTCATCATGGGTAAAGTGGTGCTACTGTGAAAGACTGGACCACAATGAGTGCTCAATTTTTAGTATGTATTGCATATTTTTCCACCTAGGTTTTTGTATAATATTGCTAGATTGAATAAACCCATGTGGCTGGCAACAGAAAATAAAAATAGCCTCTCCCCATGTCCAGTCACATTCATATATCCTCAGGACACCAGGGTTTTGAAAAGGGCACTACTGAACTGTTAGCCAGTGCCCCTTAAGAGTCTTCAATATTTTCTCAAAGAACAGGGTTCCTTTGTGCTGCATTTAACCCTTGTCTCCTTTCTTTCAAAGTGAGAGAAGGAGTCGAAGGTGAGATTAGGGTCAGATGTAGTTCCTAATCCATCTACTCCACTTGGTGCTGTCATCAGGCCTCAGTATCCCCACCTTTCTTTTCCTGCTTAGACTTGTGCAGGTGTTGTGTAAAGGTTAATTGGGGTTCAGTTATATGTGTTAAGGGGAGAGCTAATAAAGAGACAAGAACACAGAATGTCAAAGGGCAAGAAGTGCCTCTCCTGGGAAAGTCAGTCCAGTTTATTATACATTCCAGGTTCATATCAAGTTACACTAGGTTACATATTACACATATCTTTGTTCATGTCCAGATCACATAACTTGCTTTCTTCTCAGAGTCCACTAGGACCAAAGGTTATTATAATAAGGTAATGTTTCCAGGCCTCAAGGACCAAGGAGATACAGAGTATTTTTAAGTCATTCAAAGAGAGCAAGCATTGTGTTCTGAGGCGTTTGCTCAACTGAAAGGACTTTTGCTTCTCTGTACATTGACTAATCTAAAATCCCTAAAACTCCCCTTTTTTGTTTTGTATGGCCTTCAGTACAGACATGACTTATCTTCTGTTCAAGGATGATGGAGGGAGAAATCAAGGCAAACATTGGCAAAAACAAGCACAGTATAATAAGGCAAATATCAATAAACATTCTCCAATAAAAACCTTTTTGATCTATGTAAAATTTGGTAGCCATGAGGTTAACCAATATAAAAATTCCCACCTTCCATCCTCTTGTTGCACCTTCTTTACAGTGTCCTTAAGATGATCCAATTTCCTTTAAATGGGGTTATTATTATTATTAGTTAAATGGAAACAACACATATTATTAAATTCTGTCTTCCCTTATGATGTAACATCAGAAAATAATCAATAACTGTCATATTCTCAAGAAGAAATTGATGATACAAATTTCAAAAAAATTAAAACTTATTGCTAAGTACGTGGGCACCACCAACAGGGATACAATAACACAGAAATAACACAATACTAGTCAGCATAATTGTGGAATTCTGGGTAAATTTGGCAAACAGAACTGTAACCAAATTTTTCAGGGTGTATTCTTAATCTATCTGGGGTAGCAGTTGTTGAGCAGATGTTAAAATCTTTATATCCCCCCAAGTCACTAGATGAAGAGAAGACTGAGTTTTTTGGGGGCCTCTTGTTTTTATTGGATGTTCCTTCTTTGAATTAGGGTCCTCTTCATCTAGGGTAAAATAGAATTTAGGAATCAGATTGAGAAGTCCTTGATGCCAACTCATGATGATTGATGGATCTCACACATCTGACAAGAATCCAGACAGGATCTGTAGGAGTAATAACAGCAGCATGTTCCCTTCTGCATTCAATTAAAGGTGCAGGGTCCTGCAATATTGGATCTGGTAAAACTTGGTATTTTACCTAAATCTTTGGTATGGGTTCCTTAGGGGAAAGGTGCCTGTCCAAGACAGAGAACCAATGATGGGCAATATCTTCATACTGTACATTGAGAGCATTTGTTGTGAACAAGGAAATATTGAGAGCATTATTAACATGAGCAAGGCTATGATACCTTTTTTGTTTTCTTTTAAAAGGTATGTTCAAAGTGTGTGGTGTGTACTTTCAAATAAAGAAGGATTGCAAGCAATACCACAGGTTAGGATTATATTCCATCCATTACAAAATTTAGTAAAGGAAATAGAAGTATAAGTAGGGCATTCTCAGATTTTTTAAATTTATTTTTATTGTAAACAAGTGGGATACATGTTGTTTCTGTTTGTACATGGAGTAACAGCATACCCTTTGCATATTCATTCATTTACATAAAGTAATGATGTTTGATTCATTCTGCTATTTTTTCCTTCCCCCCCAAACCCTCCCAACTCTCTTTCCCCTATATACAGTCCCTCCTTCCTCCATTCTTGCCCCCCTCCTACCCCCCATTATGTGTCATCATCCGCTTATCAGTGAGATCATTTGTCTTTTAGATTTTTGAGATTGACTTATCTCACTTAACATTATATTCTCCAATTTCATCCATTTCCCAGCAAATGCAATAATTTTATTATTCTTTAGAGCTGAGTAATATTCCATTGTTTATATATACCACAGTTTCTTTATCCATTCATCAATTGAAGGGCATCTAGGTTGGTTCCATAGTCTGGCTATTGTGAATTGAGCAGCTATGTACATCGATGTAACTGTATCTCTTCAGTATGCTGATTTTAGGTCCTTTGGGTATAGGCCAAGGAGTGGGATAGCTGGGTCAAATGGTAGGTTCATTCCAAGTTTTCTAAGGAATCTCCACACTGCTTTCCAGAGTGGCTGCACTAATTTGCAGTCCCACCAGCAATGTATGAGTGTACCTTTTACCCCACATCCTCTCCAAAACATATTGTTGCTTGTATTCTTGATAATCACCATTCTAATTGGGGTGAGATGGAATCTTACTGTAGTTTTGATTTACATTTCTCTTATTACTAAAGATGGTGAACATTTTTTCATATGTTTGTTGATTGTTTGTAGATCTTCTGTGAAGTGTCTGTTCATATCCTTAGCCCATTTGTTGATTGGGTTATTTGTATTTGTGGTGTAGAGTTTTTTGAGTTCTTTATATATTCTGGAAATTAGTGCTTTAACTGAAGTATGAGTGGCAAAGATATTCTCCCACTCTGTTGGCTCACTCTTCGCATTGCTGATAGTTTTCTTTGCTCAGAGAAAGCTATTTAGTTTGGATCTATCCCAGTTGTTGATTCTTGCTTTTATTTCTTGTGCTATGGGAGTCCTGTTAAGGAAGTCTGATCCTAAGCCAACAAGGTGAAGATTTGAACCTACTTTTTGTTCTATAAGATGCGGTGTCTCTAGTCTGATTTCAAGGTCCTTGATCCATTGTGAGTTGAGTTTTGTGTAGGATGAGAGATAGGGGTTTAGTTTCATTCTGTTGCAAATGGATTTCCAGTTTACCCAGCACCATTTGTTGAAGAGGTTATCTTTTCTCCATTGCATATTTTTGGCACCTTTGTCTAGTATGAGGAAATTGTATTTATTTGGGTTTGTGTCTGTGTCCTCTCTTCTGTACCATTGATCTACCTGTCTACTTTGGTGCCAATACCATGCTGTTTTTGTTACTATTGCATTGTATTATAGTTGAAGTTCTGATATTGCGATACTTCCTTTTTCATTCTTCCTGCTAAGGATTGCTTTAGCTATTCTGGATTTCTTATTCTTCCAGATGAATTTCATGATTTCTTGCTCTATTTCTGTAAGGTACGTCATTGGGATTTTAATTGGAATTGCTTTGAATCTGTATAGCACTTTTGGTAGTATGGCAATTTTGACAATATTAATTCTGCCTATCGAAGAACATGGGAGATCTTTCCATCTTCTAAGGTATTCCTTAATTTCTTTCTTCAATGTTTTGTAGTTTTCATTGTAGAGATCTTTTACCTCTTTGGTTAGATTGATTTCCAAGTACTTTATTTTTGTAGCTATTTCAAATGGAGTTGTTTTCCTCATTTCCCTTTCAGCTGTTTCATCGCTTGCATATAATAATGCTTTAGATTTATGCGTGTTGATTTTATAGCCTGCTATTTTGCTGAATTCTTTGATGAGGTCTAGAAGTTTTCTTGAGGAGATTTTTGGATCCTCTAAATATAGAATCATGTCATTCGCAAATTGTGACAACTTAAGTTCCTCTTTTTCTATTCGTATCCCTTTAATTTCTTTAGTCTGCCTAATTGCTCTGGCTAGAGTTTTGAGGACAATGTTGAATAGAAGTGGTGAAAGAGGACATCCTTGTCTTGTTCCTGTTTTTAAAGAGAATGGGTTCAGTTTTTCTCCATTAAGAATGATGTTGGCCATGGGCTTAGCATAAATAGCCTTTACAATGTTCAGGTATGTTCCTACTATCCCTATTTTTTCTAGTGTTTGAGCATGAAGGGGTGTTGAATTTTGTTGAATGCTTTTTCTGCATCAATTGAAATAACCATATGATTCTTATCCTTAAGTCTATTGACAAGATGGATTATGTTTATTGATTTACGAATGTTGAACCATCCTTGCATTCCAGGGATAAACCCCACTTGATCGTGGTGCACAATTTTCTTAATATGTTTTTTGATACGGTTTGCCAATATTTTGTTAAGGATTTTTGTATCTATATTCATCAAGGATATTGGTCTAAAATTTTCTTTCCTTGATGTGTCTTTTCCTGGTTTGGGTATGAGGGTGATATTAGCTTCATAGAATGAATTCGGCAGGGTATCCTCCTTTTCTATTTCCTGGAATACTTTGAGAAGTATTGGAATGAGTTCTTCTTTGAAGGTCTTGTAGAACTCAACTGAGAATCCGTCTGGTCCTGGGTTTTTCTTGGATGGTAGATTTTTAATGGCTTCTTCTATTTCATTGCTTGATATTGATCTGTTTAAATCGTGTATGTCCTCCTAGTTCAGTTTGGGAGGAGCATATGTCTCTAGAAATTTGTCAATGTCTTCGGTAGTTTCTATTTTATTGGAATACAGATTTTCAAAGTAGCTTCTCATTATGTTTTGTATCTCAGTGGTGTCTGTTGTGATATTTCCTTTTGCATCATGAATTTTAGTAATTTGAGTCTTCTCTGTCCTTCTTCTTGTTAGTGTGGCTAAGGGTTTGTCTATTTTGTTTACTTTCTCAATGAACCAACTTTTTGTTTTGTCAATTTTTTGAATAGTTTCTTTTGTTTCAATTTCATTGATTTCAGTTCTGATTTTAATAATTTCCTGTCTTCTACTACTTTTGCTGTTATGCTGTTCTTCTTTTTCTAGGACTTTGAACTGTAATATAGGGTCATTTAGTTGTTGACCTTTCATTCTTTTCTGGAATGCACTCCATGCAATGAATTTTCCTCTTATTACTGCTTTCATAGTGTCCCAGAGATTTTGATATGTTGTATCATCGTTCTCATTGACCTTTAAGAATTTTTTAATCTCCTCCCTGATGTTTTTTGTTATCCATGTTTCATTCAATAGCATATTATTTAGTCTCCAGGTGTTGGAGTAATTTCCCTTTTTTATTTTGTCATTGATTTCTACTCTCTGTCCATTATGATCTGTTAGAACACAAGGCAGTATCTCTATTTTTTTGCACTTCCTAAGGGCTGCTTTGTGGCATAATATATGGTCAATTTTTGAGAAGGTTCCATGTGCTGCTGAGAAGAAAGTGTATCTGCTCGTTGATGGATGGATTATTCTATATATGTCTATTAAGTCTAGGTTATTGATTGTGTTATTGAGTTCTATGTTTTCTTTGGTTGGATTTTGTTTGGAAGATCTATCTAGTGGTGACAGCAGTGCGTTAAAGTCACCCAGAATTATTGTGGTGTAGTCTATGTGATTCTTGAAATTGAGAAGGATTTGTTTCATGTACAGGGATGCACCATTGTTTGGGGCATAAATATTTACTATCATTATGTCTTCCCTTAAGCAGTATGAAATGTCCTTCTTTATCCCTTCTGACTAACTTTGGCTTGAAGTCCACTTTATCTGATAGAAGGATGGAAACCCCCACTTTTTTACTGAGTCCATGTATGTGGTAGGTTTTTTCCCATCCTTTCACCTTTAGTCTGTGGATGTCTTTTTCTATGAGATGAGTCTCTTGCAGGCAGCATATTATTGGGTCTTTCCTTTTTATCCATTCTGCCAGTTTATGTCTTCTGATTGATGAGTTTAGGCCATTAACATTCAGGGTTATTATTGAGAAATGATTTGTATTCCCAGTCATTTGGCTTATTTTTGGTTTTTAAGTTGGCTTGGTTTCTCCTTTGAGTGGTTTTTCTCTAAGGTAGTTCCTCCGTTTGTTGACCTACATTGTTGTTTTTCATTTCCTCCTCATGGGATATTTTGTTGAGAACATTCTGTAGTGCAGGCTTTCTATTTGTAAATTCTTTTAATTTTGTTTATCATGGAAGGATTTTATTTCATCTTCAAATCTGAAGGCTAGTTTTGCTGGGTATAGGATTCTTGGTTGACAACCATGTTCTTTCAGAGCTTGAACAATGTTGGTCCAGGCCCTCCTAGCTTTTAGAGTCTGGGTTGAGAAGTTGGCTGTTCTCCATATTGGTCTCCCCCTATATGTCATCTGATGCTTTTCTCTCATGGCCTTCAAAATCCTATCTTTATTTTGAATGTTAGGCATTTTCATTATATTGCGCCTTGGTGTGTATCTGTTGTGATTCTGTGCATTTGGTGATCTGTAAGCCTCTTGTATTTGATTTTCCATTTCATTCTTCAGGTTTGGGAAATTTTCTGATATTATTTCATTGAATAGGTTGTTCATTCCTTTGGTTTTTATCTCTGTGCCTTCCTCAATCCCAATAATTCTTAAATTTGGTCTTTTCATGATATTCCATAGTTCTTGGAGATTCTGTTCATGATTTCTTACCATCTTCCCTGTTTGGGCAACTTTATTTTCAAGATTAAATATTTTGTCTTCATTGTCTGAGGTTCTGTCTTCCAAGTGGTCTAGTCTGTTGGTGATGCTTTCCATTGAGTTTTTTATTTGGTTTATTGTCTCCTTCATTTCAAGGATTTCCATTTGTGTTTTTTGAGACTCTCTATCTCTTTGTTGAAATGATCTTTTGCTTTCTGCAGGTGCTTTTTCAGCTTATTGGTATTATCATTCATTGCCTGCAGTTGCTCTCTTATCTCATCCTTTGCTTCATGAATCATCTTAATAATGTATAATCTGAAGTCATTTTCTAACATTTCTTCTAACATACTGTCATTGGATTCTATTACTATAGAATCTAGATTTGTTTGGATCTTTTTCTTCCCTTGTTTTTTCATGTTGTTCATGTATCTTTTCCTCTAGCAGTGCAGATCTGGGGTATTGAAGGCTTGTAGTGGCCCTATAGGTTTCCAAAGTCCTTTCTTTAAGGGGAGATCAATATTAGCAGTGCTCAAATCAGACACTATGCAATCCTAGACCAAATAGCCCCTATCGGGACAATAACAAAATTGTCATAATAAACAAAATGAGTTCAAATATTATCTTCAGTAAAACAAACAGGTTTGCAATAAGGTCTGCAGTTTCTAATGGAGGACAAAGAGGATGCAGAGGGATGTAGAATGTGGCTGTTAATGGGATAAGAAAGGAATATACAGAAGTTCTAGAAAATAGAAAGAGTGAGAGTGTAATCAAAAGAAATCGGATGTTAACATGCAAAAAAGGGAGAAAAAGACTCTGAGGGAACAGGTAAACAAAAGGAGAAGAGAAAAAGAAAAGTAAAGAAATAAAAACTTAATTTTTTTTAAAAAGGAGAAAAAATAAAATCTACTGTATAACAGTCATATACTAATGAAACCTCCCAGTGTTCAGTAACCTCATGCATGAGAGGTACCTGACAATGAGCTTCAAGCCTCCAGCAGGCGTTGCAGGATGGGATTTGCCCCACCCAAAGATCGGAGCTACACCTTCCAGGATTATCCAAAATGGCTGCTCTGACTTCCAAATGTGTTGGCAAATGGGGAACTGCATCTCAGGGGTGGACGTGGTCAGCTGGAGGTCCTGGAGATGGGATGCAGTTGGTTCAGCAGAGTTCCTGGAGGTCCGGTGTGTTTGATGTAGTTTTGGGATCCTGGAGCCTGGGTGCAATCAGTCGGTCTGTGGTTCCAGTGATAGGTTGCTATCAGTTGGTCTGGGGGTCCTGGCGGCAGGGAGCAGTCAGTCGATGTGAGGGTCTCAGAGGCAGGGAGTGATCAGTCAGGTTGAGGGATCCTGGAGATGGGGTTGAGTCAGTCCGGCCAGGGGTCCTACAGGACCTGGTTGTTGCTTCAAAATGGCGGCATCCACGTGTAATCAATCATGCAGGTACTGTAACAGTGAACTTCCAGGCAGCAGAAAGCAGCTGTTGCTCCACTGTCAGTTGGTGATCAGTTTTGGCATTCTCAGTTTTTAAGTGATGAAGTTTGCCCATGGTGGCAGTGCAAAGGAGCACATGAGAGATATGGGCTGAGACCTTCTCTGAACAATGTGCACTGCCCCATATAAGACCTGGGAATGCATCTGTGGTAAACATGTAAAAATAAATAGGCGTGAAAAGGAGGAAAATGAGCTATATTTATCTGCCAAGGGCATTATAATGTAAACCTCAATGGTTTACACATTCCCAAGTGGAAAAACAAAAGGGTTTGATATGAGAGCAATTATTAATGATGAAATGGGTCAGTTGAGGGGAAATAGAAGAGGTTTGTATTAAACAAAAAATATTTTGATGAAAAAAAATTGTGTGATACCATGGCATTTAAAAAGAGAGGATAAAGTGATTTTATAGCAGCATCAGCATGAGCATTTCCTTCAATGAGTTGTCAAGAAATCTTGGTTTGGCTACATGTATGAGGAAGAAATACTGGAGCAGTATAATCCTGTAAAAGAGATTGAAGAGTAATAAGCAGGGATAACAAATTAGAGTCCAAATGAGTTGACCAAATTGCAGAGGAAATATAAGGTATCAGTTTGGCTATATACTGAGAATCTTTAATGATGTTTAATGTTGTGGGAAACATATGAATAGCCAAAATAATTGCAGCTAATTCTGCTGTCTGAGGAGAAGCTTGAGGCAATGTGTAATAATAAGTTCATTTTTTATCAGTGAATATAGATAATAAACCATGTTGTTTTTCTCCATCTGTATAGACAGTAATTCCACTGTAAAATGGAATGGAGGAGATTATAGAAGGAGCATGAGAGACTGACATGGAAAGGCACTCATCCTGAGGTACATGGAAAGCAATAGGAGCTAAAATTTAGTTAACATAGCTTGAGAACATGAAGGAAATTGTAAATACTGCAAATGTAGTCTTTCTATAAGTAAGATAAACTACATGAATATCTGTTCCTGTAAAAGACAAAATATGATGGCAACACTCTGAGATCAATTGAACATATATATCAGCATAGGGAAAACATTTTTTCCTGAAAAGTGAGGAGAATATCACCACTCTATTACATACAAATTTGCTTATAAATGGCAACAGCTGCCATAAAGGCATAAGGCTTTCCTGTAAAGATTATTAGATATAATAGAACACTGAGTGTTAGGAGTCTATAAAAACTGTAAATAACTTCTCATTAACGTTCTGATGAGCTGCTGTAAATGAAAGAGTTAACTGCCAATAGCTGGTGGCATTATGTTGTTTTCTCAACAGCTGAAAAGAAAAGGTGACAACATATTAATAGTTTAAGAAATATATGGTGAAGCCCAATTAAAATGTCTTAAAAGTTGCTGTAAATGAACTAAGGAGATTTGGAAGAAAGCATCAGTTTTGCAACATGAAGAATGGAATAAAAGTGGCATAGTTTACATCCTAATTAGTTAATAGGCAGTTGTTAATTTTTTTCTGTGGCCACATACAGGCCAGATTGTCATAGAATGTGTTGTAATTTAGTTAAAGTATGTTCTGTAAGTATTGGTCCACAATCAGTATATCATCCATGTAATGATAAAGAATAATATGTGGGAATAATTGTCAGAAACACTGAAGAGCCTTATTCACAAAATATTGATATAATATGGGTCTACTGAACCTTGAGGAAGAACTTACCACTGATATTTATCAGCAGGTTATGATGATTGAAAACCAGAACTGTGAAGGCAAATTTTCTGAATCATCAGGAAAGAAAGGAATAGTTAAAACAAAAGTCTTTTAAATCTACTAAATATAAAGAAATAACTTGAGGAATTAAATTAGGATTAGGCAATCAATCCACATTGAATTGGACCCATATATTGTATACATTTATTAATTTCTCATAAGTCATGTAATAATCTCCACTTCCCTGATTTCTTCTTTATGATAAAAATGGGTGTATTTTATGGACTGGTAGAAGGTTTAATATGTCCCAATTTTAACTGATCTTGAATGAGAGTCTCTACAGTTGCAACCTTATCTTTAGACAATGGTCATTGTTCTACCCAGAGAGCAGTGGTGACCTTTCACATTCATGGCAAGGTGGTCAATTCCACAGAGACAACTATAAAAAAGGCAACTCCGTAGGCATTTGTAACTTGTGTAAGATGTCTTTTCCCCTTATAGGAAAGTGAGTAGGCATTATGTACAGTTGAATGTGAATAATAACTTGTTGTGTGTTGGAAGGGGTGAAGCATTGCAACTACATGCTGATCCATGACAATCAC
The DNA here is from genome assembly GCF_902686445.1 of Sciurus carolinensis. Taxonomy (NCBI): domain Eukaryota; kingdom Metazoa; phylum Chordata; class Mammalia; order Rodentia; family Sciuridae; genus Sciurus; species Sciurus carolinensis. The sequence goes on along the minus strand of NW_025920197.1, from coordinate 508,355 downwards.
AGGGACACTGCAGAGCCTGCATGTTTAATTCTGTCACACAAGAGAAGCAGTCAAGTTGAACAATGCACCCTCCAAGCAGTTAGTTGCAGGCTCCTAAGCCTAAATACCAGTGGATGGGGGGGTCCTTAGAAATGAGGGGAGCATTTCCTGTGCCCTAGAACCTCTGGAGGGATCCAGATTCAGAGAATGATGAACATCTTCCCAGTGTCCAAACCCCAATGAAACCCAGCAAGAATACTCTTCACCTTGGAATGGTTTACTATAAACAAAACTAACACCAACTTTGATTATATGTATGACTTCTCATCTTGATTGGTTCTTGTGACCCTAATAGCCAACATTGTATCTTCAACCCATTTGAATGTATTTATCTAAAGGTTAAAAGTATTGATTATAATCATTCTGCTTTCTAAACTCTCATTTATACCTACTCCTCTTACCCCCATTCTCCTTCTTACACCATCTACTAAGCCTCAAATTCCCAACATCCATCTATTTTCTTTTAACCTTCGTGTATATTGTTGTTTTCTATCTTTGTCGTGTGTCCCTCTTTTCATTAATCTTTCTCTCTTCCCCATCTCAACTCACATAGAATGTTATAGCAAATTTACTACATGCAATAATAAATTTTTTTGACCCATTCCAGTAATTTACTGTTAGTTTATGCCTGGACTCGAGAACTGGTGAGAACCATATGAGTTAAAAATCAACAAACAAATAAACAAACCAATAAATGGACAAATGAACATAACACACATATCTCAAAAGAAGAAATATTAATGGTCAACAAATCTATGAAAAAATTTTCAGCATCTCTAGCAAAAAGGAAAATGCAAATTAAAACCACATTGACATTTCTTCTCACTGAAGTCAGAATGGCAATTATCAAGAATACAAATAAATCCAGGTGTGGTAGCACATGCCTGTGATCCCAGCAGCTCAGGAGGCTGAGGCAGGAGGTTCGTGAGTTCCAAACCAGTCTCAGAAAATTAGTGAGACTCTAAGTAACTCAGCAAGATCCTGTTTATAAATGAAATATAAAAAAGAGTCATGGGATGTGGTTCAGTGGTAAAGCCCCTTGTTACTAAAAAATTGCAGATAATAATAAAATAATAAGTGTTTGTGAGGGTGGGAGTCTAAAGTATATTAACACATTGTTGGTGAGAATGCAAATTAATGCAACCATTCTGAAAGACAGTATGGAGATTCCTCAAAAAAGTAGGAATGGGAGACTTCCCTGCTGGGGAAGTAGGCCCAGAGAGCTGGGACTAGAGCAGCTGGGCACCAACCAAAGTTCAGTGCTCCTGCAGCTGACCATCTGTCAACACATGGAGGTTCCTATGCCCACTAGCAGGGAATATACCCCATCTGGAGTCCACCATCCCTAGAGGGGCAGCATGCTTTTTGGGTCACTACATCATCAATTTCCTCCAAGACTTAGACTAGTGAATACTAGGAGAGGGCAAGATACATGAACAATATGAGAAAACAAGGAAAGAAAGTATCCCAAACAAACCTAGATGCTACATCAATAAAATCCAATGACAGCATGACAGAAGAAAAGTCTGAAAGGGAGTTCAGAAGTTAAAATGATCAGAGAAACAAATGATGAGATAAGACAACAAATGCAGGCATTGAATGATTGCACCAATCAACAGTTTAAAAAGCAAATACAGGAAGCAAGGGATCATTTCCATAAGGAGATAGAGATTCTTAAAAAAAAAAAAAACAGAAATTCTTGAAATGAAGGAAACAATAAGCCAAATCAAAAGCTCCATAGAAATCAAAACCAATAGGATAGAACATGTGAAAGACAGAACCTCAGACATTGAACAAAATGTTTAATCTTGAAAATGAAGTTGCCCAAACAGAGAAGATGGTAAGAAATCATGAACAGAATCTCCAAGAACTATGGGACATCATTAAAAGACCAAATTTAAGAATTTTCAGGATTGAGGAAGGAACAGAGATACAAATCAAATGAGTGAACAACCAATTCAATGAAATAATATCAGAAAACTTCCCAAGCCTAAAGAGTGAAATGGAAAATCAAACACAAGAGGCTTACAGAACACCAAATGTACAAAATCACAACAGATCCACACCAAGGCACATTATAATGAAAATGCCTAATATACAAAATAAAGGTAGGATTTTGAAGGCTGAAAGAGAAAAACATAGATTACATCTAGGGAGAAACCAATGCAGATATCAGCTGATTTCTCAGCCCAGACTCTAAAAGCTAGAAGTGCCTGGAACAACATATTTCAAGCTCTGAAAGAACATGGTTGCCAACCAAGAATCCAATAACCAGCAAAAATAACCTTCAGATTTGAAGATGAAATAAAATCCTTCCATGATAAACAAAAGTTAAAACAATTTACAAATAGAAAGCCTGTGCTACAGAATATTCTCAACTGAATATTCCATGAGGAGGAAATGAAAAACAATGTAGGTCAGCAAAGGGAGGAATTACCTTAAAGAAAAATCCATTCAAAGGAGAAACCAAACCAAGTAAAAAACCAAAAATAAACGCAAATGACTGGGAATACAAATCATATCTCAATAATAGCCCTGAACTTAATGGCCTAAACTCATCAATCAGAAAACATAGGCTGGAAAAATGGATTAAAAAGAAATACCCAACAATATGCTGCCTTCAAGAGACTCATCTGATAGAAAAAGACATCCACAGACTAAAGCTGAAAGGATGGGAAAGAACTTACCATACACACAGACTCAGTAAAAAAGCGGGGGTTTCCATCTTATTTCTGATAAAGTGAACGTGTTGCCAAAGTTAGTCAGAAGGGATAAAGAAGGATATTTTACACACCTTAAGGGAACTAAAAATCAGAAAGTCATAACGATCGTAAATATTTATGCCCAAAACAATGGTGCATCCATGTACATCAAACAAATCCTTCTCAATTCCAGGAATCAAACAGACCACAACACAATATTCCTGGGTAACTTTAACACACTGCTGTCACCACTGGATATATCTTCCAAACAAAAACTAAACAAAGAAACCATAGAACTCAATAACACAATCAATAACATAGACTTAACAGATACAGAGAATATTCCATCCATCAATGAGTGAATTCACTTTCTTCTCAGCAGCACATGGAACCTTCTCAAAAATTGACCATATATTATGCCACAAAGCAGCCCTTAGGAAATGCAAAAAAATAGAGATACTGCCTTGTGTTCTATCAGATCATAATTGAAGGAAATTAGAAATCAATGACAAAATAAAAAGCAGAAATTATTCCAAAACATGGAGACTAAATAATATGCTATTGAATGAAACATGGATAACAGAAAAATCTGGGAGGAGACAAAAAATTCTTAGAGGTAAATGAGAATGATGATACAACATACAAAATCTCTGTGAAACTATGAAATCAGTACTAAGAGGAAAATTCATTGCATGGAGTGCATTCAAGAAAAGAATAAAATGTCAACAACTAAATGACCTAACATTACAGTTCAAAGCCCTAGAAAAAGAAAAATAGAACAACACCAAAATAGTAGAAAACAGTAAGTAATTAAAATCAAAGCTGAAATCAATAAAATTGAAACAAAAGAACAATTCAAAGATTGACAAAACAAAAAGTAGATTCTTTATAAAAGTAAACAAAATATAATAAAACCTTAGCCACACTAACAAAGAGAAGGAGAGAGAAAACTAAAATTACTAAAATTCATGATGAAAAAAGAAATATCATGACAGACACTGAAATGCATAACATAATGTGAAATTACTGTGAAAATCTATATTCAAAAAAATAGAAAATATTGAAGACATTGACAAATTTCTAGAAACATATGCTCCTCCCAACTGACCCAGAGGACATACACAATTTAAACAGATCAATATCAAGCAATGAAATAGAAGAAGTCATCAAAAGTCTACCATCCAAGAAAAGCCCAGGACCAGATGGATTCTCATTTGAGTTCTACAATATTTCAAAGAAGAACTCATTCCAATACTTATTTTATTTTATTTTATTTTATTTTTTTTGGTGCTGGGGATCGAACCAAGGGCCTTGTGTTTGCAATGCAAACACTCTACTGACTGAGCTATCTCCCCAGTCCCTCATTGCAATACTTCTCAAAGTATTCCAGGAAATACAAAAGGAGGGAACCCTTCCAAACTCATTCTATGAAGCTAATTTCACCCTCATAACTGAACCAGGAAAAGACACATCAAGGAAAGAATATTTTAGATCAATATCCTTGATGAATATAGATGCAAAAATCCTTAACAAAATACTGGCAAACCTTATTCAAAAACATTAAGAAAATTATGCTCCATGATCAAGTGGGGTTCATCCATGGATTGCAAGGATGGTTAAACATCCTTAAATCAAGTGCAAAATTACCTCCTGGGCAGGGGAACCTGGTCCTACATCAAGCAAGGAAACATGAAATTCATTTGGAAGAATAAGAAACCCAGAATAGTAAAGCAATCCTTAGTAGGAAGAGTGAAGCAGGGAGTATTGCAATACCAGAACTTCAACTATACTATAAAGCAATAATAACAAAGATGGCATGGTATTGGCACCAAAATAGACAGGTAGATCAATGGTACAGAATAGAGGACACAGACACAAACCCTAAAATATAGTTTTCTCATACTAGACAGAAGTGCCAAAAAGCATGCAAAGGAGAAAAGATAGCCTCTTCAACAAATGGTGCTGGGAAAACTGGAAATTCATATGCAGCAGAATGTAACTAAACCCGTATCTCTCACCCTGCACAAAACTCAACTCAAAATGGATCAAGGACCTTGAAATCAGACCAGAGATCCTGCATCTTATAGAAGAAAAAGTAGGTCCAAACCTTCAACTTGTTGGCTTAGGATCAGACTTCCTTAACAGGACTCCCATAGCACAAGAAATAAAAGCAAGAATCAACAACTGGGATAGATTCAAACTAAATAGCTTTCTCTGAGCAAAGGAAGCTATCATCAATGTGAAGAGAGAGCCTACAGAGTGGGAGAATATCTTTGCCACTCATACTTCAGATAGAGTGCTAATTTTCAGAATCTATAAAGAACTCAAAAAACTCTACATCAAAAATACAAATAACCCAATCTACAAATGGGCTAAGGCAATGGACATACACTTCCCAGAAGATTGACAAGCAATCAACAGATAAGTGAAAAAAATGTTCAACATCTCTAGTAATAAGAGAAATGCAAATCAAAACTACCCTGAGATTCCATCTCACCTCAACTAGAATGGCAATTACCAAGAATACAAGCAACAATAGATGTTGGCGAGGATGTGGGGAAAAAGGTGCACTCATACATTGCTGGTGGGATTGCAAATTGTTGCAGGCACTCTGGAAAGCAGTGTGGAGATTCCTTTAGAAAACCTGGAATGAACCTACCATTTGACCCAGCTATCCCACTCCTTGGCCTATACCCAAAGGACTTAAAATCAGCATACTACAGAGATACAGCCACATCAGTGTTCATTGCTGCTCAATTCACCATAGCCAGATTGTGGAACCAACCTAGATGCCCTTCAGTTGATGAATGGATAAAGAAACTATGGCATATATATACAATGGAATATTACTCCACCATGAAGAATGATAAAATTATGGCATTTGCAGGCAAATGGACGAAATTGGAGAATATGATGCTAAGTGAGATAAGCCAATCTCAGAAAACCAAAGGATGAATGATCTCGCTGATAAGTGGATGATGATACATAATGGAGTGTGGGAGGGTGGCAAGAATGGAGAAAGGAGGGACTGTATAGAGGGAAAAGAGTGGTTGGAGGGGTGTGGAAAAAGGAAAAATTAACAGAATAAATTAAACAATATTAACCTATGTATATGTAGGATTACACAAATCGTATGACTCTACTTTATTTACAAACAAGTTGCACCCCTTTTTTTACAATAAAATAAATAAAAATAAATTAAATTTAAAAATACCCTAAATCAATAAACATAATCGTACTCAAAATACTAGCCAGAGCAATTAGACTAAGAAATTAAAGTGGTATGAATAGAAAAAGAGAAACTTAAGCTGTCACTATTTGCTGATGACAAGATTCTCTATGTAGAGGATCCAAAAAACTCCTCCAGAAAACTTCTAGACCTCATCAGTGAATTCAGCAAAATAGCAGGTTATAAAATCAACACACAGAAATCTAAAGCATTTGTATACATAAGTGATGAAACATCTGAAAGGGAAATGAATAAACAACTCCATTAACAATAGCCTTAAAAAAAAAAAAAACTTCGGAATCAATCTAACCAAAAGGCAAAAAATCTCTACAATGAAAACTTACATTGAAGAAAGAAATTGAGGAAGACCCTAGAAAATGGAAAGATCTCACATGTTCTTGAATAGGCAGAATTAATTTTATGAAAATTGTCATACTTCCAAAGGCACTATACAGATTTAATAAAATTTCAATTTCTCATAGAAACAGAAAAAGCAATCATGAAATTTATCTGGAAGAACACAGAATAGCCAAAGTAATCCTGAGCAGGAAGAGTGATGCAGGAGGTATCACTATACCACATCTTAAATTCTACTATAGGGCAATAGTAACAAAAATGGCATGGTACTGGCACCAAAATGGGTAGATCAATGGTACAGGACAGAAGACATGAAGACATACTGACATAAGTACAGTAATCTCATACTAGATAAGGGTGCCAAAACTTACAATGGAAAAAAAATATCCTCTTCAACAAATGGTGCTGAGAAAACTGGAAAACCATATGCAATAAGATGAAACTTAACTCCTACTCTTATCCTGTACAAAACCCAACTAAAAATGGATGAAGTATCAAGGAATTAGACCTCAGGTCCTTCACCAAATATAAGAAACAGTAGGACAGAATCTCCATCATTTTGGCTTAGGACCAGACTTCCTTAACAAGACCCATATAGTGCAAGAAATAAAAGCAAGAATCAATAAATGGCATAGATTCTGACTTAAAAGTTTTTCTCAGCACAGGAAACAATCAATAATGTGAAAAGGGAGTTTACATAGTGGGAGAATATCTTTTCCATACACACTTCAGACAGAGCACTCATCTCCAAAGTTTATAAAGACCTTCAAAAACTTTATGCCCAAAATACAAAGAACCCAATCAATAAATGGGCTAAGGAAATGGTCACAAACTTCACAGAAGATATACAGGTGATCAACAAATATATGAAAAAGTGCTCATCATCCCTGGTAATGAGAGAAATGCAAATTAAAATCACTTAAGATTTCATCTAACTCCAATTAGAATGGCTATTATCAAGAACACAAGCAATAATAGCTAGATTGTGGAACCAACCTAGATGCCCTTCAATTAATGAATGGATAAAGAAATTGTGGTATATATACAGAATGGAATATTACTCAGCCATAAAGAATAATAAAATTATGGCATTTGCTGTTAAATCGATGAAGTTGGAAAATATCATGATAAGTGAAATATGCCAAGCCCCAAAACCCAAAGCTGAATGTTTTCTCTGATAAATGCATGACAATATATAAAGATAGGGGGTGGTGGGGGGAAGAGAAGAATGAAGAAACTTTGTATGGTGTAGAGGAAAAATGTGTGGGAAGGGTTGGGAATGGAAAAACAGTAGAATGAAACAGACAGTATTACCCTATATATGTATGATTACATCAATAGCATGAATATACACTATGTACAACCATAGAAATGAAAAGTTGTACCCTATTTGTGTACAATGAATCAAAATGTGTCTGTAAAAATAAAAAAAATATTTTATTAAAAAAGTTAAAAATTTTACCCCATTTGTGAACAATTAATTGAAATGCAGTTCATAAAAATAAAATATCAAAAAAATTATACTCTAAAACAAAGAATAATTCTTGGGGATTGAGAAGGAGGTGGCAATCAAGTATGTGTATGTAAGTGAACATATGGTTGGAGTATGCAAAATTTACATGATATATAAAGGATAGTAACAAAGATGTGATCGACTTAGTCCATTGACCTAAGGATCCTCAGTCTTCCCCCACCAAAAACACAAATAACATAATAAAGAAATGAATGAAATGGAATAGACAAGAATGAAACTTACCTGGGACTTGGTAATTTTCAACTGCTTTTGGGAAATAAAGAGTCACTCTGAGACTTGTCCATCCTGTGACTCTTCTGCCTCTGTCCAATGCTTCTAGGAGAGGCCTCCGGTTAGTGGTTCCTTGATGCAGGGCAGTTTCCTGACCTTGAAGATTTCTGATCCCATCATATGAGTGTTTTCCTTCCTGGAGAGGAAGACCTATGGACTCAAGAGGAAGCTGAGTTTAGCAAGGATTTCCTTTGGGCACCACCTTGGTCTCTAGCTGTGACTCCTGCCTGCATGGAGGGGAGGCTGAGGTTCTGTGCATGTCATATATTTACCTTTCAGATCTCATTTCACAAATCTCTTAATCTAGCTGTATGGTGGTACATGCCTGTCATCCCGGCTACTGGGGATACTGAGGCTGGAGGATTGCAAGTTGGAGACCAGCTTTGGTAACTGAGCAAGTCCCATTTAAAAATGAAAATTTAAAATTGGCAAAAGGAATTGGGTGGAATCTCTAATTCACTAAAACATCACCATCATCACCATCATCATCATCATCACCATTATCTGTGAAACATTTCTCAGATTCCCTTCCCCAAAATACTGACCTCTGCTTTACTTCCTCTGCCCTGCTGTGCCTGGCTTTTCAGCAAAGAGTACCTTATCCTTGTGTTCCTTGTCCAGTAAGCCCAGCAGACCAGGGTGCCCCATTTCTGCACTCAGGATTGCTGCAAGGGTGACACACCCAGAACAAAGTGTGACACACATTAGTAACAAGTTCAAAAGATGTAGTAAACAAGATTGAAGGAGGAGATAAAGTGTGATGGCAGGAAGCACTTTCCTCCACTACAGGCCCAGTGGTGTGTCAGACAAACACAGGGTTCCAGAAGAAGGTAGCCTTCCTGAGAAGAACAGATGGCCTCTCAACCAGACCACAGTGAAGTTGATGCATTGGCCATAATCTGGAGACAGCAGGGCTGTTCCCTGTCTCTGTGAACCACACAGAGGGGGCCACATTCAGTGTCCAGCATGCTGTACACAACTAGTGCCCTGCTGCTGGCATATATGTGTTGCAGACTATGAGAGGGATGAATTCTACTCCACCTGGAGGCCACCCAGCAACTTCACTCCCTCTCAGTAGGAAGTAGCACAGAGATGTTGTTGCCTACTTTCCATAAAAATGGAAGCTAGAAATTGACATGGGGCAAATGTAATGGGCTCACATGATGCTTTGATTATATCCTGTGTCACTTTGAAACTTACTTTTTTTTCCCAACCTGTTCCCTGACTTCCCTGATACTTTATTTATTTATTTTGTATCAGGGAATAAACCTAGGGGCAATTAGCCATGGATGCACATCCCCCAACCCTTTTTGCATTTTATTTAGTCACTGGGTCTCACTGTGTTTCTTAGAGCATAGCTAAGTTGCTGACGCTGGCTTTGAACTCTTGATCCTCCTGCCTCAGCCTACCAAGCCACTGAGATTACAGGTGTTTGCCACCATGCCCAGCACTCCCTGATTCTTTCCCCTGATCTTTTCCCTAAACTTCTCCTCTCTGAATATTTTCCCTGGTCTTCTTTTCCCTGAAGTTCTCTCCTCCATTCTTTACTCTAAACTTTCCCCTGGTCTTCTTTTCCCTGAACTTCTCTCCTCCATTATTTACTTTAAACTTCTCCTCCCTGATCTTCTTTTTCCTGATCTTCTTTTTCCTAGACTTCTGCTGACTGATCCTTTTTGATTTTCTTCCTGATTTCTCTCCATAATCTCATTTTCTCTAAATCACCTCTTAATAATACTCCTGTTCCCCCTGATGGGCAGAATTACAATCATTCAGTTCCTAGAATCTTGATTCATTCTCAGTTGAGTTTTGTACAGGATGAGAGATAGGGATTTAATATTTTTTCTCTGCATATGGATTTTCACCATTTGTGAAATGCCATTACCATTTGTTGCAGACACTATCTTTGCTCCATTGTAAGTTTTTGGCAACTTTGCCTAGTATGAGATAACTGTACATATGTGTGTATGTCTCTGTGTCTTCTATCCTGTACCATTGGTCTACCTGTCTATTTTGGTGCCAGTACCATGCCATTTTTTGTTACTGTTGCTCTGTAGGTTTACATTGTGATCCCTCCTTCTTCCTCCTTCTTGGAAAGGAGTTCTTTGGTTGATGCTAAGTGGATATGATTAAGATTTGGACCTACATTTTCTTCTAATAGGTGCAGTGTCTCTGGTCTAATTCCTAGGTACTTGATCCATTCTGAGTTGAGTTTTGTGCAGGGTGAGATAGGGTTTAGTTTTATTTTGCTGCATATGGATTTCCAGTTTTCCCAGCACCTTTTGTTAAAGAGGCTATATTTTCTCCATTGTATGTTTTTGGCACCTTTGTGTAGTATGAGATATCTGTGTTTATGTTGGTTTGTCTTTGTGTCTTCTATTCTGTACTATTGGTACACCTGCCTATTTTGATGATAATACCATGTCTTTTCTGTTACTATTGCTCTGTAGTATAATTCAAAGTCTGGTATTTTGATACCTCCTTCTTTACTCTTCTTTACCTCCTTCTTTACTCTAGCCAGAATTTCTCTGGCTAGAGTTTCAAGGGCAATATTGAATTGAAGCAATGAAAGTGGGCATTCCTGTCTTGTTCCAGTTTTTAGAGGGAATACTTTCAGTTTTTCTCCATTTAGAATGATGTTGGCCATGGGCTTAGTAAAGACAGTCTTTACAATGCTGAGGTATGTTCCTACTATCCTAATTTTTTCTAGTATTTTGAGCATGAAGGGGTGTTGGATTTTATGAAATGCTTTTTCTGCAGTTATTGAAATGAACATATGATTTTTACCTTTAAATCCATTGATGTGATAAATTTCATTTATTTATTTCTGAATGTTGAATCAACCTTTTATCCATTGGATGAATCCAATTTGATCATCATGCACTATCCTTTTAATATGATTTGTATAAAATTTGCCAGATTTTTGTTAAGAATTTTTGCATGTATGATCATCAGGGATATTGGTCTGAAGTTTTCTTTCCTTGATGTGTCTTTTTGTGATTTTGAGATCAGAGTGATACTAGCTTCATAGAATGTGTTTAAAAGGATTAACTCTTATTCCATTGAATAAAATATTTGAGGAGTATTGGTATTATCTTCTTTAAAAGTCTTGAAGAACTTTAAAAAAAGTCTTTAAAGGTCTTGAAGAACTTGGTTGAGAATCCATCTGGTGAATCCACATTTCTTATGGAGGAAGGCAGCCAGACCCATACTGGACTTCTAGAAAGTGAGAGGTAATTATGTATTAGGTCACTGAGGCCTAGGGTTTTGTCAGATAAAGCATGTACAGATAATTGTGCCAATTAACTCATGTAAGCTCATTTCAACTGAGGAACTATCAAAGCCTAATGCAAAATCTGGGTGAGAAGTACTTGCACTCATCACACAGTGTTGGCAAAGATAAGTGTTCCCTCACTGGCCACTGCTTGACCATGGAGTTGCTAAAAATATCAGAGAAATTGTGCTCACAGACACTCTTCAAAGAACTGGTACCCAAGATAGTACAAGGATCATTTCTGCAACTATATAAATGATGTCTTGAAACAGAAATTTTAGCAATCCACAAAATGAGAGATTTTATATTTACTTACTTGCTTTGCTTTGGTTTCAGATTACAGGCATACACATCTCTTTCTGCTCTTATGCAGTGCTCACACAAGCAATTTTTTTTCCAGGTGGAAGGTTACCCATTCATGCCATTTAAACACTTCTGCAATAGGAGAAAGCAGGAAGCACTTGACTGCTCATCACTGACAATCTGCCAATCTTATCACATGGGATAAAGAACTGCCCTTGGTAGGAAAATTGGAGATGCTTGCTATTTGATATACTGGCTACAGTGTTGTGCAGTTAGAAACCGCACTGTAACAGGAATACGGATGACACTAAAATAAATAAATATATAAACTTCTTTCTATAGCTCCAACCTTATCTTAGATTTGCCATGAAGCAATAAAAATGTATTAGGTGACTCTGTCAGGGCTGGAGTCTCCTTCAAGGGGACTGATATCTGTAGAGAGAATCAGGAAAGTGAAGCTGGACATGTTCTCTTTTATACAAGAATTGCTCCATTTGGAGTGGTATTAACATCATCTCTTTAAAATTAGTGGCCCAGAAAGCAAAAAAAAAAAAAAAAAACTCTGGGAAAAATGAAGAAATGAAACTTTTGAAAGCACATTTATCTCAAAAACAAACACTCAAGATTAAAAGTACTTGTGACAGTTTTAGCTTTACCATAAAACTTTGATATTGTAGAATGGTTTTATACCAGAAATGTCAAGAATTTTTTACAAGTTGCAAAATTTGTTGAATGAGAAATATCAAGTAACAATTTTATCAAAATTGGTTTTTTTTTAATTATGCCAGTGCATCTGCAAAACCTCATCATTGTTACATAAAGGACACCAGTTCTAAAGAGATCTTGGTGCCATAAAATAGACACCTGAAGGAGCATCCTGGATTTATTTATGATGTTGTGAGAGAGTGACAGTGTGTTGGGGGGGCAGATTTCTACAGTGAAATCCCAGCTGGGGGGTTGTCTAAAATATTTATCCTGTGGCCTGTTTTTTCCAGGTTTATCTGTGTATGGTTATATACAACAAATATAAGTATATGTAAGACTTTCAGCCAGTCTTCTCATTTGGGAACAGGAAGCTCAAATTTTAATCTTTATCTCTGGGACCACCTGCCACATGGATGGAATCAGTTCTTTCCTGTGCTCAGAAGGATGTTTCAGAAAATGAGAGACAATAATGCAAAAAGTTGCCAATAGTACTCTGCTGACTGATGGACAGGTAAAACTGAAAAGAGCTCTGCAGAGGGAGATGTTGCATGTCTTTCTCTACAATTGTCTAATTATTGTGACCAAAATCTAGTAATTATACTTCACACTCTCTTCCAGTTATCATTAAATTTTTTTTCACTGCTAGAAAAGATACCATTTCTACTCGATGCTTTCACTAAAAATATCTCACCTCTATCATTGTAGTTAATACCTAGAGTTCTGTTTGTTTGGTTTCTGCAAAAAATGATTCAATTGGTTAGTGTCCATCATGTTTTTATTGAGGTTTTTTTTTTGTCATGCCCTGAATGAATATAGGAGATACAATGAAGATTTGATGATCTGCTCCCTGTTCTTTTAGATGTTATATTTGTATGTGATTTTTATATTTTATATGAGTGTGGGAAAATTACAGATGTGTAACTTGTACTCCGAAAAAATAGTGTACCATATAAAATAAAGGATAGAGGGTATTTGATTAGCACTGTGGAGAAAAGAGGGTATGATGTAAAATAAAAGACAGAGAGTATTTAGGGATAGCCAGGGGGGAAATTAATCCAGGTTGCAAGCAGTTTACTACTCAGGAAGTGGGAGGAAGAACTGTATATCAAAATGTCCCCCAACATAAAATTTTAAAACTAACCATCTCTTGTACTTTTTCTGAATCAGAAATTGGGAGTGTCTAGGGGGTTGTTTCTGCCTCAAGGGGCAACTGGAGGTTGTAGTCATTTCAAGAATCATTTCATGGATGAACTTCAAACTCATGGGTAAGTGTGTTGGCTACCTCATATTCTCACTGGCTGCTGGGCAGGCTTTTTAATTGCTTCCATGTGAGCCTCTGCACAGTTCTTCTTGTATCATGGTAGGTCACTTTCTTTATAGTGAAACATCTTTGTGAAGCAAAGTACCACCATCTCTGATATGTGCTCTTGGTTAGACAAACAAACCATGGTGTGGCATGGAAGGATGCACAGAAGGATGAAAATATCAGGAAGCAAGTATCATTTAGGGCCATTTTTGAAGCTTGAAACCACAATGTCTATCATAAGAAACTTGGATTTTATTTTGCAGAGTTGTTATTGGAAAGTGATAAAACATAATTCATACTTTAAAACATTTACTCATTAGAAAATAATATCTACTCAAGTTACTCAGATTTATTCAAGTTGGAGGGTGGTCAAAAGAAAAGCAGATAGACACAAGGTTATTGTCATTGTTCCAGTAAGAGAACAAGATCTATATTTTGGCACATAATATTTACAGAAATTTGGATAAAGACATATTTGGAATATATTTTAGTTATTGCTAAGAGCATTCACTTGTTTTCCACACTAAATGCCAATGCAGGTAAAACCCAGCCTTGGTATTTATCAATCATCAAGTAAGAGTATTTTAAAAATTTATTCTGCACAATGAGAATTTAGTCACTACAGAATAGTAAATGCTTTGATTTTATTATTTATGCCCTCACACTAAAATTGAACCATGGTATAAATAAATTACATGTAGGAATAAGTCCAAATTTGTCAAATTTTATAATTAATATGAATGGTGTTAATACAAATAAAATTGACATTTATTAGGATCTTTAGGTATGTTAGGATATAGTTTAAAAACATTAAACATTAAAATTATTCAAAGTTATTATTTCCCACATTTTATAAAAATTTGATATTTGCAGAAATTAAGTGACTTCTCCTAGATTGCCAATAAAGTAGTTAGTTGAATCCACATTTGAAGAACAGGTCCATTTTATTTCATATTCTACTCTATAAATCAATGTGGAGTTTGCTATCTCTATTACTACATTCTTTTCTTCTGAATTTCTTACATCTTTCAACCATGTAGGTTTTATTTTTAAACATTAACTTCATCTTTCCTGTTTTTTTTTTTCTTTTTTGGTATCTGGAATTGAACCCAGAGGTGCTTAAGAATTGAGCCACATCCCTGCCCTTATTTCATTTAGGGACTGGGTCTTGCTGAGATTCCTTGGGCTTTGCTAAAATGCTGAGACTTTCCTTGAACTCATGATCCTCCAGCCCCAAACTCCCACAGCTAGGATTATGGATATGGGCCATCACAACAGGCTCACCTTTACTTTTGATGAGAAAAAAAATTCATTGAGCAAAAGTTGGAATACAAGGTGTATTGAATAATTCAAGGTTTTCTTTTTTTATTTTTATTTTTTTTTTAACTGGGGAGTGGACACAGGTGCATATTAACACCCTACTACATCCCCAGTCTTTTTATTTCATTTTTTAAAAATTTATTTTGATGCAGGGTCTTGTTAAGTTGCTGACAATCCTGTGAGGTGAGGTTTCCTTGACTGGTTTCATTATTGGAATCCTGCTCTCTGAGATGCCTGTAAGTAGTCAGGATTACAGGCAATTGCCACTCTGCACATCTGAACTTCAATTGAATTCAATCTGAATACAATTGAAGAATACATTCAGAATACATTTCAGTGGAAGAAATACCTATAGTGCAACTTTGTAATTGAATAAGATGTTATAAAAAGTAAAGAGAAAGAAAAATCTCTTCATCCAAGTTGTTGCACTAGGTAAAATTAAAGCTCTAAGTAGGGAGACTATTTGTATAGGAACAAATCCTTACTTTTTGTATATAGAATATTTATCATTATCATTATCATTACAAAATTTGGATAGGTTCAATACCTTAGGTTTTTCTTAAAAATTTTTTTTTGCATGTGCCACTACATCCAAATCCCTTAGATATTATACTAAGAGAGCCAGATGTATTCAAATTTAATTTTTCTAACAATCTCTCAAGGAAAATTGCTTTACACATTGAACACTTGGGCTCAGGATGTTCATTATATACTGGGACGTGGCAGAGATGAGGTGTGAACACAGGAATTAATTCCAACAGCTGAATCCTTTTACTTGACCACATTCTTTTCAGGTGCCTAGTCTGAGCTCAGTATGAAGGCCAATAAGCAGACAAGACATTATTATATTCAAATTAGTGAACTCTATAGGACCATAAAGTCTATTTGCTCATAACTTACTTTCAGTTGTTAGGGAGGAATATATTTTTCTTCATCTTTCTTGGATTAGTTTCTTAGTAATTTTGGTAAACTTCAAATTAGAAGACCATTTTTTTTTAAATCTGAAAGGTGTCTATTGCTCTGGATATTGCAAACATCCAAATGGATTTCTGTTTTGTTAATATGGTTTGCTAAAATTATTTTACATACATTCTTTTCTCCTGGAAAATTGCTACTTTAGATACATTGGGGGAAATATTCCCACAATCTACTTCTACAGATGACTTTTAATTTTGATCTTACCCATCTCAAATAAATTTACACCATGTGTTTTCCACATACTGCTTGTGAGATGACTTTTTAGGCCACTTGAATGTTTCCATGAAGTCACAAACTATATATCCATTGATGCAAACATTATTTTAGGTAAACAGTTCCTAAAAGGTTTTTAAGACTTTTATGTTTATTACATATTTCAAAATATGAATCATGCATTATTATTTGTTATTATTACTTATTATTTATTTTTTGTGAAAACCCAAAACCCTTAAAACAGAAATATTTGATTAAATAAAAATTATTAAATGCTGCTATCTTTCAAAATTTCTGACCACAATTTTTCAGAATGTTTTCTACATTTCTGATCTCATAAGAAATGTTTAATCAAATTCACAAATCATCTTACTGGAAATAATAATTTTGTAAAATAAGCAACAACCAAACACCGACAGCTCCTGAAATAACAAACATGTGTCTTTTCATGTCTCACACTTGGACAAAAGACTAGGTGATGTACTGGATCATTTAATTTGTTGAAATAACCTGAGACCAGCAGTTAATATTCAGTACTAAGACCATTTGTTCTCAGCCACAGTGGCTGCCTTCAGTTCTTCATTATATTGGTTCTTCTTTGGACTCTTTAGGAAACTGCTTTCAGTCATTAGGATGAACTCACAGAAATAAACTAAATTGGGATAAATAATTGACCAGCTGCCACATATTTCTTAATTGAACTAGGTCAGTATTAGTACAATACAGAGGATTAAATTGTGTTTTTCTAATTGGCTAAAATAATGTATTTCCTCTATTTTATGCTGAATGGTGACAGTATTTCCTAAGGATTATTTTGATTTTATTCTCAGTCTTTTTCATACTAAATTGGAAAAAGGATTTAAAACAGATGGACTTTAATTACCATATGTTAGAAAGGTACAGTATTTAAAAAATTGGACTTTTAATTAAAAAAAGGTAGTTTAATGAACATAAAGTTTTAGAAAGAAGTTAATGTTTTCTCTGTTAATAACCATAGAGAAATCTTAAAGGATTTACAGAAAAGAATTGACTACTCACCTTGCAACACATTACATGATACTTACACTACATCCTTTGTAGCTTTGAAACTTAGATATTTTTATCTTTTCCCCACTTTTTCACTGACCTTCTCCCTGATCTTTTCACTAAAATTCTCCTCACTGATCTTTTTCATAACCTTCTGCTCTCTGATTTTCTCTTCCTTGATCTTTGCCTTCCTGAACTCTCCTCTCTAAATTCATTTTCTCTGAATCACCCCTGTAAAAACTTCCTGTTCCTGCTGATAGGGAGAATCACAAACTTTAGGACAGGAATCCCCTGTTTCTCCTTTGCTAGCAAAGCAATAATTCATTTTTTTCTTTTGCTCAAAACTGTGTCCTCAATATTAGATTGGCATCTGGAATAAGGATTGAGCTTGTGGCAATAAATTTGGCACCCTAGATGGGATGTGAGGGCAGGCCCTGTTCCAGCTTTCTTGATCAGGCTTGGTCTTCAAGTGACTCCCACTTCCATGATGAGAGTATGAGATGACTGATGAGCTTTTTGAGAGAAGACTGCTGAAGAAATTTGGTGATGGTGTGAGATTGCCTCAGACCAAACCAGAGGAGTTGTTCCATAAAGGATGGGACTTAAGGACTGTCACAAGAGCTGTTGAAGCTCTTTTACCTTCAGGGACTTCCTGCCTTTTTCCTCTGAACTGCACAGGTTGCTCTATCAGTTGTTTCACTTTTAGAAAAAGGAAACCGAATACAAGAAATTGTGACACCCTTTGCCACTTGGTTTTGGCCTCAGTCATTTGTTGTGCACACCAAGACCCTTGATTCCGTACAGCTAATTCTTCTTTGTGGGAACATCTGATTTCTTCTTTGGACATCTGTGGTTCTAGTTATGTGGGAGTCATGATTGAGTGAGAATTAAGAACCTAGAGATAAGTACTCCCTTCTTATCTGTTCTAGATTCTCATCTGTTTGTTGGCCTTGGTCTTTGGAATTCCTTCTGGTTTTCTGATTATTTGTATATACTAATGCCCCCTTTGAGATATGGCTTGCACTTCACTTGTTCTATGGTTAATCTCTTGGGAAAGATCTTGCCCTATCAATTTGAAGGTTTCCATCTGTTGGCCATGGTTTTGTGATTCCTCTCTGGTTGCTTCTCTATGTTTCATTTTTGTACAATAAAGCAGTTAGAATTGGTCTGTTGGAGGTAACATGAGTTGAAAATAGGGTCACCTTTAAGTCTACAACAATGTTTTTTACTGTAATAATCTGACTTTTAAATAGCTTCCTAGATTATTGTACAATCTTTCAGTTGGAGTTGATCTGTCCAAGTTAAAGTAAATGAAAGAAATTTGTACATGCTGGTTTGTCTGTTTAAAAGGTTTCCATATGTTAGCCCTAGTTTTGGTGATCCTCTCTTTTCTGTACATATTGGTACAAGTGCGTCTAGAGAAAGATAGTTTACTGTAACAAAATCTGGAATTTGATCCTATAGTAATAAGCCTGTCTAAGAAAAAGAGGGTTTACTGTTAAACAATCTGGATATTAAATGGTTTTTCTGGATTATTATACAATCTTGACACTGAAGTTGATCTTCTAGGGTTAAAGTATATGAAAGAGATTATTTTTGTAGAGGCATATATGCAGTTGCATAAAAGGTGTCTGAAGCATTAAGAACTAAGTTGAAGATGCCAAATTTTAGTTTGACCCCAGGAAGTTGCATATAATCTAACTGAAGTCAAGCACACTACATCTAATCTGGGGGAGGGAATCCTAGAAAGTCTGCCTAGGCTGTAAAAAAATGGTCAAAGAGAACATGGCCTCTGCCTGCCTTACAGCCCCTTTTCCTATGGAGGGTGGATATTGCTGTCCACAAAGGATGTGGCAGTACATATGAGAACTCTCAGTTTATGAACTGGGGACAGGAATATTCTCCATTTTTAAGATCTAACAGGGGACCCCACTTTTCCAGGGAATATTTATTACTGGGACAAAACAATTTTTGCTATAACAATTTCTCATCCAACTAAATGCCTGGAGAGAGTTGCAGAATCCATAACTGATTAAACAAACAACTGTTATTTAGGTTCTAACAATATAGTAGACACCCTAAATATATGTGACATGGTATAAATATGCATCTGAGAACTCTATCTCTCTAAGCCTTGTCTAAGTTTTCTGTAAAAATTTATAAAATGAAAGTTTATATAAGGTTACTGGCAAGATACCAATAACTGCTCTCTTTGATACATTGTATCTGATATAGAAAGGTCATAGTCATTTGAAGACCTGTCTTATATCTGCTTGCTTAGACTAAGTCAATT
Source organism: Sciurus carolinensis (assembly GCF_902686445.1). Classification (NCBI taxonomy): domain Eukaryota; kingdom Metazoa; phylum Chordata; class Mammalia; order Rodentia; family Sciuridae; genus Sciurus; species Sciurus carolinensis. The sequence goes on along the minus strand of NW_025920197.1, from coordinate 488,809 downwards.
TCTGATCATTAACATTGTTTTCTAAATGTATAAGAGATTTAAGGCTATCTTTTTATTTTTGTTAATCCATGAAGACCTGTGATTATTGTCACCATACACTCTGTATGCTAAATTTTACCATAATTAAACTTAGTCAAATGTAAAAAGCCTTCTCTTCAGAGATCACTTTGCCAAGTCAGTATTCTCTGAAGTACAATTAGATGTAGCAAAAGGCTCACATTTGTAGGGAAATAACAAATTTGATTGGTATTTATTTGTGCATTTGATGTTTTATAGCTAAAGTAACCTGTTGTCAATAAATTATATGTCCAATTTTGTATGACTCTTCACACTGCAATTGGAATTTAAATGCATTTTTGGAAGGTCTTAGAGAGAACCTAATCTGCTTGAAGGTGATATTGTAAAACATGGAAGAATTCTGCCACTTTTTATGCAAAAATAACGTGAAAAGCTGTCTCAGTCTGTCTTTGATTTATGTTTTCACATGTAATGTCGTATTGTGTGTAAAGAGCCCCACTTTACCAGAGATAAGACTCTACCTCCCACTTACTCTATGTTAGAATGTCACCAAAATAATCTAGACATCAGTTTATTTAAAGTTGTGTTCAAAAGATTGATTTTTTTGTAAAGATTATTTTTGTCTCAGACAGGGAATGTAACATATACCTAAAGGTTAAAGAATATTAAAGTCATTATTCTTGGTTCATAGCCATCACAAAAACTGAAGATTTTTTTTTGCTCTCTTAATTTCGTTTTGTATTTTCCAAGTAATCTGTAGAGTATAAAATGCTTACTTTAAAAAATGTAAAGGGGTATCTTTACAATTACATATACTAAAGTCATAACCTGTTATTCTCTCTTTAAACAGGTGAAACAGTCTTTCCTTGTGTTTAAACTCTAAAACATGGTGAACAATGCAAAAAAGTGAAAGGACCAAGGAAAAAGCAGCCAGTATTTTGGTTTTTCAATCTAAATTCATCCAGGATTCAAAGAATGACAGGACCCATCTCTGGGCCCTGCACCTCTAGTGAGTCACCTGATCTGCTGATAAGGGATATTGAGAGGACCCTAGAGAACAGGAAGCTAGCCAGTACACATTCTACTAAGAAATGGGTCAATGGTAATGGAAATAACCCTGATATATCCAAGAAAATCCACATATGGTCAGCCAGACCTGAACCAATCCTGACAGTTGGCACACCTGGTAGAGGAAAACTAAAGAAGTCAGGATGCTTGGTACCTTGTCCCCAAGAGTGATCTCTGAGGACTCTCAGTTGACATTTAAGAGTAGGCAGGACAAAGGTCAGTTTTGACCAATATGTTCTCAAACACCTGGAAGGAAAGTAAAGCCTGTGCACAGTCCTACATGGACATTTAAAAGGAAAAACAATGGTTTTTAATATAACTTAAGAGGTATACTTGTGTGAACCCTGCAAAAGTAAGTAAAGCTGGAGGTGTTCATGAAAATGTTCTTATGTAAGAGTGCCTAATAATAATGACAAGAGTTGCAAATTTCTCCTGAGTTAATTTCAGTCTGATTTCATAGACCTACAAAACTTCCTAACCTCCTACATTGATCAATTTCATCTGTTTTTCCTTGATAAGTTTATGAGTTACATTTCACATGGTTTTCAGAGATTGAGTGAAATACCAATTTTTTTGTGCTTACTATTTACAAAAAGTAATGATTTACTGCCCTGCTTATTGTGAACTTAACATGAACCCTGCCCTACTTATGCCTTGTTCAGTCACGTGCCATCTGCCACTGTAGACCTCTGGACTGCTCTGATACTGAATGCCCTTAACTGCCCATGTCCCACCTGATAGGGAACAAGAACTTTGGGATACTTCCCATAATTTCCCCTGCTTTCAGGAGAAAATAGATTGGAGATATTGTTGCCCACTTTCCATAGAAATAGAAGCAAGAAATTCACAGTGGGGCAATGTAACATAGGATCATTTGATGCTTTGAGTATATCCCTTGTCACTTTAAAAATTATATACATATTTCTTTTTCCTAACCATTTCCCTGACCTTCTCCCTAATCGTCTTTTCTCTAAACTTCTCCCTGATCTTAACCCTAAACTTCTCCTCCCTGATCTTCTTTTCCTTGATCTTCTTCCTGATCTCTCCTTCCTGAACTCATTTTCTCTCAATCACTTCTATAAGAACTCCCAATTCCTTGGGCTGAGATTGTAGCTCAGTGGTAGAGTGTTTGCCTAGCATTGAGTTCGATTCTCAGCACCACATATAAATAAATGAAATAAAAGGTCTATTAACATTAAAACAAATAAAAAAAAAAACTCCCAGCTCCTGATTATAGGCAAAATCACAGTCATTGGAACAGGTGTCCCCCATGTTTCTCCTTTGGTAGCAAGGTGATAAACCATCTTTCTTCTTTCCCCAAACACATCCTCATTATTGGGTTGGCAACAGGGACAAGGATTGAGCTTCTGGCAATAACCTCACACCCACTGAAACCATCACTAATCTCATACTTTATTCGATAGGCAAATTAACAGCAACAAATTATGTGTACATAAGAGATTTTTGAACAAGCTTCTGATTATTAGTTCTCACTACAATTTTAAATGGATATTTGAGGGAAAATAACAATTTCTATCACAAAATGTAACCATAACATGTCTCTACATAAAAAGGCAAGGGAGAGTATTATTTTACAATATTTCCTTCCATGATACAAGTTCTAAGCTACCCATCTTCTTAAAATTTGGAAGCAATAAACTACATATGGAAACAGTAATTTATTTGGGTAGATTTTTTAATTTTAATCAGTTAGTTTATCCTCATAAATGTATGTCATAAAAAAGGAATGAAAAGGAGAAATAGGGAAGTCAGTAGAGGAGAAGTATGGGATCAAGATGGAGGTAGGGAGGGAAAGGGAAAAGCTGGGTAATACTACTAAAAATATACTGTATAAATTGTGAAGATACCACTATGAATTCCATATTTATGTATAATTGTATTTCACCAATAAAAAATGTAAATAAATTAAATAAAAACTAGTAGAGAAAAGGAAGGGGAACAGGGCGAGGAAGGTAAAGAGGACAAGAGAAGTGCTAGGGAATAAATTAGAGTAAATAATAATACGTGCATGGAGGAATATGTCACAATAAGAACCAATTCTATGTAAAATTATAATGTAATCACATTACATAAAACTGAAATATTAGAATTTTATTTATTTTAGTGTAGTGCAATTGCAGATAATAATAGCAATACTGTTGCAGCCAGAAGACAGATTTGTGTTTCTTAATGTCTATGTGATAATAGTATTTCAGATTGACAGTTAAAATTTGAAGAAGTACACTATGAATCCTGTACTAATCACTTTAGCATAAAGCTTTACTGGAATACTTATATTTAGCACTTATGAGATAGACATTCTACTTTTATATCTGTAACTGTTCATGATTTTTCTTTTCCAAGCCCATAATAAAAATAATCATGTCAGAAACTCTTGTATCTTGGGGTAGCCAAAAACAGAAGGCCTAAGACCAAAAAGTGAGTTCCATCCATTTGGTACATAGGGATCAAAATTTCCAGGGCTTTTTGCAGTTGTGTAGGAATTCAGAACATAAGTAAGCTCAGAACTGTACTCTCTCCCTTCTCAGGTTCTAGCACTTCTGTTTAAGCTGTTTAATTTTGGCAAGTTAATCTCTCTATGGCTCCACTTATTTTTGCAAATAATATTTGAGAATTAAACTAAATAACATTGTAGATTTTACACATGGCACCTGGTATGTTTTTAGTAAATACCAGCTATCATTTTTAGTTGAGAAAAGAAAATATTGTTACACTTGCTAAAATCAATTTTTTCTGACATCAGGAATGGGTACCCTTTACACGTTTTGATGTACAGAAAGGTCTATTGAAATAACTGTTTCCATTTTAATAAATATTCAAGTTTCCACATGATATATAATTCAGAGACCTGAATAAAATGTAAATATAAAAAAATAGTTTCCCAAACTAAGGAATTTTAATTTTTCTTCTGTTACCTAGATTTTATTGAGAAGTAAGATTTTTGTCCATTTCCTTGTCTTCTAAGTATTTAAGCCTCAGACCCATCATGAGAATTAAAACTGTCCATAAAATCAATACCTGTATTAATGGCATGATGGAAATTCAGTAGAAATTTTTAAAAAGCAGTTTTAGTGATGATTTTTCAAAAGGCAGCTACCATCGAGGTTCACAGGGATGAAAGATGATTTTGTCAACTGTATTCTTCCTGTTTTTGTCTCTACTAGATTAGGTTAAACTCTGTTTTAGGCCATGGTTTTTCAGAATTTTGCCTGAATATAGGATGGAAAAGTGAATAAAATCATAAAAAGTAAAATTTAAAATGGCCTACACTTATAAATACTAGCATATCTTACAACCATGAAGCTTAAAATGATATGATAAATTGTTTTCATCATAGGAAATGATCATAAATTTTTCTAAGCTGAAAATATCTTAGAACATCTACTTTAATATATATTTGTAAACAATTTAATATAATTTGGTAATTCCAACCACTTAAGACTTCAGAAAATAAGCACCTTGGAAATAACTGATGAATGTTTATAACCACAATAAATTTAAGTTAGGTGTTTGATCCAAATGTATTACATACAGAAAACTAAAATAATTATGCTAAAAAATTAAAAACAAAACTTCTATAAACAGAAGCATGAGGTTGAAATACTTCCCCAAATATTTCAAAGGCCTTCTTGGGCCTCAGGATCCAACAATGTTACAACATACTCTTCTAGACACTGAAGAAAAAATACCAGAGACATTCTCTGACCACGGTTATTTGCAAATATCCTATTATAAAAAAATCCAGAAGTACTTATAAAATTTAATGAATAATATATCAATAATTTTGTTTGGTTTTTATCTTTCTAGAAATAATAACTTAAATATGAAACAGAGAATAAAACTAATGGATATGTGAACAGTAAGCCCTGTGGATGAAATGGGAGAAGGCAACATCAATTATGTAACATTTTTTTGTCTTGGGCTGATGCACAGTTAATTACATGGCCACTTCCAGGTATAAAGCACTAGTTTGGAACATCAACATGTGAGATTTGGAGTGAGGATACCCTTGAGCTGGTAATATATACTAGTGGGCTTCTGAAAACAGACTCACAGGAATGGGAATACTGAATGAAGGGATGTGAACTTGCAACATTTTAATAGATACAGGCAAATAGAATCACAGATGGTCTGCTGAAGTTTAATTGGCAAAAGAAATCTCTGATTGTAGCAGCTCATCTCATTTTTGACATTTAAAAAGATATTTTTCTTGATTAATCTCTTGTCTTGAGGTAAATAAGATCACGTTGTTCCATTTTTTTCAATTTCCAACTGACAAACTTAGTTACTTCTCAGTTGATTTATCAGTCATATAGATTATTTTCTTCCCTCAGTCCTACTCGGATATTGGGCCCCATATTGTGCTTTCTTGCACAAAAAATTCTTGAAACATTTGCCCTAATGTAGAACCTGGGTTGACCTGTTACTGAAAAATTTCCTTAACATGAAAGAAGGGCAAACAGTAGTCTGTCAATTCAAATGGACCTCCTACGATGTTTTTGCTAGGCTCTCTCTTTAAAATGGAGTAGAAATATTATTTCTGTAGACAAATATCCCCTATATCAGGAGTAAACCAGACTTTGAGAATCTTAGAATTTCATACAGTTCTGTCCTGGGCAGTTGTCAGTCTGACATATGATGCTGATAAACCATTAGATATCTAGATGCCTTTTTCTTGTCTCTACAATTGGATGTCTTTAGAGGGCTCATTTGGATCAAGGCTTCATGGAAGAATTGATATAAGTTGCTCCCACATCTACAAAACATGTTGAAGTTACTGTGTAGATATTGCTTAACCATTTTCTGACATATCACCACTTTTATTTCAAAATCTTATAACCTTTTCATCAGGGTCACTCATATCATCCACATGCCCAGACACAATATGCAAACTGTTACTTGTCTGAATTCCAGATTCCATTTCTTTGATATTTTATGGTAATTCCAATAATTTTATGTTCCTCCTTGGCCTCGTTTTGCTCTATACCCTCAAAAAAAATTCTGCTGCATGACTCTATAGTGCATGTCCCTCTTTTTTTTGAAAACATAGGGCTTGTTGGTCCTTTACATTCCTCTAAACCAGTCTATTTTATAATTAATAAACCATGATTTAACTTCCCACATATTTAACATCAACCTATATTTTTATACATAAATTGGTGTTGAGATAAATTTTAGCTAGAGTTTTCCCTTGAGGTAAACTGAATAAGGATTTCCTGGATTCTGGAATGGGATCCCCAAGATGATATAGTTATATGAGAATGTTCTCTTTGTGTTGTGCTATGTAATACACAGTAGTGGATTTTATGTACATATACACATATCCTGATTTTTGAATCATTGTCACTTTTCAAGTCTGATGAGAATAAGAAATATTGCAAGAGTTTTGTGATCTGGTGGAGCTATTTTGGCTTTGGAATCAGATACAGCTTATCCTGTGTCCCAGTGCACCTACTTATTAATTGTAGGAATACTTCCACAGGAAGAAACATATATTACCTTTTGGCCAATAGATCTAACCTCAAATTGCTGAATAAGTTTGCATTTCATGTATTTAAACAACAGAATCAGGGCTATGGAAGATTGCAGGCTATGTGTTCCTAATCCCTAGGGACCTTCATTTTTCTGCTGTATGATGTCTACAATGTGAAAAATGTATGGCCAGTATAAAGTGAGAAAGAATAATTTACTTTTGAACATTTTCTGTTTGGAACTTCTTACTCCCCTTCAGGGTATTGTTTCTCCTAATTTTAGGTCTGATGAGAAATATTATTAGGGAACTCGATCCCTCAACACTAGCATGTAAAGTGATAGACCAGGCCCTTTAAGTCCCTGATATCAGGGGACCCATATCCCTCAAACCTGGCATGTGGCTATGGTAAAATGAAGTATACTAAAGAGAGAATCAAATTTGAGGGTGTAGTTCCAAAAGCACATGTTCTTCATTGGTAGTATTTTATAAATCACATGAAGGTATTATTCTCAAAAGGCTGTATTATGTTATTAATATCAATTCCAACTCTTTCTATTTATGCTATCAATATGAGTATTAAAATATTTAAATTATTTTTGCAACTTAGGTGTTGTTTTCATTGAATATTGTGGTCTTAAGGGGTTGTTACATTCAAAGTTTAGTCTGTCTCCTAACAAGGACAGAGAGCAGAATAGCTAAATAATATTTTATATTAATTGCTGTTTTATTATTTTATTTATGAATAATATACTGTGTATATAATCCATAAACTGAAATGGAAGTGTGCACCAGGTTAAATGCAAATGTTCTGCTGGTTGGACTAGATCCCACTTCTGGAATAAAATATTGTCTTAAAATAGCAGCTGCCTGAGGTTCTGGGGTGCAATTCCCAGACCTCAAAAGAAAAAAGAAAAAAAAAAAAAACTGCAACCAAGGACCGACCTACCATTGTGTTCTTATTCATGTGCATTAGCTATTATTCAGTGTCACTCACAGGGAAGACTCCCTGGTCTCATACCCCAGAGGCACAGCCTGAAGCCAATCAGGAGCAGTTAGAACTGTCCAATCCTGTGTGCTGACAGGGAATTGGGGGTGGGCTTCCGCTGTCTTCTCCATTTCTCCTGAGTCCACCATATTGACCAATCAGCTCTAGGCTTTACTCTCCTGCTTCAGAGACCCAGGTTGCTCTGCTGTGCAGGGGCTGAAGATCCCTAGGGAGAAGGACTGGCTCCTGAACACCCAGAAATTGTGAGTGGGCAGTGGCATCAGGAGCCTGGGGAGGGAGGCTTTGGAACGGTGGCAGTGACTATGGCAGAAACCAGACCTGGCAGACCAGGACTCTCCGCAGTCTCTGGAGTCTGCAGGCCTAAGCCCTCCTGTAGGGAAGTGCACCCTCTGTCCTCCTGGCCATCCAGATGGAGAACATGTCAGTGGCAGAGACCCCTCACTATTCTTGAAGGACATACTCCAATACTATTGATACCGCCATTTACCGGTGACGAGTTCTGCTCCTTCTAATGTTGAAGATTGAACACTATAGAAGCATGCCAAGGCAAGCATATTAAGCAGGTTTTATTTAAAGGTAATAATACAGACTTCTTCCGGCAGGAAGAAGGGGGCCATGGCTGATGTTCTAAAGTCCCAAGAAGTGAGCGCACCCTACATCTTTTATAGGTTAAAGTCTCTTTTGTTCTCCAGTTTTCTCCCCCTTTATCTCTCTCTCCTTCCTGCCTACATGACTAGACCTGGTTTTGCATAAGTGAGAAGCCATGAGCAGGGGGAGGGCCAAGGTGATTCAGGCAGGCAAGGGCCCAGGGGGCATTAATTAGCAGCTCCTTGCTTGCAGTCCTTGATAAAGGCAGGTAAATTTGGTAATCAATGGACTCTGGAGATCCTTGACATTCCATTCTTCCAGGGGCAGTCTCCAACTTCCAAAGGCAGATGGCCTCATGGCTTCATTTCCTCGAATTGACCCGATTTCCTATTTCTACACTAACTACCTGTCCTTAATTCTGGCTTCACTATCACACAGGTGTGTGCCTGTGGCCCAGCATCTTCCCAGATGTTGGTGATTGACAGCGGGGCCCATTATTGTATTCAAATCTCCAAATGCCATTTTCCTGCAGGAGAGCAGCTGTAATCTGTAGGAACCAAGTTTCCTCCTGAGCTAGCTAATTTTCATTTTTCCTTTCCTTTCCTTTTTTCTTTCTTTCTTTCTTCCTTTCTTTCTTTCTTTCTTTCTTTCTTTCTTTCTTTCTTTCTTTCTTTCTTTCTTTCTTTCTTTCTTTTTCTGTGTGTGTTGCTGGAAGTTGATCCTAGGGATACTTTACTACTGAGATATATCCCTAGTAATTTTTTTTTTTCTATTTGAAGACAGGGTCTAGTTTATTTGCTGAGATTGTCTTGTTATGGTTTGATTTGTCTAGACTTTCTATTGCAATAAAGCATTTGATTTTTTCATACATATGGATTCGTATATGGATTTTATTTATATTATGATTCCTTGTTGATTACTGTAGTAGTATAGTTTCACAATATACATGGATAACAAAAGTACTCCTTTTACTCATAATTGAAAAATTTCCTGGCTAAAATTATATACAAATTGTGGATAAATTTTAGAAGTTTATGGTTTCTTATTTCATTACAAGTAAAGCATTTTGATTTCTTTATTATTGCACTATATTTATATATAATATTTGGGTTCATTTTTACATAATTGTATAAAATGAAATATAGTTTGCTTCATTTCACTACCCAGTAGTTTCTTTTTCCCCCTACTACTACCTTTTCCTCTCTTCCATTTATTTATAGTTTTATACATTACTGCTTTATAGATACACATAAAAGTAGAATTTATTGTGATATATTCATATAGGGACATAACAATTGTACTGCATATATGGTAAGCAAATTTAAAGGAAAATTATCTTCCTTGTAATGATGAGATTTATCATTTATATATGGAATATGTGAGTGTTTCATGTGCTTCTGATGATATTTATTTTCTCATAAGTTCTACATAGTTTCTTTCTAAACTTGTATACATGTGAAATATCACCTGCATATTGCACACACATAAAACTTAAGCATGGTGTTTTATACTATTTCTTAAACTGAATATACTATAACTAAAAATTTGACTGATGTCTAGTAACCATTTTTCCCACAGATAATTATTTATCTCTTCCAAAATTTACATTCACTTGAACCATGCCCCTGGGATTGCATGGTTGGTGTTTGGATGAGCACTTTGTGTTCTTACCTGTTATCATGGTCACATATGCTGTGTTTTAGGAAGTCTCTGTGATAGTGAGCATCATGTATCTTCAATAAAAAGAGTTTCCACAAATAATAGTAAACTCCTTGAGTTTATAAATATTCAAGTGTTTTATATCATCATCAATATTATTTTGTCTGTGATGAAATTTTATATTTCTGTAACTATTTTTAAAATTTCTTTAGATTTAGAATGTTTTATGATTACTGAAGATTTAGATATAGATATCCCCATATTAATTGGCAATTCAAGGCATTTGCCTGCATTTCTTTTGTGGTTCCTGGCTTCAAAGTTAAGAAAATGTATCTAAAAAGGCAGATAGAATTGGATTTCAAGGAAAAAATTTTGCATTTAATTTATTTAAAAAATTACATTTTTAATCCCCTGAGTTTGTATTGTAGATATCTTGTATGTTTTGTATTTGGAAGTTATTTCAAATGAAATTCTAGGGCTTATCTTTTGAAATTGTAACAGAAAATATAAATTTAAAAAATCTCATTTTTCTATGGCTGCAGGAAAATGAAAATATTTTCTCAACATCAATTTTTCAGTAAATTGTTGGATGACATATTCACAAAAATATCCACTCCTTCCTTGAAGATTTTTTGTAATGTTTTTGACAGTGAATCATGCATTGTCTTATCTGGATTTTAGATTTTAATACAAAGTCATATAGGATAAGATTTGGCATTCCAAGAAATATGCATTATAATCTATTTTCTGAATATGTTGTAGAGATAGCAAAAAAAAGACATTTATTTTTAGAAATAGTTTTACATATATTTTCTTTAAAATTTACGAGCCTTTTAGATTTATTTCTCTTCTGAACATACTCAGACTCTGAACCTGTGATGTGCTTTTTTGCACTCTGGAATCTCCACGCACTTACCTCATAAGGAATCTAGGTTGATATTTCAGTTTTGAAGAGTTACTTAACATGTAAGTAGGAAAAAAAAAATTTGTATTGGTCCTGGGATGTCTTCTCTAGGTACTCTCTTCAAAATGGAGTGAAAATATTTCTTCAGACACATCCTGTACATCAGGTTCAAATCAGTCTTTGAGGAGCTTGGAAGGGATTTTATATGGTTCTCTCTCTGGGTAGTTTTCTTTGTGAAACTGAGTTGCCATTTAATATCCAGAAACCTGTGTTTACTCATCTTTATAATGGGAATAAACTTTAGAGAACCCAGATGGAAAATGCTTTTCATGGAGACTAGTAATACATGTAAATGCTCTGGCCATGACTGACAAACCACCTGGAAAATACTGCAGATACTAATTGTTTAACCATTATCTGCCACTCACATGAATTTTCTTTTCACTGTTTGTAATAACCTATTCACTGTAGGCACCAGTGTCACTCACGTTTCCAACATAAAAGGTTGATTCTTCCTTGTCTGAATTCCAAATTTCTTTACTGTTGGTTCAAGGTGGTACAACTAACTGTGTTTCCTTGCATGGCTTTTACTTCATGTCCCCAATAAAAGGGTTGTCTGCACCAAGCCTCTATCAGCTATGTTTAGAAAATGACATAGAAACCTGTATTTTTTGCTTATTTGTACAGGAAGGTTTGAATTACTTCTAACTGGTGTCATTCCTTGTAATAAACTGAACCAGGATTTTCCCAGGTCCTAGAAAAGGAGCCCCATAAACAATCTGGTACATAAAATTTTTTTGTTTATATGGAATATATGTTATTATTTTATATATGCGCAAAGGTTCAGGCAATTCTCTTACATGCTTTTCTGTTAGGTGAGTAATACAAATCCTTATCTGCATTTCTTCTCAGGTTCAAAAAACTAGAGAGACACTGCCCTGAATGAAAGCAGGGAACTTTAAGCGGAAAGCTACCAGAGGTAGGTTTTCTCCCTTCAAATGCTGGCCATGGCCCATTCCATTCTAGATACCAGAAACCAAGCAAAATATATTAAAATTACACACACACACATACACACACACACACACATACCCTTAGAAATTCTGCTTTTATTTAATAAAACTAACCACGTTCTAAAATAATAAGAAAAGTTGTATGATTCATGTGGTGTAGTGGAGGTGTTTGGGGTTTTTAATTAGATACATTTTTTTGTACTAGGAATTGAACCCAGGGGCTCTTAACCACTGAGCCACATTCCCAGCACTTTTTTTTTTGGGGGGGGTGCTGGGGATCGAACCCAGAGCCTTGTGCTTACAAGGCAAGCACTCTACCGACTGAGCTATCTCCCCAGCCCCCCAGCACTTTTAAAAATTTTATTTAGTGACTGGTTCTTGTCAAGTTGCTGAGACTGGCTTTGAATTTGCAATCCACCTACCTGAGCCTTACAAGATGCTGGGATTATAGGTGTGTGCCACAATGCGTGGAAAACAAAATTCACCTTGATTCCAAGTCTACATCCTCATTTAGGAGCTTTCACCATAGGAATAAAAATATCATAGACTGGCAGTTAGGTCTAGGGCCAAATTGTAAAATAAGAAGTTGATATTTAATCCTGAATCCTTACTTGCCACTCAAGTGGGCCATATAACAACAGTAGGCTGTCATGTTTCAGCAGAATATTTTTAGCCATTATCTGTGTGGTTTATTGCACAGGGTTTGGCAAATATAACCAAATCCATATTTTAAGAACTTGTCCACAAGAAATTTCAACCCTATTAATACTTCACTTTTAAGGATATATTGATTCTTCATGGTATATTGCCACCTGTTTAAACAAAATACTGTTTGAGAAAATATTTTTCATCCTTCTCAGTGTCCCTTTGACCAATATATCCTTATTTATTTATTTGTTTGTTTTGACCATGGATTGTACCCATGTATCCATATCCTCAGCACTTTTTATACTTGTTTTAGTTTGAGTCAGGGTCTCACTAAGTTGCTTAGTGTCTTGCTATGTTTCATGGGGTAGCATTGAAATTGAAATCCCCTTGCCTCCTCTCCCAAACAGCTAGGATTAGTGGTATGTGCCACTGTGTCTGACTAAATCATTTCTTTCAAAAAATCTCTATCACAAATTAATTTTTGTTTTTATAATTGATTTCTTAATTTTTTCTTTACATAAAAAATTATTTTTAATGGAATGTCCCTGCCAGTTCAATCTGAACCAGGCACCCTACTTGCTCTCTGGCCCACTGGCTGGCCCAACCAGCACAACATTTCACCACCTGACATGCCCAGTCCATCACAGATTGACATCTGCCAGACTTTAGAATATCAATTGAACAATGCCAGCAACTCACCACAAAATAAAACAACCAAAATCTCACTGAAACTAAGTCCCTGCAACAAGGAACTCCACCTATGGGACCTGTCACAAAACCCAATGGGGAGCACACACTGGTAATGAATGGACAGCTCCTCCCATTCCACCCTTTATCTATCTCACAAGAAGAGAAGTTTAGAAGTCTTAGAACCCAGCTGGCAACTTGATGAGCAACACAATAAAAAGCAATGGCTCAACAGCCCACACCCCATATACCCACACTCAGTTCACACCTCAAGAAGAAACAAAATTAGTTGGGGACAGAGAGCAAACACATATGGTCACTATTTGTCCAACACAGTCAAAACAACTCCATAATATTTCTTAACATTTCTTCCAGGTTTTTCACTTTTTTTATTTTTGGTTATGTTTATTTTATTTTTTGTTTTTTTTTTTTTTTTTTTTTTTTTTTTACTTGAATATGTACTGATTGGTTCAAGAATACCTATACATGTAAAGACTTGTAACTCTTCCTAATTTATAGCCTTTCTGTTGAAGGTTGTTATTTTTCATGGCCAGTTTTTTGAGGGTCAAGTTTTTTAATTAGCATATTTTGATTTTGTTTTGCACACTTTTCCCACCACTGTATTCTCTAGGTCTCTTTTCCCCTCTTCCTTTTCTATTGTGAACAACCAAATTCTATCCCACTCTTTCTTTATAGTCTTTCTTCTATTTTTGTCTCCCACTTCCTTATTAACATGACATCCTATGTTACCATTTCATCTGCCTTATTTGCCCTTTAAAATTGCAAACATTTTCTATGTTTTTATCTCCTTTTTCCTCATATCCAATTGGATCCTTAACATCTTTTAATGCTACTTGATGTATATAATGTCTTCCCATACCACCAATGCCAGAGCAGTAATTAATATGACAGAAGTCATAGACAATGCCTATTGTTTGACTTTGTGCCAGATATAATTTATGATTACTTACTTTTTTACTAATGGAAATTGCTGATCCTTCTATTTCTGCATATTATGCCAAGTAAAATTGTAGATGTCAAAATAGGAACTAAGTACCTAATCTGCTGCTGTATATTCTTGGCATAGATTTTTACTATCATTGGCCTCTGCCCCAAACTGTGAGGTGCTTATAACAGAGGGGCACTATAGACTTATAAGGTAGAAACTCTACTGCTTCAGATCCATCCAGATAGATGGGTGGACACACAATCAATATGAAAAATGAAGGGAAAAAAACATACCAAACAACATAGAATACCTCAAAAACAGATTTGATTGACACAACAATGGAGGAAAGACCAGATATGGAATTCAGAAAGTTCATGGTTCAACTGATCTATGAGGTAAAAAATGACAAATTAAATGAATTAAGAGAGAAAATGCAAGAATTGAAATGTAATTTCAATAAGGAAATACAGATCCTGAAGAAGAATCAATTCAATTTTTTTCAAATTGAAGGTATTAATAAACCAAATAAAAAATCCAGTGGAAAGAATCAGCAACAAACCAGACAACATGGAAGTTAGATTATCAGGACTTGAAGACAAAGTATATAATCTTAAAAAAAGATGATTACAGATAAAAGATGTTAAGGGACTATGAACAGAAATTTTAAGATAAATGCTCTGAAATACAAACAAAATACTGCCCAATCTTAATAAAATAGCATCAGAAATTTTTCAAAATCTTAAAAACAAAATGGAAAATTAAATACAGAAAGCATACAGAACTCCAAATATACAAAATTGCAAAGGCCCATTGAAAGGAACATCATTTTGAAAATGTCTGAAATACAGAAAACAAAATATTAAAAGCAGCAAGATAAAATGACTGGTCACATTTTGAGGAAAATCCAATTCAAATCTCAGCTGATTTTTTAACCCAGATCCTAAAAGATAGGAGGCATTAAAATACTATATACCAAACTCTAAAGAAAAAGAAGCCAAGCAAAAATACTATATAAAGAAAATTAAGTTTTGTTTTGAAGATAAAATAAAAAATTTCCATAATAAAATTTAAAAGAATGCACAACTTAAAACTGACACTACAAAAGATATTCAATAAAATATTTCAAAAATACATGGAGAAAAAACAAAAACCAAATCAGAAACAACACTAGATTAATACTCAGAGGAGAATAAGTTCAAGTTAAGAACTAGAAATAAACCAAAATGATAGAAAATAAAAAAGCACCTTTCAATAATAACACTGAAGACAAATTGTCTAAACACATCAAAAGAAGCCATAGGCTTGCAGATTGAATTGAAGAACAAGACCCAATTTTATGCTCTCTTCAGCAGACTTACACATAAAGAAAGACATCCACAGAATAAAGGTGAAAGTTTGGGAAACTATTTTATTCATGTTGTTTTCCTAAATAAGCAGGTGTTTCTTTTCTCATATCAGATAAATTGCTCTTCAAAGCAAACTTAATCAGAAGAGAAAAAGAAAGCCATTTGATTCTGCTTAAGGGGATCATACAAGAAGAAAGAGCAGTCATTGATATTTATTTCTTAAAAGAAGCAGCTACATATATCAATAAACTTCTCAACATCAAGAATCTAATAGACCAAAATGCAAAAATACTGGTTAACCTTAACACACCACTCTCAACATTAGATAGATAACCCAAGTAAAATATAAATAAAGATGCTACACAACTAAAAAAAATCTAGATTTAACAGATATATATAGAATATTTAATCCATCAGTGACTTAATATAACTTCTCTGTAGCACATGAAACATTTTGCAAAATATAATTAGAATTCAGTGATAAGATAAAAAGTAGAAAATGAACACCTGGAGACAAAATCATTGCAAATCATTTTATTGAATGATAAATGGATTGCAATATGAATCAGTGGTGAAATAAAAAAGTACTTAGAAGTAAATGAGAATAGTGTTATGATATTTCAAAAACTCTGGGCCACTGTGAAGAAAGACCTAAGAAAAGTTTATATTATTGAGCTCATTTATTAAACAGGTAGACACCAAATAAATAAACTACCATTTCATCTTAAGGCCCTAGACAAAGAAGAACAAATCAATAACCATATCATTAGATCCCAGGAAATAAAATCAGAGTTCAACTCAATAAATTTGACATTATAAAAACAATTAAAAAATCAATGAAAAAACTTGGTTCTTTGAAACACTAATTTGGTAAATGTTTAGCTCAGCTAAATATAGGAGAGAACAATGAAAGTTTTGAAATCCATGATGAAAATATCACCACAAGCTCTACTAAAATAGAGAGGGGTATCAGAAAGTACATTGTTCTTATACTCCAATGTGTTAGAATATTCCTAGGTATGTATGACCTAACCAAACTGAATCAGAAGGATCTAGAAAATTTGAAGAGATCAAATTCTAGTAATGAAATTGAAGAAGCCATAAAAAAGCTACCAAAAGGAAAAGTTTAGGATAGGATGGATTCTCAACCAAGTTCTACCAGGCTTTTAAAGAAAAACTAACATCAATCCTCCTCAAATTTTTGCATAATATAGAAAAGTAAGAAATGCTTTCAAAGTAATTCTACAATACTAGTAGAACTCTGATACCAAAATCAAAGTCAAATCAAAGAATAAGAGCTTCATACTGATATCCTTGATGAGCATAGATGCAAAACATTCTTAATAAAATACTGGGAAACTATACACAAGAACACATTAAAATGATAGTTCACCATGGTCAAACCCAAGGTTGACATCATTCTAATTGGAGAAACAAATCATTCCCAGTAAAAACAGAAAGAAGACAAGAATGCCCTCATTTTCCAATTTTATTCAACATACTTCTTGAAACCCTGGCTAAAGCAATTAAGCAAAAGTTAGATATTAAAGTGATATGAGTAGGAAAAAAGTGTTCAAACTAGTTCTTTTAGCTGGCAACATGATTCTATATGTAAAAGTCCCAAAAAATCAACTGGTAACTTTCTAGAACTCATGTAGAAATTCAGTTTATTAGTGGCATACAAAATTAATACCCATAACTCAATTGAATTTCTATGCATCAGTAATGAATCAGCTATGATAAAAATTAGGAAAACTATCCCATTCACAATAGCCTCCAAAAAAATATACTTAGGGATAAACCTAATAAAATAGGTGAAGTATTTCTACAATGAAAATCAATGAATAGAGCTGTAGTTAAAAAAAAAAAAAAAACTAAATAAGTATGAATGCAAATGGAACAGAATTGAAGATGCATAGATTAATTCTACATAAATATAGGCACCTTATATTACACAAAGGTGTTAAAAGTGCACACTGGAGAAAAGATAGCCTTTTCAACAAATGGTGCTGGGAAAACTGGAAATCCATATGTAATATAATGAAAGTTAATACCTATTTCTCACCCTGCACAAAAGTTAAATTTAAGTAGATGAAAGACCTACAAATTTTACTAGAAACACAGCACCTAGTAGAAGAGCAGTTAGGCCCAGATATCCAAAACATTGGTACAGGAACTGATTTCCTGAACAAAACTCTAAAATTTAAAAAAAATAATAATAAATAAAATGGTAGCAAACTAAATACCTTCAGAGCAAAAAAACCATGAAGATCGAACCTACAGAATGGGAGAAGAACTTTGCTACCTGTGTATGTTGTCAATTTCTAGGATGTACAAAGAATTCATAAATCTTAAACACACACACACACACACACACACACACATATACACAATTAAAAAAAGGACAAAGGAACTGAACAGACCTTTCTCAAAGAATAGAGAAATAATCAGCAAATATTAAAAAATGTTGAAGATCTTTAGATATTAGAGAAATACAAATTAAAAGTGCCCTGAGATTCCATCTCAGTCTGTTCAGTATGGTAAATATCAAGAATATAAATAACACATGTTCATGAAAATGTGCATAAAACAGAATTCTCACACATTGTTGATGGGACTGCAGATTGTTGTAACCCCTCTGGAAAGCAGTATGGATATTTTTCAAGGAATGGATCCACCATTTAAACCAGTGAACCCACTCCTGAATATATACCCAAAGGACATTAAATGCAGCACACTACTGTGACAGAGTCACATTAATATTTATAGAAACATAATTTTAAATATTAAAGTTATGAAAGCAACATAGGTACTCTTCAACAAAAGAATGGATAAAGAAATTGGGGCATATATTCACAGTGCATTGTTAATCATTCATAGAGAAAAATGACTTCATGACTTTTACCAGTGATTGGTTGTATCTAAAGAATATTATGCTAAGTGAAATAAAACATTTCCCAAATCCAAAGGTTGAATTTTTTGTTGATATGTGAAATCTAAACCACATAGAGTGGGACAGGGTAAGAAAAGTTTATAAGATTAGACAATGGTGAAAAAAAGAATGGGGGATAATAGGAATAAGAAAGACATTAGAATAAATCTAACATAATTTCCCATGTACACATATAAAAATACCTAAGTGAGTTCCACCATCATGCCCACCCACAAGACAATTATCATTCTAAATAGAATAGGATATATCCCGTTCTTGTAGAAGTTCATGAAAATCGATTCTACTGTAATGTGGAACTAAAAAAAAACAATAAAATTAAATAAAAATGATAATTATTTGAAAAGCTAGATTTTTATCCTGTTATAAATAAAATACAACATATACATGTATCAAAAATTTATTGCATATATATGTATACATTTTATTCTACATATTTAAATAAGTTTAATTTGAAAAAAACAAAACACAAACAAAATATTCAAATGAGGTTGTTATTCTAGTTGATATTTTGTAGGTTAATAAATACCATAAAATATTTGAACTCAAATTTACTAGTAAATGTTTCCTTTATGTGGTCAACCTCATTGCCTTTCAAATTTTCTCTAATCCCACTATGGTCTTGGAATAGCTAGAGAAATTGTTACAGTTGCTGAAAACCCAGCTCCATCCAGCACAACTGAATCAAATTCTTCATTTTGGTATTCTCTGATTCATGGTTGTACAATTGTATCTGAGAATTCCCTGCATTTTGTTTCATTGTACACAAATGGGGTAAAACTTTTCACTTCTATGGTTGTACACAATGTAGATTCACACAATTCATGTAATAAAACATATACATATGGTAATACTGTCTCATTCTACTACCTTTCCTTCCCCCACCCTTTCTTGCCCCATTTTCCTCTACACCATACCAAGTTCCCTCATTCTTCTCTTCTCCCCACCATCCCCCCTCATTATATATCTTCCTTCACTCATCAGAGAAAACATTTGACCTTTGGTATTTTGGGCTTGGCCTATTTAACTTACCATAATAATATCCAACTTCATCCATTTACCAGCAAATGCTATAATTTTATTCTTCATGTCTGAGTAATATTCCATTGTGTTTATATACCACAATTTCTTTATCCATTCATCAATTGAAGGGCATCTCATTTGTTTCACAACCTAGCTATTGTGACTTGAACTTATGAACATTGATGTGCTGCATCACTGTAGTATGCTGATTTTAAGTCCTTTGGGTATAAACCAAGGAGTAGGATAGCTGGGTCAAATGGAGAGTCCATTCCAAGTTTTCTGAGGAATCTCCATATTGCTTGTCAGAGTGGCTGCACCAATGTGCAATTCTACTAGCAAAGTATGAGTGTGCCTTTTTTGCTACTTCATGCCAACATTATTACTCTTTGTATTGTTAATATTAGCCATTCTATTTGGAGTTAGATAAACTCTTAGGGTCATTTTAATTTGCATTTCTCTAATTACTAGGGATGATGAGAAATTTTTCATATATTTGTTGATCACCTGTATATCTTCTCTGAAGTATCTGCCCAGTTTCTTAGCCCGTGTATTGATTGGTTTCTTTGTATTTTTGGTGTAACATGTTTTAAGTTCTTTATACACTTTGGAAATTAGTACTCTGTCTGAAGTATTTGTGGAAAAGATTTCCTCCCACTCTGTAGCCTTTCTTTTAACATTATTGATTGTTTCCTTTTCTGAGAAAAAAAAAAGCTTTTTAGTTTGAATCTATCCCATTTATTGATACTTGCTTTCATTTCTTGCACTATGTGGGTCTTGTTGAGGAAATCTGGTCCTAAGTCACCGTGATGGAGATTTGGGCCAATATTTTCTTCTATTTGGTGAAGAGTATCAGGACTAGTTCCTAAATCCTTGGTCCATTTTGAGTTGAGTTTAGCACAGGGTGAGAGGGTTTTAATTTCACTTTACTGCATATAGAGTTCCAGTTTTGCCAACACCATTTGTTGAAGAGGCTATCTTTTCTCCATTGTAAGTTTTTGGTACCTTTGTCTAAATGAGATAACTGTACTTAGGTGGGTATGTCTCTGTGTCTTCTATCCTGTACCATTCGTCTACCTGTCTATTTTGGTGCCAGTACCATGTGGTTTTTGTTACTCTTTCTCTGTAGTACAATTTAATGTCTGGTATTTTGATACCTCCTGAATCACTGTTCTTGTAAAGGATTGCTTTGGCTTTTATGGTTGTTGTTCTTCCACATGAATTTCACTATTGCTTTCTCTATTTCTATGATAAATGTCATTGGGATTAAAATTGGAATTGTGTTAAATATGTATAACACTTTTGGAAGTATGACCATTTTGATCATTAATTTTTCCTATCCAAGAACATGGTAGATCTTTCCATCTTTTAAGATCTTCTGCCATTTCTTTCTTTAATGTCCATAGTTTTTATTGAAGAGATCTTTCACCTCTTTGATTAGATTGATTTCCAAGTATTTTTTTTTTGAGGCTATTGTGAAATGCGTTGTTTTCCTCATTTCCCTTCCAGATATTACATTGCTCATGAATTAAAATGCTTTAGATTTATGCATGTTGATTTTCTATTCTGTTATTTTGCTGAATTCATTTATTAAGTCTAGAAGTTTTCTGTTGGATTTTTTTGGATCCTCTGAATATTGAATCATGTCACTGACAAATAGAAATATTTTCACTTCTTATTTTCCTATTCATATCCCTTTAATTTCTTTGGTCCAATTTCTCTGGCTAGTATTTCAAGAATGATGTTGAATAGAACTGGTGAAAGAAGGCATCCCTGTCTTGCTCCAGTTTTTCAAGATAATGTTTCCATTTTTCTCCATTAAGAATGATGTTGACTGTGGGCTTAGCATATGTAGCCTTTACAATGTCAAGGTATGTTCCTATTGTCCCTATGTTTCCCAGTGCTTTGAGTATGAAGGTATGTTGTATTTTTTCAAACATTTGTTCTGCATTTATTGAAATAATTACATGATTTTTTTTACCTCTATACCTTTAGTCTATTGAAATAATGTATTACATTTATTGGTTTCTGGATGTTGAACCAGCCTTGCATCCCTGGGATAAGCCACACTTGATCATGGTGCACTATCTCATTCATATGTTGTTGTATGTGATTTGCTAAAATTTTATTAAGGATTTTTGCATCTATATTCATCATAGATATCAGTAAAAAATTTTCTTTCCTTGATGTGTCTTTGTCTGGTATTGGTATCAGAGTGATACTGCTTCATAGAATGAGTTTGGAAGGGTTTCCTCCTTTTCTATTTCCTGGAATATTTTAAGGAGTATTGGTATCAGTTCTTCTTTGAAGGTCTTATAGAACTCAACTGAGAAATATCTGGTATTGGGCTTTTCCTGGTTCATAGGATTTTTATGTCTTCTTGTATTTCATTGCTTGAAATTGATCTGTTTAAATTGTGTATGTCTTCCAGGTTTTGTTTGGGAGGATCATATGTCTCTAAAAATTTGTCATTGTCTTCAATGTTTTCTATTTATTTATACTCCATTTATGGTTGGAGTAGAGATTTTCAAAGTAGCTTCTCATTATGTTATGTATTCAGTGGTACATAAATTTTTGTAATTTGAGTTTTCGCTCTCCTTTGTTAGTGTGGCTAAGGGTTTATCTATTTTGTTTACTTTTTCAAAGAAACAACTATTTGTTTTTTCAATTTTTGAATTGTTGCTTTTGTTTTGATTCCATTGATTTCAACTCTGATTTTAATTATTTTCTGTCTTCTACTACTTTTGATGTTGTTCTGTTCTTCTTTTCCTAGTGCTTTGAGATGTAATGTTAGGTCATTTAGTTGTTGACTTTTTATTATTTTCTTGAATAAGCTCCATGTAATAAATTTTATTCTTAGTACTGCTTTCATGGTGTCCCATAGATTTGATATGTTGTATGATCAATCTCATTTACCTCTAAGAATTTTTTTATTTCTTCCCTGATGCTTTTTGTTATCCATGCTTCATTCAGTAACATATTATTTAGTCTGTAGGTGTTGGAGTAGTATCTGTTTGCTTATTTTGTCATTGATTTCTAATTTTATTCCATTATGATGTAATAGAATGTAAGGTAGTATCTCAATTTTTTTTTTTTTTTTTTGCATTTGCTAAGGGCTGCTTTGTGGAATAACATATGGTTTCTTTTGGAGAAGGAGCCATGTGCTGCTGAGAAGAAAGTGTAATCACTTGTTGATGGATCATATATTCTATGTATGTCTGTTAAGTCTAAGTTATTGATAGATTTATTGAGTTCTATGGTTTCTTTTTTAGTTTTAGTTTAAAAGCTCTATCCAGTGGTGACAGTGGTGTGTTAAAGTCACCCAGAATTATTTTGTGATCTCTAAGATTCCTAAAATTGAGAAGGATTTGTTTGATGTACATGAATGTCCTGTTTTGGAGGCATAAATATTTATGACAATTATGTCTTTCGGATTTATGGTTCCCTTAATCAGTATGAAATTTCCTTCTTTATCCCTTCTGACTAACCATGGTTTGAAGTCCACATTATTTGATAAAAGGATGAAACCCCTGCTTTTTTACTGAGTCCTTGTGTGTGGTAGGTTTTTTCCCATCCTTTTACATTTAGTGTTTTGGTGTCCTTTTTTATGAGATGAGTCTCATGAAGGCAGCATATTTTTTGGTCTTTCTTTTTAATCCAATCTGCCAGCCTACCTCTTTTCATTGATGAGATTAGGCCATTAACATTTATGGTTATTATTGACATATGATTTGTATCCCCAGTCATTTGGGTTTATCTTTGGTTTTCAACTTGAGTTGGTATCTCCTTTGATTGATTTTTCCTTTAAGGTATTTCCTCCCTTTGCTGACCTACTTGTTTTCCATTTCCTCCACATGGAATATTCTGCTGAGAACGTTCTGTAGCACAGGCTTTCTATTTGTAAATTCTTTTAACTTTTGTTTATCACGAAAGGATTTTTTTTCATCTTCAAATCTGAAGGTTACTTTTTCTGGGTATAGGATTCTTTGTTGGCAACCATGTTCTTTCTAGGCTTGAAAGTTGTTGTTCCAGGTTATTCTAACTTTTAGAGTCTGGGATGAGACATCTGCTGATATCCATATTTGTTTCTCCCTATATATAATCTGATCCTTTTCTCTTGTAGCCTTCAAAATCCTATCTTTATTTTATATCTTAGGCATATTTATTATAATGTGCATCTGTTGTAATTTTGTGCATTTTGTGTTCTGTAACCCTCTTGTATTTGGTTTTCCATTTCATTCTTCAGGTTTGGGGAAGTTTTTAATATCAGTTTATTGAATAGGTTGTTCATTCCTTTGGTTCGTATATCTGTGCCTCCCTCAATCCCAATAATTCTTAAATTTGGTCTTTTCATGTTGTCCCAGAGTTCTTGGAGGTTTTGTTTATGATTTCTTACCATCTTCTCTGGTCAACTTTATTTTCAAGAGTAAATATTTTGTCCTCATTATCTGAGGTTTTTTCCTTCCAAGTGATCTAGGTTGTTGGTGATGCTTTCCATTGAGTTTTTTTTTGTTGTTGTTTGTTTATTGTTTTCTTCATTTCAAGGATTTCCATTTTTTTTTGAGAATTTCTATCTTTGTTGAAGTGATCTTTTCCTACCTACACTCGCTCTTTCAACTGCTTATTGGAGTGATCATTCATTGCCTGCATTTGCTCTTTTATTTCATCCTTTGCTTCATAAATCATTTTAATTATGTATATTCTGAAATTCTTTCTGACATTTCTTCTACCATACTGTCACTTGGTTCTCTTAATATATTTGTTTGGAATATTTTGTATCCTTGTTTTCTTATGTTGTTCATCTATCTTCCCCTCTAGCAGTGCAAATTTTTCGTGATGCAGTTTTCCCCCATAGGCTTATAGTGACCCTATAGGTTTCCAAAACCTCTTCTTTAAGGGGGAGGTCAATATTAACAACACCCAGTACACATAATATGCAGTCCTAAACCAAGTAGACCCTTTCAAGACATTAATAATTTTGTCATAATAAACAGAGAGGATGAGTTCAATTATTATCTACAGTATAACAGATATATTTGCAATAAGGTCTGCAGTTTCTAATGGAGAACAAAGAGGATGAGGAGGGGTGTAGGATGTAACTGTTAATGGGATAAGAAAAGCATATATAGAAGTTCTAGATAGTAGAAAGTGTGGAAGTGTAATGAAAAGAAGTTGGGTTTTAGCGTGATAAAAGGGAGAAAAAGACTCTGAGGAAACAGGTAAACAAAAGGAAAATAAAGCAAGAAAAGTAAAGAAACAAAAACTTACAATTTTTCAAAAAGGAGAGAAAAAAACCCTGCACTATAACAGTTCTGTATTATTCAAAGCTCCCATTCTTTTGTAGCCTGCTGCATGAGAGGTGCATGACAAGGAGCTTCCAGTTTCCAGAAGGCATCTCAGGATGGGATTTGCTCCATATAAAGATAGAAGATTCCACTTCTGGGATAATCCAATATGGCCACACTGGCTTGCATTTATGTTGACAAATGGCGAGCTGCAGCTCAGGGCATGGGTGTGTTTGGCCAGGTGTCCTAGAGACAAGGTGTGGTTTGTTGGGAAGTGGTATGGAACAGAGTATGGTCTGTCTGGCTCAGAGGTCCCAGAGGTTGGGTGGGGTCAGTTCGTCTGGGAGTCCTGGTGGCAGGGTGCAATCAATTGGGCTGAGGGGTCCTGGAGATGGGGCTTTGTCAGTCCATCCACAGGTTCTATGGATTCTGGCTATTGTCTAAAAATTGTGGCAGCCACATGCAATGAAACCTGTGAGCACTGTGGCAGTGAATTTCCAGGCAACAGCAGGCAACTGGTGATCCCTTGGCAGTCTACAGTCAGTATGCAGGCTAACAGTAGACAATCACCTCAACAGATGTTCTCTGGGAAGTCCAAGACCTGATGCATTGAGAGCCTCCTCCAGTCAATCCATGGTCCATAGCCACTGTCAGATGAAATTCGGACTGCTCCCTTCTCCTCTGTACTATTTATTTACGTATTCTTATTTCAGGAACTCTTGACAATCAGGGATGTGGCCATTGATTTCACTGAAGAGGAGTGAAAATGCCTTCAGCCAGCTCAACAAAACTTATATAGAGATGTGGTGTTAGAGAATTAAAGAAACTTGGTCTTCCTGGGTATGCATAAGTTCCCTTCACAAATTTTAATTAATTGTGATTATTTAATTTTTTTCCCTTCATGAACATCTTCTGGGGACTTCTCTGTAAGAATGTGTTTCAGATTTGTGTTTTCAAGAAAAATAGGGCACTTTTGGTATAAATAAAATGTTAATGATATTTATTTTAGTCTTTACTCTCTCCCTTTCTTGGTATGCTATATATCTTTCACTTTAGAAATGTGATACTGAGAGTAATTCAGTGATATAAAATATTGTGTCCTATACTTATAAGAAGACACAGTTGGAGGCCCAAAGTTTTTTTTATAAGTATTTTGTTTATTAGAGATATTTTAAAATAGAAGTCATCTATTATTTATTATTAGTTATTTGTCAAAACCCCAAACCTTAAAATAGTACATAATTATTTGGTGAAATAATAATTATCAAATGCTACCACCTTGCAAAATTTATGACCGCAAATTTTTCAGAATGTTTACTATATATTCATTCTCTTTTTTTAATTTAATTTTATTTTTTTATTATTATATACAAATAGGATACATGTTATTTCTCTATTTGTACATAGACTCAAGGCATACCATTTGTGTAATCATAGGTTTACATAGGGCAATGATGTTTCATTATTGATTTTTCCTTCTGCCCCACCTCTCCCACCCCTCTATCCCCTCTATACAGTCCTTCTTTCCTTCATTCTTACCACTCTCCTTATCTCTAACCCTAAACCTAACCCTAAACCTAATGCTAACCCCTCCCACCCCCCATTATATGTCCTCATCCACTTATCAGAGAGATCATTCATCATTTAGTTTTTTGAGATTGGCTTATCTCACTTACCATGATATTCTCCAATTTCATCCATTTGCCTGTAAATGCCATAATTTTATCATTCTTCATTGCGGAGTAATACTCCATTGTATAAATATGCCACAGTTTCTTTATCCATTCATCAACTGAAGGGCATCTAGGTTGGTTCCACAATCTGGCTATGGTGAATTGAGCAGCAATGAACACTGATGTGGCTGTATCTCTGTAGTATGCTGATTTTAAGTCCTTTGGGTATAGGACAAGGAGTGGGATAGCTGGGTCAAATGGTGTTTCCATTCCAAGATTTCTGAGGAATCTCCACACTGCTTTCCAGAGTGGCTGCACTAATTTGCAACCCCACCAGCAATGTATGAGTGTTCCTTTTTCACCACATCCTCACCAACACCTATTGTTGCTTGTGTTCTTGATAATCGCCATTCTAATTGGGGTGAGATGAAATCTTAGGGTAGTTTTGATTTGCATTTCCCTTATTACTAGGGATGTTGAATATTTTTTCATATATCTGTTGATTGCTTGTACATCTTCTTCTGTGAAGTGTCTGTTCATTTCCTTAGCCCATTTGTTGATTGGATTATTTGTATTCTTTGTGTAGAGCTTTTTGAGTTCTTTATAGATTCTGGAAATTAACGCTCTATCTGAAGTATGGTTGGCAAAGATATTCTCCCACTCTGTAGGCTCTCTCTTCACATTACTGATAGTTTCCTTTGCTGAGAGAAAGCTTTTTAGTTTGAATCTATCCCAGTTGTTGATTCTTGCTTTTATTTCTTGTGCTATGGGAGTCCTGTTAAGGAAGTCTGATCCTAAGCCAACAAGTAGAAGATTTGGACCTACTTTTTCTTCTATAAGATGCAGGGTCTCTGGTCTGATTCTGAGGTCCTTGATCCATTTTGAGTTGAGTTTTCTGTAGGGTGACAGATAGGGGTTTAATTTCATTCTATTGCATATAGTTTTCCAGTTTTCCAAGCACCTTTTGTTGAAGAGGCTATCTTTCTCCATTGCATACTTTTGGAACCTTTGTCTAGGATGAGAAAATTGTATTTATTTGGGTTTGTGTCCATGCCCTCTATTCTGTACCATTGATCTACCTGTCTATTTTGGTACCAATACCATGCCATTTTTGTGACTATTGCTTTGTAGTAGAGTTGAAGATCTGGTATTGCAATACCCCCTGCTTTGCTCTTGCTACAGAGGATTGCTTTAGCTATTCTAGGTTTTTTATTCTTCCAGATGAATTTCATAATTGCTTGCTCTATTTCTGCAAGGTACATCATTGGGATTTTAATTGGAATTGCATTGATCTGTATAGCACTTTAGGTAGTATAGCCATTTTGACAATATTAATTCTGCCTATCCAGGAACATGGGATATCTTTCCATCTTCTAAGGTTTTCTTGAATTTCTTTCTTTAGTGTTCTGTAGTTCTCATTGTAGAGGTCTTTCACCTCTTTTGTGAGATTGATTCCCAAGTATTTTATTTTTTTCAATGCTATTGTGAATGGGGTGGTTTTCCTAATTTCTCTTTCTGAAGATTCATCACTTATGTATAAAAATGCATTGGATTTATGAGCATTGATCTTGTAACCTGCTACTTTACTGAATTCACTTATGAGTTCTAAAAGTTTTCTGGTGGAATTTGCAGGTTTCTCTAAATATATAATCATGTCATCAGCGAACAGAGATAGTTTGAGTTCTTCTTTTCCTATTCGTATCCCTTTAATTTCTTTGCTTTGTCTAATTGCTCTGGCTAGAGTCTCAAGGATGATGTTGAATAGAAGTGATGAAAGAGGGCATCCCTGCCTTCTTCCAGTTTTTAGGGGGAACGCTTTCAGTTTTTCACCATTTAGAATGATATTAGCCATGGGTTTAGCCTAGATGGCCTTTATAATGTTAAGGAATGTTCCCACTATCCTAATTTTTTCTAGTGTTTTTAGCATGAAGGGATGCTGTATTTTATCAAATGCTTTTTCTGCATCTATTGAAATAATCATGTGATTCTTAACTTTAAGTCTCTTGATATGGTGAATGACATTTATTGATTTCTGAATGTTGAACCAACCTTGCATCCCTGGGATAAAACCCACTTTGATCATGGTGCACTATCTTTTTAATATATATTTGTATGCGATTTGCTAAAATTTTGTTGAGAATTTTTGCGTCGATATTCATTAAGGATATTGGTCTAAAATTTTCTTACCTCGATGTGTCTCTGTCTGGTTTAGGTATCAGGGTGATATTGGCTTTGTAGAACGAGTTTGGGAGGGTTCCCTCCTCTTCTATTTCATGGAATAGTTTGAGGAGTATTGGAATGAGCTCTTCTTTAAAGGAAGCTCTTCTTTAAAGAACTCGGCTGAGAACCCGTCTGGTCCTGGACTTTTCTTTGTTGGTAGGCTTTTGATGACCTCTTCTATTTCATTGCTTGAAATTGGTTTATTTAAGTTGTGTATGTCCTCCTCATTCAGTTTAGGTAACTCATATGTCTCTAGAAATTTGTTGATGTCTTCGAGGTTTTCAGTTTTGTTGGAGTATAGATTTTTGAAATAGCTTCTAATTATGTTTTGTATTTCACTCGTGTCTGTTGTGATATTTTCTTTTCATTCCGAATTTTAGTAATTTGAGTTTTCTCCCTCTTTCTCTTTGTTAGTGTGGCTAAAGGTTTATCAATTTTATTTATTTTTTTCAAAGAACCAACTATTTATCTTGTTAATTTTTCCAATTTTTTCTTTTGTTTCGATTTCATTGATTTCAGCTCTGATTTAAACTATTTCCTGTCTTCTACTACTTTTGGTATTGGTCTGCTCTTCTTTTTCTAGCGCTTTGAGCTGTAGTGTTAAGTCATTTATTTGTTGATTTCTACTTCTTTTTTTGAATGCGCCCCATGAAGTAAATCTTGCTTTAAGTACTGCTTTCATAATGTCCCAGAGATTTTGATATGATATGTCTTTGTTCTCTTTTACTTCTAAGAATTTTTTATTTTCCTCCTAATGTCTTCTGTTATCCATTCATCATATAATTGTATATTATTTAATCTCCAGGTATTGGAGATGTTTCTGTTTTTTATTCTGTAATTTATTTCTAATTTCAATCCATGATCTGATAGAGTACAAGGTAGTATCTCTATCTTCTTGTATTTGCTAACAGTAACTTTGTGGCATAAAATATGGTCTATTTTAGAGAAGGATCCATGTGCTGCTGAGAAGAAAGTGTATTCATTCTTTGTTGGATGGTATATTCTATATATGTCTGTTACGTCTAAGTTGTTGATTGTGTTGTTGAGATCTATAGTTTCTTTATTCAATTTTTGTTTGGCCAATCTATCCAGTGGTGAGAGAGGTGTGTTACAATCGCCTAGTATTATTGTGTTGTGGTCTATTTGATTTCTGGAATTGAGAAGGACTTGTTTGACGTACGTGGATGAGCCAATGTTCGGGGCATAGATATTTATGATTGTTATGTCTTGCTGATTTATGCTTCCCTTAAGTAGCATGTAATGTCCTTCTGTATCCCTTCTGACTAGTTTTGGTTTGAAGTCCACATTATCTGAAATGAGGATGGATACTCCAGCTTTTTTGCTGTGTCCGTGTGCATGGTATGTTTTTCCCCATCCTTTCATCTTTAGTCTATGGGTGTCTCTTTCTATGAGATGAGTCTCTTGCAGGCAGCATATTGTTGGATTTTTCTTTTTAATCCAATCTGCCAGTCTATGTCTTTTGATTGATGAGTTCAGGCCATTAACATTCAGGGTTATTATTGTGATATGATTTGTATTCCCAGTCAATTGACTCATATTTGTTTTTGACATGATTTGGTTTCTCCTTTATTTGGCTATTCCTTTAGGCTAGCGCCTCTTGTTGCTGATTTGCATCGTTGTTTTTCATCTCTTCCTCATGGAATATTTTGCTGAGAATGTTCTGTAATGCTGGCTTTCTTTTTGTAAATTCCTTTAGCTTTTGTTTATCATGGAAGGATCTTATTTCATCATCAAATTTGAAGGTAAGTTTTGCTTGGTATAAGATTCTTGGTTGGCATCCATTTTCTTTCAGGGCTTGGTATATGTTGTTCCAGGCCCTTCTAGCTTTTAGGGTCTGGATTGAAAAATCTGCTGATATTCTTATTGGTTTCCCTCTGAATGTAATTTGATTCTTTTCTCTTGCGGCCTTTAAAATTCTGTCTTTATTTTGTATGTTAGGTATTTTCATAATAATGTGACTTGGTGTGGGTCTGTTATAATTTTGTGTGTTTGGAGTTCTATAAGCCTCTTGTACTTGGTTTTCCATTAAATTCTTCAGATTTGGGAAATTTTCTGATATTATTTTATTGAATAGATTGTTCATTCCTTTGGTTTTTTTCTCTGTGTCTTCCTCAATCCCAATAATTCTTAAATTTGGCCTTTTCATGATATCCCATGATTCTTGTAGATTCTGTTCATGATTTCTTACCATCTTTTCTGTTTGGCCAACTTTTTTTTCAAGATTAAATAATTTGTCTTCAACGTCTGAGGTTCTGTCTTCCAGGTGTTCTATCATATTGGTTATGCTTTCTATGGAGTTTTTAACTTGGTTTATTGTTTCCTTCATTTCAAGTGTTTCAGTTTGCTCTTTTTTCAGTATGTCTTACTCTTTATTGAAATGATCTCTTGCTTCCCGTATTTGGTCTTTTAACTGTTGATTGGTGCGATCCTTTAATACCTGCATTTGCTCTTTCATCTCCTCCTTCAATGCCTGCATTTGTTCTTTTATCTCCTCATTTGTTTCCCTGATCGTTTTAATTACGTACATTCTGAACTCCCTTTCTGACATTTCTTCTGCTGTGCTGTCATTGGGTTTTATTGATGTAGTATCTAGGTTTGTTTGGGACATTTTCTTCCCTTGTTTTCTCATATTGGTCAGCTGTCAGTGGGACCCTGAGATATTGCAGATTTCTGCTATTGGCTTATAGTGTCCCTGTAGATTTCCAGTGTATCACCTCCCAGCCTTCAGTAGCCTGATGTCTTGGAGGAATTTGATAATGCAGTGCATATGAAGAAAGCTGCCCCTAGCCCCCTACTGGTTCCAGGTTTTGGAGCTGGCTCTGTGCGGAAAGGCTCTCACTGTGGACCTGCACCGTGCAGCTGGCCTTGTGGAAGGAGCCCACCGCCGGAGTGTGGAAGGCTACCTGGGGAAGACTCTAGCTGCCCTGCCCAGCTCCGATAAGTCACACCTACCTGTGTCTGCCACCCGGGCTGAGCTTTACCCAGTGGGCAGACTCACCTGTGGCTCTATTTCAGTCCAAGTCTCTCAATGCCTCCCCTTCTTAACTCCTGGTTTCTGGAGCGACTGGGGATGCAGTCACCCTCTAGGCCGCCATCTTGGATCACCCCGTGAAAAGAGCCTGTGGCCAGAGTGGGCACAGCCGCCTGAAGAGGTCTCTGGCTGCCCTGCCCTGATCCCTGTGGCTGCTTGCAGATCGAAGCTCTCTGTTGGTTTTGAGACTTGTGGCTGGTTCTATGTAGAAAGACTCTCACTGGGCGGTCTAGTCTGAGAAGCTAGCCTTGAAAGGCACCTCCCACCGCAGTGGTCCAGGCTACTTGGGGAAGTCTCTGGCTGCCCTGTCCTGGTCCCTGAAGCTGCTTGTGTGCCGGAGTACTCTGTGCTGCGGTGGCTCCAGGACTTGGAGCTTGTTCTGCTCAGATAGGCTCTCACTATGGGGCCTGCTCTGAGAACCTGGAGAAGCTGGCTGTGTGGGCGGGGCCCACCGCCGGAGTACGCAGGGCTGCCTGTGGAAGACTCTAGCTGCCCTGCCCTGCTCTGATAAGCCACCTCTATCTGGGCCTGCCACCCGGGCCGAGCTTTACCCAGTTGACAGACTCACCTGTGGCTCTATTTCAGTCCAAGTCTCTCAATGCCTCCCCTTCTTAACTCCTGGGTTCTGGAGTGACTGGGGGTGCAGTCACCCTCTAGGCCGCCATCTTGGATTGCCCCATGAAAAGAGCCTGCGGACAGATTGGGCAGAGCCACCTGAAGAGGTCTCTGGCTGCCCTGACCTGATCCCAGAGGCTGCTTGCAGATCGAAGCTCTCCGATGGTTCAGGGACTTGTGGCTGGTTCTATGTAGAAAGCCTCTCACTTGACGGTCTGGTCCGAGAAGCTAGCCTTGAAAGTCACCTCCCACCGCAGCGGTCCAGGCTACTTGGGGAAGTCTCTGGCTGCCCTATCCTGGTCCCTGAAGTTGCTTGCATTCCGGAGTATGCTGCACTGCACTGGCTCCAGGACTTGGAGCTTGTTCTGGTCAGAAAGGCTCTCACTAGGGGGCCTGCTCCGAGAACCTAAAGAAGCTGGCTGTGTGAGGCCCATAGTTTAAGAAGCCAAAGGTTAAAATGTTGATGTTGAAGTTATCTAGCAGAAAAGATTTTTCAGAGGCTTAGGATTATTTCTCCTGTTATCATTGAATATGTACTGCCCTAGGTTTATCATGTTTGAAAATTCTTTAAAATCTTCTGTGTGTCTACAGTGATGTCCCAGTTCATTCAAATTTTTAACCACCAAATTCCCCTTTGCTGGTTAGTGACAGCATGGTCTAAAATATTTTCTATTATTTGTGGGTCTCCAGGTGATAATGTGCACATTTTTGGAGAATTAAAGATCAATCCATTTTAATAAATTAATATCCTGAAGCAATTTAATATTATTCATACATTTACTCATTAAAATTCACTTACATGTGCTCTTTATAAATAAATACTTGTTATGGTTTTTCTGTGAAATGAAAGTCAAGTTTCACAATAAATGCTCTTTTTTGATATGTAGTGATAGTTGAAGATTGTAGTTATATGAAAGCATTTGTAAATAATATATCTGTGGTTGGTTAAATTTTCCTTTCCTTCATTCTTTCATTTTATAGACTGTATTTCAAGATGTTGAAGAGATTTCCTCATTTCATGTAACATTGTTTTATTTTTGTCTGTATTTTATGATAATATAACAATTTCCATTACTTCACAAATTAGGACATAGTTGCAATTAAGATATACATGATTCTTGTTTCTATTGCCAATAAAATTTTATATGCTTTTACTTGTTTTTATAAATAGTATACCTTTTTAAATGAATTTTACATTTTATCCAGATTGATTTCTTATCCTGTATATGTACATAGTAATGTAAATTTTTTTATATGTGAATGTAATAGGGACAGAAACCAGGGATACTCTAATAATGTGCTACATCCCCAGCCCCTTTCTATTTATATTTGGAGAGAGTTTCTCACAAAGTTATTGAGGATGTCATTGAAATCATTACCTCCCTGCTTCAGAATTACAATAGTAATTCTGGATTATATGCATGCCCTTTATAAATAAATTCATGAATTTGTTCTTATTTATAGGAAAAAGATCATAGCATTTTAAAGGTACCTTAAAAACATTTTATTTTTATGTGTTTTGTAATTTTAATCGTGATCAAAACCACAAAACAATACTTGCTCTCCCGCCATACCATACATACTGTTCAGCAATATTAATTCAAATTGTCACATAATATATCTATAAAATGCTTACACCTCAAAAATCAATAAATATATTTCCATGTAAACAAGAGCTTATTTCTGTCTTCTCCTATCACTAAAGTCATTCTCATTTCTGTTCAGAAGGCTTTTGCAGGTTTGTTTTCTTCTTTGTTTTTAGTTTTCTTATATAAGTAGAGTTCTATATTTTCTTTGTGGTAGTGATGTATTTCAGTAAATATAATGAACTGAAGACTTGTCCTGATTATAGATTTTGCAAAACTTTATTACTTTTTAACTTGAAAGATATTCTGTAGTTTCTATATTCCAAATTGCTTTATGCACTCATTTCAAAGGTTATTTTATTTGCTTTCTCATAGTAGCTCTATTGATTAATGTTGTAATAAACTTTTGTGTTCAAATATCTAAATTTGCTGTATTTGTGAGGCCTTATTACACTGAGAATTTACTATGTCCATCTGTCTTAATTGGTGTCATTATTACCAATTAAATTTTACAGTTTTTATTGTTTTTAAATCATGAAACACCCTTCTCCCAATTTTGTTTCTATTTTGAATATTTTTGATATATCCATAAAATTTTGATTCCATAAAATTTCTAGAATAAGTTTTTTCTGTCTTTGCAAAAAATACCACTGGGAGATTGAGAGATATTTACATGGAGTCTCCAGATACTTTGAGAAGTATAAAGTTCTTTTAATTTAACTTTCTAATTCTGGAAAAAGGTTATGTTCAAGACTGTTCAACCAATAGTCACATATGTGTGGATTTTTGAACATCCTTTCCACTTTTGATTTCTAAAATTATTCTCTGATGTTCAGAAAATAATTGGCTTCATCTAAGTAATATCGACACAGGCTGTACAAGGGTTTTATTGTCTCTCAAATTTGTTTTCATGTAGAATTTTCTAGACACAAATATATGTATTTTTCTCTTTAAATTTTGTCTGTATTTCTTCTTAAGATTTTCTACCCTCTTAAAACTTGTTCAATATCCATTGTATTAGCATCCAAAATCTACCTGTTACTTCCAGATCTCCCTGTCTTGTGAGACAGAAACCAGTTTTCACACAGTCTGCAAAGAAACCAGAAATGTTGGTGTATGTTTTATATTTTTCTTATTCTAATGATAGTGAAGGCAGCTTGTAGATTTTTATTTCCTAATTGCACAGTGCTATATAAGAAAAGAGGAAAGACTTTGGTTGATAAAAGTAAGATACATTCTTTCCCTATAGTCTATTGATCTCCATAGAAATATGGTCATTTTGGATATTGTGTCTCTACAATAATTTGTGTAATTTTTACAACATATTTACAATATACAACAATAATTACAACATACAACATGTGACTGTACATTTTTATGTAACATATTTCTGAAGTAATCATGGCCTTGGTTTACTAGTCTGCTACACTGCTGATATCCTGACATTACTAATTCTGATACAATTTTCTGTTATATACACAAAACATATTCATCCCAGTCTACTAAATAATTTTTTAAAACTTTTATTTATTTAAGAAATGACATCTAATAATACGAAAGAATTTTCACTAGACCAGGGCATAAGACATATATTTCAAACATTGATTAATGGAAAATATGGAAATTTTGACCTTGATTATTTACAACACAGGACAATATGGAAAACTTTAAGTGAGTGTGAACATCAGAAATTGTATTATCAAAAACCATGCCTCATTCATCAGCAGAGTTTTCATACTGGAGAGAAGTTCTGCAAATGTAAAGAATGTGGCAAAACTTTTAATGCAAAATCAGACCTTATTCACCATTAGATAATTGGTAATGGAAAAAAATCTAACCAATGTATAGAATGTGGCAAAACTTTCTATCGAAGATCAGACCTTATTCAACACCAGAGAATTCATACTGGAGAGAAGCCCTTCTGATGTGAACAATGTGGCAAATCTTTCTGTCAAAGATCAAACCTTACTCAACACCAAAGAACTCATACAGGAGAGAAGCCCTTCAAATGTACAACATGCAACAAAGCTTTTAATTGCAATTCAAACCTTATTCACCACCAGAGAATTCATATTGGACGTAAGCCCTACCAATGTAAAGAATGTGGCAAAGCTTTTAATGAAAAATCACACCTTAATCACCATCAAAGAATTCATACAGGAGAGAAGAATTACAAATGTACAGCATGCAGCAAAACCTTTAATGAAAAATCAGACCTTAGTCACCACCAGAATATTCATATTGGAGAGAAACCTTAAAAACATAAAGAATGTGGCAAAGCTTTCTGTCATAGAACGTGCCTTACTCAACACCAGAGAATTTATATGGGAGAGAAACCCTACAAATGTAAGGAATGTGACAAAGCTTTCTATTGAAGAACATGCCTTACTCAACACCAGAGAATTTATACTGGAGAGAAACCCTACCAATGTAAAGAATGTGGCAAAGCTTTCTATCAAAGATCATACCTTACTAAACACCAGAGAATTCATACTGGAGAGAAGCCCTACCAATGTAAACAATGTGGCAAATCTTTCTGTCAAAGATCAAACCTTACTCAACACCACAGTATTCATACAGGAGAGAAGCCCTTCAAATGTACAACATGCAACAAAACTTTTAATTACAAATCGAACCTTATTTGCCATCAGAGAATTCATACTGGAGAGAAGACCTACCAATGTAAAGAATGTGGCAAAGCTTTTAATGAAATATCACACCTTAATCGCCATTAAATAATTCATACAACAGAGAAGATTTACAAATGTACAGCATGCCACAAAGTCTTTCATAAAAAATCAGACCTTAGTTACCACCAGAGAATTCATATCGGAGAGAAATCCTATGAAATGTAAAGGATGTGGCAAAACTTTCTATCATAGAACGTGCCTTACTCAACACCAGAGAATTTATACAGGAGAGAAGCCTGACCAATGTAAAGAATGTAGCAAAGCTTTTCATGTAAAACCAAACATTATTCGACATCAGGGAATTCATACTGGTGAGAAGCCTTCGGAATGTTCAGATTGTGGCAAAACTTTTAATAAAAAATCATGACTAATGAACCACCAAGGAAATCATAACAAAAACAAGCCCTAAAAATGCAAAGAATATGATGAAGATTTTAATGTAAAAGTATACATTTCTCACTAGCAGAGAATTCATACTGAAAAGAAGTCCTACAAATAAAAAGAATGTGGTAAACATTTTTTTTGTAAAAAATTATTTTTAATTGTTTCCAATTAGTTATAGGTGACAGTAGAAAGCATTCAGAAAAATTGTAAACAAAAGGAGTGT
Source organism: Sciurus carolinensis (assembly GCF_902686445.1). NCBI lineage: Eukaryota > Metazoa > Chordata > Mammalia > Rodentia > Sciuridae > Sciurus > Sciurus carolinensis. The sequence goes on along the minus strand of NW_025920197.1, from coordinate 451,731 downwards.
AAATTCTCCTTCCCTAAGCTGCAAGTTTTGCAGGCACAAAGGTAGTGTAATCACACATGTATTCAGGGTAATGATGTCCAGATCATTTTACTGTCATTCCCCTCCTTACACTGATTCCTTTCCTCTCACTATCTTCTACACAATCCAAAGACTCTTCACTCCACATACCCCCCATTATGAATCAGCATTTGCCTGCCAGCAAAAATATTCGAGCTTTAGTTTTTTGGGTTTGACTCATTTCACTTATTGTGGTATTCTCTAGATCCATGCATTTACTACAAAATGCCATAATTTCCTTTTTCTTTAAGTCTGAATAACATTCCATTGTCTGCATATACTATATTTTCTTTATCCATGCACATGTTGAAGGGCATCTAGGTTGGTCCCTAATTTAGTTATTGTGAACTGAGCTGCTGTAAAAAATGAAGTGGCTGAGACACTGTAGTATGCTGGTTTTAAATCCTTTTTGTGTTTATACCATGGAGTGGTTTAACTCGATAAAATGGTGGTTTCTTTCTGAGTTTTCTGAGAAATCTCAATAAAATTTCCAGAAGGGTTAAATCAATTTGTAGACCAAGCAGCAATGTATGAGTGTACCTTTTTCCATATATCCTCACCAAAACATATTTTTTATGTTCTATGTTTTAAAAATTCTCATTGTAATTGGAGTGGAATAAAATCTTCAAGTAGTCTTAGCTTCATATCTCTAATTGCTAGAGATGATGAGCAATTTTTTATGTTAGTTGATTATTTGTATTTTTTCTTCCGTGAAGTGTTGGTTCAGTTCATTATCCCACTTATTGATTGGGTTATTTTTGATGCTAAATATTTTGAGTTATTTATATATCCTATAGATTATCACTTTATTTAAGGTGTATACGGTAAAGATTTTCTTCCATTCTTTAGGCACTCTCTTCATGTTACAGATTGTTTCCTTTGCTGGGAAGATTTTTATTTCAAGTCCATCCCTTTTATGATTTCCTGATTCTACTTCTTGTCCTTTCGGAGACTTGTTCATGAGGTCAGTGTCTAAACTGACTAGGTGAAGATTTGGTCCTACTTTTTCTTCTATTATTTGCAGAGTCTCTGTTATAGTGCCTACATCTTTACTCACATTTGAGTTGATTTTCCACAGGGTTAGAGAGAGAGTTTTGATTTCATTTTGCTACATACGAATTTCCATTTTTACCAGCATCATTTGTCTAAGAGACTTTTTTTCAATGTATGTTTTTGGTGCCTTAATTTAGTATGAGAAAACCCTATTTATTTGTGTTTGCCTCTGTGTCTTCTGTACCATTGTACTACATGTCTATTTTGGTGCCAATGCCATGCCATTTTTCTTACCATTACTCTCTAGGTCTGCATTGTGATCCCTCCTGCTTTACTCTTCTTGATATGTATCACTTTGGCTATTTTGCATCTCTTGTTTTGCAAATAAATTTCACAACTGCTTTTTCTAGTTCTGTAGAAATCATATTAAAACTCTAACCATCTTGGTAGTATGATTACTTTGACAGTATTAATACTGCCTATTTAAGAGCATGGGAGATCTTTCCATCTTCTCAGGATTTCCTCCATTTTCTTATTTAGGATTCTGTAGTTTCCATTGTACAAGTCTATTCCCTCTTTCATTAGGTGGATTCCAATTTTTTTTTGCAGTTATTGTGAATGGACTAGTTTTAATAATTTCTCTTTCAGTTGATTAATCACTGATGTATAGAAATTCATTTGATTTATGGTATTGATTTTATACTCTGCTATTTTTCTGAATTTATTATGTGTATAAATATTCTGATGGAGTTTTTGGGTAGAATTGTGTCTTTGAGAAATAATGATATGTTAAATTATTATTTTTCTATTTATATCCCTTTAATTTCTTTCTTCTTTCCAATTGCTATGGCTAGAATTTCAAGAACTATGTCAAAAAGAAGTGGTGAAAGAGGGCATCCATGTCCCCTTCCACTTTTTATGGGGAAGCCTTCATTTTTACTCTATTTAGAATCATGTTATCCTTCAGCTTAGCATAGAAGACTTTCATAATGTTGACCTATGTTCCTACTATCCCTTGTTCTTCTAGTTTTTAAACATGAATGAATATGCATTTTGTCAAATGTATTTTCTCCATCTATTGAGATTATACCATATGATTCTCATCTTTAAGTCTATTGATGTGATTAATAATGTTTATTGATGTCCATATGTTGAACTAACATTATATCTTTGGGAGGAAACCCATTGGATTGTGGAGCACCATCTTTTTAATGTGTTTTTGTATGTGATTTGACAGATTTTTAAAAAAAATTTTGGGTCTGGATCATCAGGGATATTGATCTACAGTTTTCACTCCATGTGTTTTTGTCTGTTTTGTTTTGCTTTGTTTTGTTTTTTGTATCAACACGATGCTCATAGAATGAGTTAGGGTTAGGGTTCTCTTCTTTTCTATTTAATGGTATAATTTGAGGAGGATTTGTATTAATTCTTCTTTGAAGGCATTGTGGAACTCAGCTGAAATTTCATCTCTGGTACGTTCTCTTGGTTGGTAGACTTAATAACATCTCCAATTTTATTGTTTTTAATTGGTCTCAATATACACACCTCACAGAACACATTTTACTCACCACTATGCCTTCCCTATACACCATAAATATTGACTCTTACTCTGAACCTAACCCTAACACTAAGCATAAACCTAGTCCTCCCTACATGACACAGAGTCCTCCCTGCACCTGAAACTGACCATGACTTGACCCTGACACTGAAACCTAACCCTAGGCCTAAACTAACCCTAACCTCATAGTGCTCTCCCTTTTACATCAGTATTTTCTCACTATTCATCTTATCAAACTCTTCTATTCATCTCAAATGGCCCTTCAAACTCAGCTCACAGATTTCTTTCAAAAATTTCCAGTGCACATACACTGTGCAACTCTGTTAGCCATCTTAACTCATTTCAGGGGACCCTCTCACACACAGAAAGAAGTCCTAGGACAAGCATCATATAACCCTCTTACACAATTTATATACACCTCCTTACACAGTTCAGCAGCTGCACACTACCAATCTTAGAGACCCTTCTCTACACACATCATAGTGTACTCCATAAACATCAATGCAAACCATCCTTATACCAAGAGTAGTGCCTACTTTTGTAGACGACCTCAGGTAGATATCCATATATACCTTAATGACAACAAATTATATTCCTGTATGAGACCTTTGTACTGACTATACTTCTATGTGGTGCTCTTTAAACACCTCATAGAGAATTTCTACTCACCTCAGAGAGTCTTCACTACACATCTAGAGAGCTCTTTCCATTCACTTCAGAGGTCTTTCCTATACACTGCAAAAACCCTACTTAGTTGTGCGAGCCCTCCCTCTCATAGCAAGAAGTCCACTGATAAACCTTATAAATACCCCCTACACCTTTCAGAAGGCCCTCCCTATATACATCAAAGAGACCTCTCTACACAAAGAGAACCTTTTTCAACACCCCAGAGAACATGTCCTACACAATAAAAACTCATTCCACTAAACATCTAAGTAATACCACCCTACTCACATTAGGAGTCATTTCTACACACCTCAAAGTGCCATCCATAAACAGCATAGGGATTTTTCCTCCACACTTTATTGAGCAACACCAAACAACTCAGTAGCCCTCCATATACAACCCAGCAAACACTCCCTTTAAACATCAGAGATGTTAATTCAAACCTCAGAATTCTCATGCTACACACCACAACCTGTGCTACAAACACAACACAGAGAGAGATCTCATTTCTATCTAAACTTTCTGTACTCATCTCTGGGTGCTGCATATACACACCTAAGAGAGCCCCCATTATTCTCTATTGAAAGCCCTCACAAACACTTCAGAAATATCTTATAGTATCCTCAAAAATCCCTCCCATCAATATGCAGTGTGTCCTCCCTACACATATCAGAGAGAGTTCACTATTTACTACAGGAGTTCCTCTCTCCACAACTGTGTTAATATCTCTACTCAATCATAAGGCCTACTTACACTCCCATAGATTCCTTGGCATATCTAATGGAAAACTCCTTACATACTTGTGAGAGCACTCAAACACACATCTGAATGCCATTCTTATGCATTTAAAAGAACCCTCACTATATACCTCAGAGAACCTACACTACAAAGTTCAGAGAGCCTTCCCTACACATTTCAGCAAGTCTGACCTACACATGACATAGGTCCCCCTTCACACTTCATAAGGACCTCCCTTCTACATCAGGTTTTCCTCCCTGTTATTCTTACAGAGCTCTCGCTCTTCTGCTAAAGATGTCCTCCAGAAACAACTCACCGAGTCCTCTCTATTTATCTCAGTACACATTCTTTCCTCCCAACTCATCTCAGAAGGACCACCCACAAACATCATACTGTCCGCTGACACACATCAACGATCTCTTCTACAGACCTTTTAGAAGATCCTCTAAACAGATCAAAGACTGCAAGCTACCAATTTCAGAGAGTCCTCTCTATACAACTCAAAGTACCCTTTATTCACATCAAAGAAAGCCTCCCTGTTTACCTCAACAGCAGTCTCCAAACACCTCAGAGAGATTTTCATACACACCTCAGCAAGTACAAATAAGATTCCTTTAAAAGCCCTCCTTACTAAATACACTGAATCTCAAGTACTCTTTAAATCCCTCAGAAAGCCCATCTACTCAGCTCAGAAAGCCCTCAATACATGCCTAAGGGAGCCCTTTAATTCACAACAGAGGACTTCCCTATGCATTCAAAATATTGACCCCAACCCAGAACCCAACCCTAACTCTCATCCTAACACTAAGTCCACCATACGTATCACAGTCAGCCTTGCTGTCATTGGCAGAGACCACGACCTTGAACTTGACACATTACTAATCTTAATACTAACCTTAACCTTAAATTCATAAAACCTTACCTTCTACATCAGTGTTTTCTACCTACTCATGTCACAGAACTCTCATGCCTTACCTTAAAATGCCCACCAAACACTAATCATTAAGCCCTTTCTACAATTTTACAGAACACCCTCCTTTGCACCTCTGTGAGCCCTCCAAGCTCACCTCAGGAAACCCTCCCACGAACTACTAGGAGATCTCAAACACATTGTGTAGAGCTCCCTTACACATGTCATAGTTTCCTCCCACCACAGCCACATACTACCAACTTAAAGCACCTCCCAAATAATCTCACAGTACCCTCCTTAGACATCAAATGCATCTACTTACCTCAAATGCATTTACTACACACTTCAGAGGGATGTCCTTATATATCTCAGTTTGTACAAATTAGATTACTTTGCTAACCAGTTCTACTAATTAAACTTCATTGTAAGTGCACTGTAAACACCTCAGAGAGTCTATCTACTGATGACAGAATGTCCTCAATGTACATCTCCTTGAGTCATTTTGACTCACCACAAAGGCCTTCCCTATAAATTTCAAATACTGAACCTAACCCTGTTTGACTCTAAACCTAGTTTAAGCCTAAGCCTCAGATCTCCTTACATACCAGGGAGCCCTCCCTGACACTGACACAGACCATGGACCTGAACCTGACCCTAAATCCTGACCCTAAGACTAACATAAAAGTGCCTTTCCTCATTCATCAGGTTTTTCTTCCTATTCATCTCACAAATCTCTGACTACTTACCTCAAATTGCCCTTGAAACACAATGCAATGAGTGCTTTCTGCAATTTACAGAGCAACTCCCTGATTCACCTTTGTGAACTCTCTCAACTCATCACTGGGAGTACTTCCATATATGTAAAGGAGCTCTCTGAAACACATAATAGTACCCTGCCTACACAGCTCAGAGGCCACTCCCTACAAACCCCAGAGAGCATTCTGTACACACATCTTAGTTTCCTGCTGACACATCAAAGAATGTACTCACTACACAGCTGAAGAACTGTCCCTACAAAACTCAGAGAGACATCCTTACAGATCTCAGTGTGTACTCACTATGGTTTTTTGTAAGACTTTTCTAATCACCTCAAAGATACTGTGTACTCATCTCAGGGAACCCTCATAGCACACCAGAAAGAGCCATTACAACAATTAAGAGAGCCATTTAAATACACCACTGAGGCATTCCCATTACAATCTAAGTACTGATTTGGATCATAGTGCAAACACTGAGCTGAACTTTAACCCTCTAACTCTAACACTAACCCCCTAATTGTAATACTAACTCTAAATATAACCATAATTCAAGCCCTAATCTCAAAAACTATCCTTAAACCTAAGAGTAACCCTCCATTCTCAGCTCAGAAACATCTTCATATAAAAATCACAGAAGCCTTTCTACACATCTGAGTGCCCTCCTGACACAATGAAAAAATCTCCTCACTATATGTCTCAAGAGAAGTCCCTACACACCTGAAATAGACATACCCTATACAAATAATTGAGTACATACAGTACTCCTTTTCAAGTCTTTCTAATCACCTGAGTGGACATTTCTTTTAACCTCATAAAATCCTCACTACAATATTCAGAAATCCCTTTTGACTGGCCTTTCATATACATCAAAAATACCCCTACGTACTTAATTGAACACTCACACTCATGTCAATAAGGCCTCATGTGAACCTCATAAAGCCCTCCTACACCCCTCAGAGACCCCTCCCACAATACCTCATAGAGCCCTCCTTCCACAATGAAAAGAATCTTTCACACCTCAGAGAAATTTTCTATATGCCCCAAACATACCTTCTTATACATCTAAGGATTTCATCCATACTCACATTAAGAACCCTTCCTACACAACTCTAAATCCCATCCATACACACCTTAGGGACATGCCCTCCACACTTTAAAAAGCAAACCCTAATCAATTTTGAAAGCCCTCTTTATAGACCCCAGAGTGTAATCCCTAAAAATACAGAGAAATATTAATTCAAACCTCAGAATGCTTGTGCTATACACCTCAGCAAACCCTACCCACACATCTCAGATAGACCTCAATATTCACCAAAAACTATTCCTACTAACCTCCAAGTGCCTTACTTACATGTCTGAGAGATTCTGGCTACTATCCTAAAAGAAACCTTCTACCACAGGGTGATCTCCTTGTTTATATCAGATGGATCTCTGTATTTACTTCAGAGGGCCCTCAATACACAACTGAGATAGCACTCCTGCATGGGCAAAAGCCATTTTTCACACCTCATAAATAACTTCTGTACACCTAATGGAGACTTCTCTACGCACCTCAGAGAGTCCACACAACAAACCTCAGAGAGCCCTTCCCTTCCCACACACCTCACAGTCACCTTCCTCCATATCTCAGAAAGCCCTCCACACTCATATCAATCACCCTTGCTACACAACATAGGACCATCCATTCACACCATGGATGTATAGAAGTCCACACTATGCACATCATTTATCAATCCCTACAGAACTCAGACAACAGTTGCCAAATACTACACACCACCTCTCTACACTACTTTACAATTCAGAGGACTCTGTTACACACTCATAGATACCTCCTTTCAAATCTTAGATTGTCCTCCTTGTTCACAGAATAATTCTCCCCTTACTCACCATAGAAATGCATATATACACCCCTTAGTACATACCTCTCACCAGAGAGGACACTCCCTAAACACCCCATTCAATTATCCTCTCTATAAATCTCAGAGAACCTTCCATACAAACTTCAGAATGCCACTTCATCAAACCTCAAACCTCAATAAATGCTACTTGTGCATCTCAGGTAGCCTGCACTACTCATCAAAAAGTCCTCTCTATTCACTACCAAAGGCCAAAACTTCAAAACTCAGAGATTCCTTGTGATGTTCCATTGACTGCACTCACAAAACACCTCAGAGATTGCCTATACTATCTTCAAAGGATGCTCCCATCAAACATTAGTACATTCTCCATACTTGAATCAAAGTTATCATGCTATTCACTTCAGAGGGCCTTCTCTACACAACTGAGACAGTATTTCTCCTCAGATGTAAAGCTCTCTTAAACCCTCATATAATCTTCTGCATAGGTTCTCCCTACACGACCCTGAAAGACTTCCCTTCACTTATCACAGTGCGATCCGTATGCATTTCAATGCGTCCTCACTAAACACCTTAGGGAACCTACACAACAAAACTCAGAGAGTCCTCCCTACTTATCTAAGTGAATTCTACATACACACCAAAGATATACACCACTCCACACCTCATTATGCCTCCATTTCTATATAAATTTTTTCTCCATACTCATCTTATGGAGCTCTCTCTGCTCACCTCAAATGGTTCTCTGAGCACAACTCTCTATAGTTCTTTCTACTCATTTCAGTAAACACTCTGTACAGACCTGTGTGAGCCCTCTCAACTCCTCATAGTTGGATCACCCACACACATCTAATAGCTCTATCACATGTCATAGAGTTCTACACACCTCATAGTGTACTCTGCACAGCTCAAAGAACATGCACTACTAACCTCATAGAGCCCTCCCTACACAACTTAGAGTATCCTCCATGGACATAAATAAAGGCACTCTCTAATCACCTCAAAGCAATCTCTACACACGTCAGAGAGACATCCATACACACCTCACTGAATACAAACTATACCTGTTTTAAAGACAATTCTGCTAATGATACTTCTTTGCAAGACCTCTCTAAACACCTCAAATAGCCTATCTATGCACCTCAGAGAACCTTCAATGCACATCTCACAGAACACATTTGAGTCTCTACATACTTCTTCTATGTACACCACAAATGCTGACCCTGATCCTTAACCTAACAATAAACCTAACCCTAACTCTAATCCCAAACCCTACCTACATAAAATAGAGGGCCCTTCCTGACCATGATACTGATCATGATCATGACCTTGATCCTGAACTTTAAACCTAGTCACAACCCACATCCTTCTCATAGTTTTCTCCCTTCTACATCAATTTGCCCTCCCTACTAATATCTCAGAGATCTCTTTTATTCCCTCAAAATGCTTTACAAACACAACTCACTGAACCCTTCCTACACATCACAAAGCATCTTTCCTCTGCACTACTGTGTGCCCTCCCAACTCACATCAGTGGCACCTCCATACACGTTAAATTGTCCTATGACACACACCATGAAATCCTCCTACTCAACTCATGGAGCACTCTTTAAACAGCACAGATGTCACATGCTATCAACCTCAGAGGGAATTTCCTACACACCTCATATATATCAAAAGAAGCCCTCCCTACCCACATTAAGAGCAGTCCCTAAACACCTCAGAGAACTATCTCTACACACCTCAGTGAGGCATGTATAAATACCTCACTTGGTCCAAAATATACTCCTTTCCAAGCACTCCCTACTACTTTTCTTGCCAAGTCTTCTTTAAACACAACAGAGGGCCTGTCTACTCACCTTAGAAAGTGATTAATGCACATCTCAAAGAGTCCTTTCAACTCATCACTGAGTCATTCTTTATACACTGAAATTACTGACCATGATCCTTAACATAACCCTAATCCTAACCATAACCATAAACACAAGCCCTCCCTACATAACACAGAGGGCTGTCCCAGACTCTGACACTGAGCAAGGTATGGATCCTGAACCAAAACTGTAAGTCCCACCCTAACTCTAACACAAAATGTTTAGTTCTTTCCTTTTTATATCAGTTTTTTCTCCCTAGAGATCTAACAGTGCTCTCAATACTCACCTCAAAAGGCTGTCTGTAAACAACTTACTGAGGTTTTTCTTCCCAGCAAAGAGCACCATCCTTATGCACATCTGTAAACCCTTTCATCTCACTTCAAGGGGCCCTCCCCCACACATCAAGGGGCCCTCCTATAAACACCAATGGGCCCTCCCTACATATCTCAGAGAGATTTCTATGCAATGAAGAGAACCAAGAGAACCTTTCCACCACACCTGAAACACATCTCCATACACATCTAAGTAATCCCTTGCTATTTAAATCAAAAGCCCTTCATACACACTTAAAAGTGTCATACATACACACCTCAGGGATGCTTCCTCAACACGTTTTTGAGCAACACCTAAACAATAAAGAAAGCCTTCTTCATACACCTGAAACAGTACTCCTTAGATAAAATTCAAACTTTTAGAATGCCTTTGCTAAACACCTTAGCAATCACTACCTACACAGATAGACCTTACTACACACCAAAAAGTTCTCCCTAATTACTTCTGAGTACTGTATCTACATAACTCAAAGACCACTTGTGATACTTCTTGGATTGACCTTCCTAAACACCATTGATATCCCCTCTACTATCCTCAAAGAACACTCCATCACACCTTAGTGTATTCTCCCTATTCATATCAAATGGATCTCACTATTAACTTCAAAGCCCTTGTACACAAACCAGGTAGCACTCCTACACAGACAAAAACCATTTGCACCCTCAGAGATTTATGCTGCACACCTGATACCTCCCAACACATATTGGAGCACCTGAACTGCAAACCTCAGGGGAACCTCTGTCTATACTTCAGAATACCCTACCTACACACATTACATAAAACTCCCTATACAACTATGAATGCCCTTCCTGCTCACCACATGTGTCCTAATACCTCAGAGGGCCTTCAATACACATTTCAGAAATACTTCCCACACACTTTATTGAGATATCCCTACATTTCTTAGAGAACTGTCACTAAATACCACACAATACTTTTCTGCACACCTCACAATGCCCTACTTTCAAAATTCAGTGGGCCTATAACACACTTCATAGAGCTCTCCTTTCAAAACTCAATTATTCCACCCCATTCATTTCAGAGATCTCTTCTTATTGACATCAGAGGGGACATTCCTATACAACTTGAAATTTCTTAATTCTCACCTAAGAGCACCATCTCTATATACCCCAATCAAGAGTCCTCCCTACAAATCTGAGAGAGACTTCCACACAAACATTAGAATGCCCTTTAAACAAATCTCAAAAAACTCTTATATAATGCTCACTACCCAGCAAAATACCCTCCCTATTTACCACCATATACCATAAGTACAAACCTCAGATATTCCTTTAAGTGCCCTCCTAACATGCCTATGATTCCATCCACTATACTCAACAAACACACTCATCACACCTCAGTGTGTTCTTCCTACTCATAGTAGATATATATCACTGTTGCCTTGAGAGAATCCCCCTTACACAACTGAGATAACCTTTCTAATCAGTCATAAACATTTCCTATACCTCTCATATATCCCTTTGCACACCCTATTAAGGACCTATCTAGACCCCTTTGAAAGCCCTCCCTACACATATCAGTGTTCTGTCCTTATGTATCAATTCTGTGACCCTGAGGGCAGCAACACCTGCACAGGACAGTAACAGCAAACCTGAGAGAGGAGACCTATGTAACACACCCTCTAGAAATTCCTTCTAAACATCCTAATACTTGTTGGTACAAAGCACTGACCTGGGTGCTGTCTGTAACCATCCACCTGGGGTCTGAGCTTGTCCTCTGTCCCCTACACTTATCCACAGGTTACCTTGCTTAGCCATCTCCTTTTTCCTCACCCCTTCTCCTCCAAGGGCTGAATCTTTCCTCTCACTCCTGGTGTGGTTTCTGGTTCACCAGAGGCCCTGAGCTGCCAGATGGGCAGCAAGGGTCCACCTGACTTCACATGCATACACCCTATTCACAGCAGAGGCACAACTGCTGCCAGCACCTGTCCCACTAGTATGATAAAAACATTTCCTGTATCAAACTCTCTTACTGCAGAGAAACCCACCAAGAGAGGATCTCTACAACTGGGAGCTGGGGGAACTTGCTGATGATGGATTTTGAGACGTAAGAACTTATTTACTGCCTAATTTCCTTCTGGGAAATTCTCTCCTGAAACTGAGGCCTGAATGTGCCCTTCTGGAGGCAGGGAATTCTTCCTGTTCATGTTCCCTGGCCATGGGTCTGATGTGGTGAAGTTGTCCCTAACAGGGACAGGGCACACTCTCATTTAATCCTTGTCCCCCAGTCCCTTGACTGAAGGAAGCACCAAAGGCTCCAGGTCAGGGAACAGATGTCTCTCAGGACCCAGGTTTCCTCCAGTACCCCACAGTCAGCTGTTGTGAAGGACAGGTCTGGGTGAAGATTGGATGGAAACCTTAACAAAGAAAATAAAACAGTTTTTTCTAAGGGAATGTGCAGAAAAGGGGGGCCGTGTGGAGATGGGTAAATTGTTTGGCTTCCTGACTGCAACAGACCCTGCCATGTGCTCCTAACTTTTGGGATGCTTTGTGCTGGGAAGCAAGAACAGGTATCAGCACCACATCCACACAAGGGAAGGTTCTTTTCTTCAGGCCTTAGGCCCCACTCCCAAGCCCCTTGAGACTCCACTCCCACCCATCTGCTTTTTTAAGGCTCCTGATGAAAGATCCCCTTGGCCCCGCCCCACACACTGGACCACCCCTCCACACATGGAACCCCCAGAAACCAACCCACACCCATCTCATTGGCAGGCACAGTCAGATACTTGCTGCAGGGAAAGAGGCACCAGATGGGCAACACAGGGCTCAAATACTACCAAGCTGCAGCCAATCCACACAGGCCTGAAAACCTAAGGCCAGTCTCAGAAAGGAGAGGCAACCAAAAGATTGGGTGTGATGTTTCCCAACTCAAGGAGCACCTAAGCTAGGGAGCTGTGCTGCACACTCCCTGGCCCTGAGCAGTCAGCAGCCATCATGCCATGTAGCAGCTAGGGTTCTAGGCCAGTTGCCTAACCTGGCCAAACCCCAGGTTTTCCCAAACCTGGAGGAGCAGATTTGGAGGGCAATACAGCTGGGGGAAACAGTGCCCTCATGCAGCCCTCCATCCCTGCCTTGTCCCCTAGACCTCGTGGGTGCTCACTGCCCATAGCAGGAACTAGATGACCTGGCTCTCATGATGCCCAAGGTGACCAAACCAGCACAGCACCACCCAGAAAGCATGGAGGGTAGTGTGAGCTATCAGGCTTCAGCAGGATCCCCTGTCCTGGCTAGACACAGAACAATCCACGGACCACTCGACTTTGCCCCACACATGCCATAGCTCCTCTTTAACTGGGCCAAGAGCTTAGGATCACCTTTCTTGAAACATTAGGCCACTGGCCTGCATTCCCTTCATCTTTCCTCTTACTGTCACTGTGGAGCCAGCACTTGTTTTGAATCTCTGTGTGAAGGGGCCAGGGCCTGAAGCATCTCCAGTTGCCATGGAAACTGTGACACCACCACGCTTTCATGCTGCCCCTCTGTGACATCAGACACTGTCTATGGTGCAGGCATGAGGTCATGGAAGCCACTCCTGAACATCCAGGTGACCCAAGGCCTGGGGAAAGCATCTTGGGAGAGAGAGAAAGTGTGTGCTCCTACTGGAGCCTGGAATCTACATGCCCTTTACACCCGCCATGCTGACTACCTACCCATTCCTCTTCAAATAGAGTCATTCTCCCATCTTTTGCTCTTATGGCACAGGAGCACTGGAAACCTACTGAGGCCATTTTCAGACTGGAACAAATTGCAGTTGAATGATTGAGAGATCCCAGATATGATTTTCAGCAACTTATCTCAGTCCATTTAATCTTGAGAGAAAGAGCTGCAAATGTAACTAGAGGCAGATGGACATTGGATGAAGCTATTTCTTTTTTCCTGCCAGTAAATATCAGTCCTGGGTTTCCAGACCTGGTGAAGCATCACCACTTTCCTTTTGCTGTTTATATTTACTGACAGTGTCTTGCTGAGTTGCTGAGGAATTCTCTAATTTAGGAAAAAATACTTTGCCCAGGAGAAACACCTTCCTCTACCTCCCCCATCAATGAAATGGTAGGCAAGATCCAGCACATCCACTGGCTTGTGCCTTTTCCCCAGATGTATCCTGGTTAGAAATTTTCCAAGGAAAATGCCAGGAGGAAAAAGAGGAGTGAGGAAGGTATCAGCAGATTGTGATTGGAAATGCTAGGGATCCAGATTTGAATGACCCAAGAAATCTCCCTTCATTCTAACCACCCGAGCCAATTCTCATTTCCACATAGGCCTGCCTCTCCTCCTGCCCCCAGTCTCTATGCTCACTGCCATCATTTTCTGCTTAGTGATCAGCTACAACCCTTTTTCTCCTTCAATAGACAGGGATGAACATTTCCCCTCATGACACACGACTAGATTGTGGGTCTTGATGTGCACAAAAGGTTTCTTGCAGGATTGCTATGAAAAGGAAGATGAAGAATTCCTTAGAAATTTGTTGACTTTTTCTGGAGCTGGGTTTCCTGTAGAGAATTTGACATAGTCAAACCAGTAGAAGATCTAGAGGGAACCTGAAAGTGGCTCCTCCAGAGCAGAAAATAGAGTTTGTTTTGGAGAGTACTCGCCTATCATGCGCATGGGCCATGGTTGAAACCCCCACTCCTCAGATGAGGAGAAAAAAATTAACTCCTCTTTTGAATATGCCAACACTCCCTCATCTCAACTTTTTCTCCTCTTCTCATCAACTGAATTGGAACAGTTCAAAAAGTACCAGTTGGAAACGCAATCCTTTTCCAATCTGACTTTCAGCATGGAGCTGCAGTGAAAGTTTGCAGTGCTTCACTTGCCCTTCTTAAGAGAAGGTTTTTCTTGAGATGAGTCAACTCTCAGGAACTGATAGGTCAGATCATTCTCATGAGTATGCTTATGGGGTTGTACCCTCAGCAAGCTCTTGAAGAAGACAATGCTCACCAGGTTGCAATGACAGGAACTTCAAAATGACAACTGCACTCATCTTTGGCAATAACCAGTCTTCTCGGGCACACTCCAGACTCTGTGAAAGTGAAGTGGACTTGCACACCTCAGCACTTTCCACGTGAACTTCTATGTCATGTGGAAAAGCAAGAGATGATGACAAAAGACAGCCACCCTTGGCCCTGGCTTTTCTCAGTCAGTTTTCCTTTGCATTGGATTGCAAATGCCTTAAAGTCAAATTGTATGATTTGGGGATGAAAACATGTTAGCTCCTGCTGATAGCACTCAGGAGGAACAGGAGGAGTTTGCAACCTAGTCTCCAGTATCATTGGAGTTCTGGTGTCAACAGGAATGAGACCCTTTAACAGATGTTAATTTTGATGGAGATTCTGAAGAGATGCAGTGTAGAATTGGGTGAAGGATATGGTGTTCTCACATGCACCTTAGTTCTGGGAATGAGTGGATTGTGCTTTGCAAGGTCAGGCATGAAACAAGAAGCCCTATTTGAAAGAAATTACACTGAAAGAAGGAAAGCAGAGACATTAGGCCTGTGGTGTATTGGTCATGGAGATAAGCAAGACCAAGAAATCAAAAGGATGTTAATATTTGACAAACCGTGAGGATACTTTCTTCCTGCTCACTAAGGCCTAGCACATTTATGGATGCTCTCCAATGTATTCTTTTTTTTTTTTTTTTTGCAGTGCTGGGGATCGAACCCAGGGCCTTGTGCTTGCAAGGCAATCACTCTACTGACTGAGCTATCTCCCATGGCCCCATATTCTGTTTTGATATTCAGGTTTTGACCATGTTGGGTCTTCACTTTTGTTTTTGAGCAGGATGGTTTTAACTAAATTTCTGATATTGAGGTGCACTCTTGATTTCCAGAATTATGCTTCAGTGCTTCATATCCCAATGTGAAGTCATTTACATTGAAGATCAATGGAGTAGGTGGTGTGGTGTAAGGCAAACTGTTCCTCAGAGGTCTTGTGCTGAAAAAGCTAAGAATCAGCATATGTATCATCAGCTGTACATTGCAAGAAACAGGAAAGAGCCAGAAATTGGCAAGGGCATTGACCTCCTTGCAAGAGGTATTAGTGCCAGTCATGATGGATGCTTACAGAATGATCTGGCACTGACTACCTCCTGTACCTGTACAGTATGTTGAAGCTGAAGAAATGTCCTGGAATTTGGGCATAGAACTTAAACAATGACCATTTTGTTAGTATCTCTTCACTGAAGTTGGTTTTCATGCACCAAAACCTGTTGCTCTCTGTTGAGCAACAAGGTCCGATGTATTGCCTCAGGACCCGCCTGAGGAGAATATGGGGTGAGCAGGATGATTACTGTCAGCAGCAATGGAAACCCACTAGAGCCGGGAGGTCTGTCAGTGCACGAAGCACAACAGGAACTTGTTTATTGAGGAAGTTACACAGCTTTTATGTAGGGTGGGGGCTATATGGGAACCAATCAGCTTAAAAAGGTCAGCAAGGCACGAGGGAATTATGCAGGGGAGAGTTCCATAGAACTAAATGGCAAGCACGAGCTGATCATGTTCACAGAACTGTTACTAACCAATCCCTGACAGTAGGGGGTGGAGATGAGCAGACCAATCAGGGAGTTGCTGGGTAAGAACACATTTTTAAGTTTCCGGGGGAGAGTGGCAGTACAAAGAAGTCCAGGTAAACTGTTGGTGGATCAGGCAGTGCCACGTATGAGGAAGAGGTTGCCATGAGGGTGCAGCCACCATTAGGTTGCATACTCTACAATTCCCCCTTTTTGTTTTATTAGCCCCCCCTGGAGCCAGTTGGAAGGTGGACCTTCTGTCTTAAGTTGTCTCCTCTTTAGAGATCTTACCCATCTCTGAATACTCCACAGCACCTCAACAGCTCAGGGGGGAGGAAACCTCATTAAGAGCCTGTCTTATGTTGTCCCAGTGCACCTGGGATCTTACCCGTCATTAGCTCAAGGGGTCTCCAGGGGTCAACCTTGCATCATATGCCTCCTCATAACCAGTGGCTAAGCTGTTGGTATTGTACTTGGCTATTCATTAATTGTACTACCTCCAAAAGTTTCTGCATGAACTGTAGAAGGGAAGTAAGTAAGGGAGCCAGTCATGTAAGCCCATCCAGAAGAAGCTAGATTCAAGCTTGGTATGCCATTTTTTCAGATTTTCTTGAAGTTGCTTGATCTTGTCATGAACAATTCTGGACCGATCGGCATAAATACAGCATTCCTCCTGAAGAAACAAGTAAAGCCCTCCTTCCCTGGCAGTTAGTAAATTTAACCCTCTCCCAAGTTGTAGGACTACTGCTGCAAGGGAATCTAATTGTACCTGGAGGTCTAAGATTGCACCAGCCACTTATTGCATAATATCTATTAATTATTGTGAAGGTTTATTATATAAGGTAAGAGAGGTGCCTAGTCTGGCAATTTTGGCTCCCGCTTTAGTAGCTACCTTGTTCTTAACATGTTGTTCATAAAGAGGAATCATGCTCATTTGGATAATGTTCATATCCATCCTCTGGGGCCGGTACTCTCACGTATTGTTGCCTTAACATCATTAATTGGACTGGGCTTACACGGTCCTTGATAAAAGCTATTAAAATATTTAGAATGCAGGGTCTGAAGGTTAGGAGTAAGAATAAAATAATAAGTGCCCCAGTAAGATAAAAATCAAGGTGGTTAACCAAGGGGAGGAATTAAACCATGATTCAAACCAGCCTTGCTGTGCTTCTCACTCCTTCTTCCATTTGGCTAGTCCCTCTCTAACTTTAGTCATAGATTCTTTAATTACTCCTGAATGGTTAACATAAAAGCAACATTCTTCACCTAGGGCTACACACAATCCTCCTTGCTGTAGAAAAATCAAATCTAATCCCCTCCTGTTTTGCATTACTACTTCAGGTAGGGAAGTGAGGGATTCTTGAAGGTGGAAATGGAGTTTTCTAGCTTCTCAATATCCAGATCAATAGTTACTCTTAAATCAGAGTAATGTTGGTTCTGAGTTATCAAGGAAGCTGTTCCTGTTCCGGCTCCTATGAGTCCCATACCCAGAATCATACTTAGGGTTATGACCATAAGAGGTTCCCCTCTTAGTCATATGGGTGATCCCTCTTAGTCATAGATAAAAGTCCTCATC
This sequence comes from Sciurus carolinensis, assembly GCF_902686445.1. Lineage (NCBI taxonomy): Eukaryota > Metazoa > Chordata > Mammalia > Rodentia > Sciuridae > Sciurus > Sciurus carolinensis. The sequence continues at coordinate 433,891 of NW_025920197.1, read as the reverse complement.
TGAATGATATAATAGCCTGGGAACTAACCTAACAAGCACACAAAAGCCATGGGAGTTATTGATCACTTCTGTATGGGCACATGGTGTGAGTCCTGTAGAATAGGCCCACCAAGTGTCCTGCTGGGGGATTAGATACTGATTTGAGTTGCTTAATGTCACAGTTTGCTTGCATAAAGATTGATGAGATGCAGGGATATGGCCTATACAGAACCTTTGACCAGTGACTTGTAAGGTTAGGGAACCTTTTGATTGCCAGTGACATTTGTTAGAGTTGTGGGAAAAGGTATAGTTTCCTAGAGTTGCTATGCCTTCATAACATGGTGGGGCTGTATCATAGACTTCAGTAGTAAGGTCTTGGTGCTAGGAGATGTGTATGATCGCCCACCGCCCACGAGGACAATCACAACGCATACGCTCTTCTTGATCACAGGAACCAAAAGGGCTTTATTCCACAAGTCTCAGACTTATATTGAGAACATCAGCCTATCAGAGAGTAGACTACCAGGAAAGTCAGCCTATCAAGGAACAGTCTCCAGGCAGATACCAGGATCGCCTCATGTACAACAGCCAACCAGAGTTACTTCCTAAAACTTGTTTATGAGTGCAGCTATGTCTGGCAAGCTGCCAGGCGCCATCTTAGAGATCAGGCCATTGGCGCGGCTCTGGGGTCCTCAGAGCCCGCCCCTGACAGATGTGGTTGAGAAATGTGTTAGGCTCAGTTTTGGGGTGCTGGTTTGCTGAACAGATTGTCTGCTCAGGTTAAGTACCCAGTTGGAACCCAATGCTGCTTTGCTCAGGGGTCTCTGGACTAGCTTGATTGTGAAAATTAGTTCAGGATCATGCCCACTGAAGCAAAGCCTTAGTCCCCAGGTTTTCCCAGCTTCCCAGTTTGCCTTTTTTCCCCATGGGGGTAAACTTTATGACTAATGGTTTGCAGCATCACCCTGGGGTAGCTAATGGGAAGGTGAATAATCTGATTGGTTTTTGTCATAACATGGCCCACAGTTTACCCTTTTACCTTGCTGGTGGCAATAACCTTGTCCGACTTCTTGCATGTTTTTACCCCTTTCCACCAAGATTAGTTCTCCAGTTATGCGGGGGTCCACGTGATTCACCCAGTAGATTCACAACCCCATGCTTTACAGTAGGTGCTTTCAGGACTTCCACACTTGGCAATTTGCTTTCTGTCTCTCGAGTGAGTGGGGCAGACATAGAATCCTAGGCTTCTGGTATTGCTGCGACCCCTGAGTATGAGTTAAACACCCATACCCTGGGAAGGGTTCCTGATCTGAAGGGTCCCATGTATTCACCACAAGGTCACACAGGTCCACAAGGAGGTCAGGGAATCAAGTTCCTAGAGGGGCTAAATTTGAGGAGGTGACATTGGCTATTTCGCTGGTTTCTGCGTTGATGACCATCCAGGTTTGGTTCCACAGGAGGTGGGAGTTTCCTTTAACTAGTATAGTACTTACAGTTAGGAAGCAAAGGACTCCTAAAGATCCCAAGGTAAGCTGAGGGATTTAGGATTTTAGTATGGTTTTGATACTTATGGTATAGCTCCAGGTGCTCCAAGAAAGCTTGGATGATGATGGCACTAATGAACACCAACAGAGAGATGATGAGCAGTCCAATGATGATGAGACAAAGAGTCCACCAGGTTTTTGCATACCTGTCAAAGACAAGAGACTACCATACCTCAAGAGGTGGAGCTCTTTGGGTTGGTATTATCATTTTGTGAGGGGAGGGAATTATTTGGATGGGGGTGATATTAATGTTCTTTGCAGGGACCCAAATGGGCTTGTCCTCATCAATAGGAAATACACATCCAAATCCCCTTCCAACAGTTATGAGAGGGTCAGGACCTCTCCAGGGCTCTGTGAGAGGGTCTTTCCATTGGACTTTGATGTGATATTTTACCGTGGTTGCCCAATGCTTTTGGAAAGGGGACAGATGATCATTTTTGGAAAAATTTAAAATATTTAGAGTGCATAGAGCTATGCTTAATTGATCATGGGGGATGATACCCCCCTTTTTGTTTTAATAGCTGGGTCTTTAGGGTTCTCTTTTGTTGTTTGACAATTGCTTGACCAGTGGGATTGTAGGGTATGCCTGTATTATGCTGGATGCTCCAGCATTCTACAAATGTGGAAAATGATTTACTGGTGAAGCCAGGGCCCTTGTCAGTTTTGAGTTGTTTGGGTAGGCCGAGGACTGCAAAACATTGTAGTAAATGAGTGATAGCATGTTTTGTCTTTTCTCTGGCATGGGCCATGGCCCAGCAGGTATGTGAGAAAGTATCAATGGTTACAAAGACGTATTTGAGCTTTCCAAAAGGAGCATAATGGGTGACATCTGTTTGCCACAGATGGTTAGGTGTTAACCCATGGGGATTGACTCCAGCTTCTTGAAAAGGAGGTACTTGTAGAAAAGGTGAACAAGATTTATAGGTCTAGGTGATTCATTTTAGCTCCTTAATAGGGTCCTGGGGATACCTGTGGTTTAAGCTCCACCAATTAACATGAGTAAACTCATGAAAGGAGGTAGCCTCCTCTTGAAAAAATAGCTTTGCAGAGAAGATGCTAAGGAGTCAGCAATTGTATTGCCCCAAAATAAAATACCTGGGAGGCATTGGTGCCCCCAGAGGTGCTGCAAGAATATAGGTTTAGTCCTCAACTTTAACAGGTTTCTTGCCTGAAGCATTAAAGGGGTGATGGGATTATCATCAAGTTTAATGTATGACCAGTGGAGGTTAGGGAGGAGACTGGCAGCATAGAGGCTATCAGTGAACAGGTTGAAAGGCTCTTTTATCTCACTTAAGACTAGAACAATGGCATAGAGCTCTTTGAATTGTGCTGAACCTTGGATGTCATGAACTAATATCCTGGGGGTTTTGTCACCCTGCATAGAAGGTGGAAAAATAACTATTGCTGCTCCTCTTTTTCCCCCATCTGAGAACACCTTGAGAAAGGAAGGATTAGCCTCAGGTAAAAACAATCTTGGTGTAAAAAGTAACAAATTTTACATATACCCTATTGATAACAGGTCCTATTATAAAACATTAAATGATAGAAATAAATCCCCAACAAAGTTTACTTTTTATAATTACCATTACAGACAAGTTTAGTTTGGAGAATAGCAGCTTGATAAATTCCCTGCTTTAAAACTTGTATACCTGGAAAATATGAACACATTTAATGTACAAAGAGTGACCATTTCACAATTGCCTTGACACTTTTATATTACCCAATTTAGTTTTTAAAGAAAAATTTAGACTTTAATATGGTACAATACTCTAACCATTGTTTAACCATAATTGTATAAACCCCAATTTTCAAGACTAATTGTCCTAAAGAGTGAAACTTAACAGATATAGTGTCAAGAGCAAACCAGTATCTGTAAGAAATCCTTGTCAATTTAACATATAAATTAAACTTCGGTTTATATCAGTACAGTAGTATTTGACTTTAAGAAAAACCTTAAACAGCTTTAACTGATTGTCTCACATACTTGTAACCAACTTAGTTACATGCAAACTTGTTGACATTTGCCCTTTATTTACAGACTTTCTTAGCACTTACTTAGACCCTCATGTATTTCATTATATCACACTTTCTTATCCAGAAAGATTTTGCTCTTCACTAAATATAATTCCATTTTTAGAGCCTTTTTTTCTCTTTCCTATGTGTTGACCCCTTTTTGCTCACATTCTGAAACAACTCTTATGAAGTTTCTGAATTTAAATAAATTACTCCTTTTTAACAAGATAAAATACTTTGTTATTTATACTGCTCTTTTTGAAACACAGTTGAAAACTTTAGAACCCTTTGTATATAGAATTGTACCTGTTAGGAAATAACTCTTAGTAACATTGTTTTTAGTCAAGATATTAGACAAGTGTCATGAACAGTATTTGCCATCTTTTTGTTGTTGAAGAAAAGTCCTAGAAACAATTGATATTAGACATTGTTTAACATCAACATTTCATTAGTTTGACCACCTAAAGTCTTGTGAGTTATTTCTAAAGATATTTCACTTTTATTAGTTTATCCAATTTAAATTGAACCTCTTTAAATCATGTGAATTAAAAATATTTGGATCCATTTTTAAATTTTAATTTAGGAGCATTCAGTTTTGATACAGACAAAACATGACATCAGACAGCATGACATACAAATAACACAAAATCAAAGGCCTTGTAACTTTATAGGTGAATCTCCATTGCAATGTAACAGATGTTTAAAAATAACTCTAGAGTTGGATAAAAAAATAACTGATCAAAAAGTCATGAGCTCAAAAGTACAGCATTAAACAAAAAAGAAACACATCAAGAATCCTAGAAAATGAGTTAGTTCTGTGTAGCAGCCCAGGTGGTTCCCCAGATGAGACTGTTGCAGTTTACATTCCAATGCAGGCTTCAGCAAGGCCAGGCAGGGGCAGGTAGTGGTTCTGTGCTCAAGATAAGTTTCATTTCTGGATAGGGTGGAGGAGGGGCTGATGAAGCCTGGAAAGGGTTAGAAGAGAGAGTGGACTTGGGGGAGGACCACTTCAAGGACACGGGTGTTCCCTCCCTAGGTGGCCATGGGGCTGTGTCAAAGGGATCAAGAGGGGGACCTGTTTCTGTCTCTTGTGACAGTTTCTCTTGACCCCTGCATGGGAGGACCTCAGAATGGTCCTTTGGAGAGTCAGCACCTTTGGAGAAGCCCCTATCTGTATCTGGGTTGCGGGAAGGATGCAGCAGGAAACAGCTTTTAAGGACTGTCATAGTGGGGAAGGACCCAAGAGGGGGGATATCGCCTTATTAACTTGTGTCTTATGAAGAAGTTGTTCATTTCTGTCCCATGTTTCCCAGTCAAACAAGTTTGCTTCAGGCAGCCAAGGGGCTGCCTTAATGAGGACCTTCCAGTTCTGAAATGCCTGGCTATCTGAGAGTTCTAATCCTCTACTTCTAAGGAGGATCCTAAGGGAGTCAAGGAGGGGTCAGACTTGGATTTGGACTGTCCCATATCTTATGGGAATACACTCACCCATAGTCAGATTGACCTGTTGGTGACTTCGTGATCCTCTCACGGGGCACCAGTTGTTGCTCCCTGTTGAGCAACAAGGTCCAATGTATCTCCTCTGGGTCCACCTGAGGAGAATATGGGGCTGAGCAGGATGATGAGTGTCGGCGGCAATGGAAACCCACCAGAGCCGGGAGGTCTGTCAGTGCACGAAGCACAGCTGGAACTCATTTATTGAGGAAGTTACACAGCTTTTATGCAGGGTGGGGCCTAGATGGGAACCAATCAGCTTAAAGGTCAGCAAGGCACGGGGAATCTCACAGGAGAGAGTCCCATAGGACTAAATGGCAAGCACGAGCTGATCACATTCATAGAACTGTTACTAACCAATCCCTGACAGTAGTGGGTGGAGATGAACAGGCCAATCAGGGAGTTGCTGGGTAAGAACACATTTTTAAGTTTCCGGGGGAGAGTGGCAGTACAAAGAAGTTCGGGTAAACTGTTGGTGGATAAGTCAGTGCCACGTATGAGGAAGAGGTTGCCACAAGGGTGCAGTCGCCATTAGGGTGCATCCCCTACAAACACCCTTCTGCTTTTCATGCCCCCCAATGGTCCTGACTCTTCTGTTTGGAGTATTCAGCTTTGAAGCTTTGTTCCATTCCTTTTTCAGCACAAAACATTTGGCATTCTGCCCTGTGAAAATGTGTTCATTGTGCCAACAGCAGGCTCTTTTTCATCCACTGGCTTGTGGTCTGCATCTTTCAGGGGCTGGTGATATGTAGGACTCTTGGCCCTAGCCTGGAGGGACTTGTGCCACAGAGGCACTAGTCTGGTCAAGGGAATGAACCCTTGGTTGAACAGATTGGCCAGATATTTCTGCATCTGAAAGTGAGTTGAAGGACCTCTGAAAAATTTATGGGAGAAAAATTTCTGAGTGCAGCCAAGCTGTAAGGCAGCAGCCAAGGTGCTTGGCCCTGGCAGGTGGAGTGAGCACAAAACACCTCTTTTTGCTTGACAGCTCCCTCCTCTCCTCCATTCAACATGCTGAGTGAATGACTCCCTGGTCTCCTCATGAGCCATCACAGCAGCCATCCACCTCCACTTGGAAGACCACTTCCCTTTTCCTCTTTAGATTTACTGACAGCATCTGACTGAGTTGCTGAGGTATTCCCTAATTTAGCAAAAAAGTCTTTGTCCAAGAGAAACACCTTCCTCTACCTCACCTGTGAGGGGTGCCAGGCTAGCTTATGTCCAGGTAAGCATCATGGATTCAAGATCTCCAGACTCCTGGAGTTGGGTGGAAACAGGCTGGTGGTGTGCAGCCTGCAAACTCGTTTATTGCAGGAACATGTCTTCATTTTATAAGTTTCTTGCCCAATCACAGTTTGCCATGGGGGATCAGACCACCAGGATCCTATACAGGATTTCTTGGTAACACTATGTCAATTTGAGTCAATTTTTACATTCCCAGGTCAGAGAAGTGGAATGTTCCTCTTTGCAAATTTACACTCTTTAGACATTATCTGCTGTGAGCCAAGAACTAGAATTTCTCCCAATATTGCATCACATTTCATTGAAGAAAAACTAAATATTCTTCCAAAGAAGAATAGTGGCAGCACAGATACATACAGTGCTTCCTGATGTTTCCACAATTGGAGTCAGATTGACTGGAATATGGCCACATGATGAAAAGAGGAGCTTGGGGACTCAATAGAGACTCAGCCCAGACAGACTGCTCCCAGATAAAACCCAGAAATACTGGCTAATAGAATGAAAAAATCATCCACAGGAGAAAGAGTCCACAGTTGTGGCAGGGAAACCTGGCTGAATGAAAGTTAAAAATTTCCCTTCTAGTCAGCTGAGGAGAATCCCACTAAACCAATTAGTCAGTGGAGAAAAGAAGTGGACCATGAACCATGGATATTGGTCAAGTTCAGTGGGGATCTGACACTGAGACCTCACCAATGCCTAGGTACATCACACGGAGGAAGCTACACTCCAAAAGGACTCACACCTAGAGGGGATCCTTCTAAAAGCATGCAAACCTTCAGCCTATTAACACACACAACATGAGAAGACAATAAGTCCTCTCCCAAATTTTTATAGTTCCCCAATAACTGTACCCAAGGAATCTTTTTTTCTAACATCCACTAAGGAAATGAACTGGGAAATTATTGATTGTACCCTAACCACAAAGGTTCCATTCTACAAGGTTACTATTTGGTTAAAAGTTAGATGTAAAACTCATTTGAGACTCTTTTCTGCCTCAACCTAGAAAATGATTTCAAGGGATGATGGAAGCTTTAACCTTGGCATTAATCACCGGTACTGTGAAGTTAAAATTTTGCACCATTGGGAATAACCATTCTTGTACATAAATGAGATCAGTGGCAATCAGAGTTACATATGTTCATAATTTTAACTAAATATTAATGAGCCTTATAGTTAATGTTTTCATCAGTGAGGTTTTACCAATGAAAACACAAACAATATTCAGAAAAAAGTGCTTCAATTACTAGAATAAAACTATGTTTAGTTTGCCATGATTTCCAATGTTATTTTCAGACACATTAGATTGCATTAGATCTAAGTATTAATTTATGACATTTAGAGTCCTAAAGAGTTTTGCAAAAGATCATTTCATTTTAACTAATTTACACTCTGGATGTGAGGAAAACAGAATGAAACCATGAATTCAAATTCCCATGTTTACATACCTGTGACTGCTTATTTTCAGTGCCACTAAGCCCTTCCTCCTCTTCCTCTGATGTTACATCTAACAGTAGTCCATTGACAAATGGATAGTTTACTTAAGTTACATAGTACTCCTGGAAAGAGTAACAATCTATTAAATTAAAAACTAATAATAGGTTTTATACTAGATCATCATTTACTTTAGAAACTATCTTATTGTGCTGTGTGTGTTTTTGTGTGCTTGTGGGTGTACATGTGTGTGTATTCATGTTTTGTGATTTTATCCAGGGACTTTTGCAACCTTAGCAATTACTCTACCAATGAGTGGTATTGCCAAACCTATTGTACTTTGAGACAGAGTCACTCTAAATTGTTCAGGGTGTCATCAATCTTGCTATTCACCCATCTCAGCCTCCCAAGAAGCTATGTTTATATGTGACCAACTATACCCAGCAAATATTTACTACTCTATGCATGCTTTTCCTGACGGAGAACTTCAAAACTCATCAGGGAAAAACTATATGTCAACAGGTTTAATGCATAAAAATAACTCAAAATTTATCCCTCTAGAATAATTAAAAGTTCCCAAAAATAAATTTTTAAAAATACCCACAAAATATCCAAATCACAGTTTGCTATTCTCTCCTCATAATAACTTTTCAACATGCTGTGTTCATCAATATTAATTTCCTAATGACTGATACTTTTTTACTCATTTGTCAATGAATACCTTCATATCTAAAAAGTTTTTTTCACTATTCTGATGAATTGATTTTCTTCTTTTAGAAGGTAAACTATTTGTTCAGTTCTTCAGGACTATTGCTATCCTTCCTGATGTAGTGTTTTCCCCTTGGGGCTACCTTAGTAACTCAGCACCTATTCTACTTAGGACCTAACAAATTGACCTGTAAAAATTTTCTATACAAATCTAATCCATTTGCTCCCAGATTGTTGGGGATGATTTTATATCACCTCGGAGTCAAGAGTTCCAGTTATTTGAACCAATAACTGCGTAAGTTGTTGGTAAGAGGTAGTTGAGAAAGAAGGTGCCTTTACTGATGTTTGGTATGAAGAGAGGTTTAAGGAGTGAGATTATCAGCCAGAGGCAGGAAATGGCAAGAACAGGGAAGGCTGTAGCATGACACAGAGAAAAGCACCAAGTTGATCCATATTTGTCTGACCATACATGGATGCGTGAGGAGTAATGACAGAGGACAGCACAGACAAGAAAAGGGTAGAGGCTGATGACTGCTTATGCAGTATACCTAGACCAATATCAATGCTGTGTGTGGTAGACATGAGGGCCTTTGTGTGAATACAGATGAATAATGAGAAGACAACAATGCAGTGTGACATTCATGCAGGTCTGGATGGAGGGAGTGTTTCCAGAAATACAGAGAATAGACAATCTTCAGTGACCTGTATATAATGAAGTTTAATTAAATAAACAAACTTTAAGAAGCTGGGCCAGCTGAAATGCTTCTTCTGTTTTCTTTGCATTTCTTTCCAGAGTTACCCTGGAAACTCATTTCCCCTTCCTGTTAGCTATTCAAAAGCAATTTTGAGAGCTTTGGTCTTGATTCATTTTATATTACATTCTTTGGATTATTCCTACTACAATTTCTTCCCTAATCAGTAGTTGTATCTTTAAATACATATATTTGGTTCCAGATATATAACCCAGGAGACCTATATGATTGAGCCTCATCCACAGCATTATTTACTTATTTACTAGCTCACTAACTGACTTATTTATTTATTTATTTCTGAGATAACTTCTTGCTAAATTGCTTATGGCTTCACTCTTCACTGAGGCTGGCCTAGATTCTGCGATTCTCCTATACAAGTCTCTAGGTTCACTGTGATTTCAGGCATGTCATTTTACTTGTATAGGAATATAATTTTGTATCTTCCTTGTTTTTGTCCTTTTCATTTCTGCAGAGATATGATCAGAAAAAAAAATTTGTGCTTTCACTGGATCTGGTTATGACTGAACTAACATGCAACTGTTTTTCATTTAGACTTCCTCAAGGCAGTTCCCTCCCTTGCAAATCAGAATGTGTTTCATGGATCAGGAGCATTGGAAACACCTTTAAATGTTTTAGAAATGTGGACACAAAAGCCTGTTGAGTAAAATGTGCATTTTGAACCTGGCCCCCAGTATTTGATTCACTAAATTCTGAGCATTCTTGGGTATAGCTACTCTTCTACCAGTTCCTCTAACGTAACTTCCCTATTTGAAATCCTCATGTTTTGTTCCCCAAACTGTAGGTGTGTTAGTATTCATAATCTTTCAGTGAACATTTTATCAGAGTATACTTTGCTGATCATTTTATAATAGTCCTACCTTTTTTCATTTCCAGTTTATATTATTCTGCACCTTATTTATTTTTCTAGGAAGTCAGAACCTTTCACAAAGCAATAAATTATATGCATCTATGGTGGATCATATGTGTTTATATTTATTTATGGCAAACCAAATATAGCCCTGCATGATGTGGCATGCATTTCTTAATTACTTTCCAATGTAGATAAATAAAAGAACTGTTGAAAATTTTTACTCTGTCTCTCAGACCAGTGTTGTTACTGGAAACTCACAGTTTTTTTCTAATGCTGTGCTCCTCCACTTTCTAATGTTTAACCTGAGTTTACCTCCCTTCAAAATGTGCACCCACTTCCTTTGCTTTCTTCTGTATTCTGTGATATTTAACTTTAACTTTCTTATTTATTGTTCTCTCTTCTCATCTCTCTTTTTTATTTACCAACTTTCCTCTGATATAAGCTATGGGAATCCAAACTTATTTAGCAGAATCAGACTAGGCTGAGGCCTGATTTCCAGGAACTAATAGGAACTAATAGGCACAAAAGTCTGCCCCAGATTACCAGGAAGCATGTGGTGCTGCATGCCAGTGGTTCCCTGTCTCCTTCTAGAATATCTCCCTTAAGAGAATGGCTTTCCTAACTCCACTCTATCCTGTCAAACACAGATGAAGTTCCTCCAGGTCTTAACCCTCTTTACTTCTGTATTAAAAATAAAAGAGAGTTGAGTAAGTACCTGTTTTTATTAGAGGCCAGAGATGGTATGGCCAGACCTGTCATGCCCCCTCTCATTTAAAAAGAGTATTGGCTCTTGTGTGTTTCTTGAGTACATAAGTGGGAAATATACTGAAAAACAGCCAACATCCTCATCCAGCAGCTTATCCATGTGAGACGTGGCATCCTTTCCTTATCCATATGAGATGTGGCAGAGAGGACATCCACACTAGGCAGACCCTGAAATGTAATTCAACTCCTTTATTGACATTCTCAATTTAATCTCTTACTGAAACTTAATAAGATATGCCACTTATTACCATTTCACTGTTTTTCCTTTCTATATATTTATTATGCTTAATTCTTCAACTATTAGGTTCTACTAGTACCCATGTTTCAAATAAACATTATAGCCAATGTTATTTTTATAATATGTGGTTCTTAGCTTCTATAGGTCCTGTTATGCCATGTTTTGCTCTTTGATGTGAATCACCATAAAAATGACAAATGCATTTCTGAGGAAGACTTAGAGAGATGCCCTGGCAAAATTAATATCAATTATTAGGTGCATAAATAAAACCAAGAATCAGGAATTGGGATGGCATCAAATTAAAAAGCTTCTACACACCAATGGAAATAATTAATAACATAGAAAGTAAGCCTACAGAATGGGGGAAGATTTTTGCCACCTTATTCTCAAATATAGGATTAACATCCAGAATATGTAAAAATTTTACAACACTTATCTCCAAATAACAAATGACCCAAGAAATAAGTGGACAAAAGAACTACAGAGATACTTCTTTAAAAAAGAAATGCAAATGACAATAATTATATGAAAAAATTGTTCAACATGTCTGACAGTAAGGAAAATACAAATCAAAAGTACACTGAAACTTTACTCCAGTTAGAATGTTAACTGTTAATAAATGTTAACAGGGATGCAATGAAAATGTTCACTCATCTGCTGTTCATGGAACTGCAAATTAGCACCATCACCCTGGAAAGCATTATACTTCAAAACAATAGTAATTGGACCACTGTATGACCCATCTATCTCAGTTTCTGATACATATTCAAAATATCTATAATAAGCATATTATATATTTGTAGAAATATAATGTATATACCAGCACAATTCAACATAGTCAGGCAATGCAATCAGTCTAGGTATCAATCAGCAGATTAATAAACAAACTATATATATATTCACACACATATACATATATATATAAAAGTATATATGTGTGTGTGTATAAATAATATTTTAAATATTTTTATTTGTTATTAGATGAACACAATATCTTTATTTTTTTATGTGGTGCTGAGGGTCAAACCAGTTCCTCACATGTGCCAGCCAGTGCTCTGTAACCAAGCTACTATCCCAGCTCCTATAATGAAGTTTTGCTAAGTCATAAATGAGAATGAAATCATGGCATTTTCTGGTAAATGAATGAAACAGGAAAATATATCATGCTAAGTAAAATAGACAAGAGACTTAGAAAGTAAAAGGTTTCCATCATTTGAAGAATGTTGTTGTCATTTGAAGAAGCTAGACAAAAATAAAGGGTAAAATGGAAAATTTTATAAAAAATAAAAGATAGAACAGATGAGTAGAGGAAATGAATTAAGGCTGGAGATAGGAGGGAAAGCAAAGAGAGCAATGGTGGAATGAATTTGAACAAACTTTACTGTATACACATGAGAGAATACCACTGTGACATTAACCTTTATGTATATCCATAAAGCACAAATTTAGACAACTATAAACAAACAGAAAAATGATATGTGGACTAGAAGAAGGTAATATCAGGAGGGAGGATGGAAGGGAACAGGAAAGTATTGGGTACTGTTACAGGGTGCAACTTAAGAACAGACCGATCACCACTGAGAAGTCCAAATTTGAGAGTCTTTTTTAAGCCTGCCGACTGACTGTCTCACACAATGCCCCACAAAATGGCTATTGGGAGAATAGCACCAACCACAGGGTTGTAGGAGTTCTTATACCAAAAATCACATTAATCATAAGTGTCTGCTGCTATGATTTGAAATTACACATTAACATCATGAGATTATTGACAGAGGGGGAAGTGGGTCAAAATGACCCCTACCTAGGTACAACCTAAAGAATGGTTACTAACATCCACACAATTACTGTTCACATGGTACATTGTTTAGGGAGCAATAGGAATTAAAAGAGAGCAATTCTTTACTACATAGGAGTTGCCATTGTATATTATTAAATGTGTCACACCAAGTAACTGATGATGGGCACAGAGTTGGGGTTTTCCCATGGGAGAAGCTTATTTTTTACATAACATGGAGTCTCAGAGCAAAATGGAGTCTGTTGAGTCATTTCCCTTATACTCTGGCCTATAACATTCTCATAGAATCAGATCTGTGAGCCCATCACAGTACTTAATTGGAGAAAGTTTTATTCCATGCTTTATAATTACATCAAAATTAATCCTGATCTTATGTACAATAATGAACCAAGAAAAATAATTAAACTACAATAAAAATCTACAAAAAACTATATGAAAACTTGGAGAATGAACAATACATCTCCACGTTCACTGGATCACTGATGAAGTTGGTATAAATTTTTAAAAACCTCAGAATGAAATGAGAATATAGATACAGCATCCAAGAATCTATGGGATACAATAAAAACAGTTCCTTTTTTTCAGTGTTTTATTTTATTTTATTGAAGCAGATTTATACATAATACTGTAATTCTTTATGACATATATATAAATTTGCACAGTTGTCCCTTTCTTTTCCCTTCCCATCTCTCTCCCCTAATCTAGCAAAAGCAGTTGTAAGAGGAAACTTCATAAAAATGACTCTCTACATTTAAAAATCTGAGAGCTTTTAAATAAAAAAACCTAATCTTGCAACCCAAGGTATTAGAAAAACAACAATAAATCAATTTGAAAAAGTAGAAAAAAATACTAATTATCAGAGTTTAAACTATAAAACAGAAAATAAAGGAAAAATACAAAGTAATAAAGGAATAGAGTTTATTTTTGAAAAGGGAATCAAAATGGATAAACCCCTAACCAAGGTAATAAAAGGAAAGAGAAAGAAGAAACAAATAAATAAACCTAGAAATCAAAAGAGAAATATTAAAACAGACATCACTGAAATCCAGAGCACTACTAGGAATAATCTGGAAAAACTTTTGTTCAATAAACAGGAACATTGAGAAAAACATTATGAAGACTGACATGGTAAAAAATGGAAAGCCTAGAAAATATGTACAAATTAGTAGATGTGAATGTAAACAACTCAAAATATAAATCAAAGGAATGCAAAAATCCAACCTAATAATAGGCAATTATATTGAAGCAGTAATAAAAAGCCTCCAGGACCAGAGGAGAACACAGGGCTGAATTTTATCAGATATTCAGAGAAGAATTGATACCAGTGCCCCACCATTATATGTAAGAGAGAAGGAAAGACACTTCCAAAGTAATTCTACAAAGTCAGTATTACCCTGATTTAAAAGGCAAATAAGAACACAACAAGGAAAGAATAATACAGGATAATATCTTTGTGGGTTGTAGTCTAAAAATCTTTATAAAATACTTTAAAAATATATTCAACATCACATTAAAAACAACAAACACTGCCAGACAAAGTGGTGTATTTTTGTACTCCCAGAAATTCAGGAGGTTGTGTCAGGATTTGTAGTTTCAGTCAACCTGGGCAATTTAGAGACCTGGGCTCAAAGTGAACAACAAAAGGAGCTGCAGTTGTGGCCAATTGTATAGTACACCTTGGTTAAGTCTCTGGGGTCACACACACACACACACACACACACACACACACACCATACACCATGAGCCAGCTGGTTTTATTCAAGGAATGCAAGAATGGTTTAATATATAAAAACCAATAAAAATAATACACCACAGAAAGAATCGAGGGCAAAATCATGAGTTAATTTCAATAGCTGCTGGAAAAGTCTTTGAAAATATTCAATAGCCCTTCATTACAAAGCCCTGAGGAGCTGGAAAGAGGAGGAACTTACCATAACATACCACAGACCAAGTATAATTTTCCTTCATAAATTAATTATGTTTATATTATTCAAGCCATACATTTGACTTACATTCTGATTCTTTTGTTATATGATGACTTACCACAGAATTGACTCCTCCCATCGTATTCTACAAATGTTGATTCTATACATAAACCACAACTGTTGCTATCCTTGTGTATTAGGACCCTGAGGCCTTAACCTTATATCCAGGTTGTTTGGAATCATTATGTGCATATGAGAGATGATATGTAAAAAAAAAGTTGATAAAATGCATATTTTTTTAAATTTTACCTTTGGGACAACTAATGTGAAGAGAAAATGTGGATTTGTCTTTATGCTACAATGTTCTGCAAGAGTGGTTTCAACCACCTTTTTTTATTGTAAACAAGTGGGATACATGTTGTTTCTCTGTTTGTACATGGCATAAAGGCATACCATTTGTGTAATCATAAATTTACCTAGGGTAATGTTGTTTGATTCATTCTGTTATTTTTCCCTTCCCCCCCACCCCTCCCACCCATCTTTTCCCTCTTCTTTTCATGATCAGCATTACAGTTGTCAGGTAATGCTCTGATTTCTGGTTCCCTAGTATCAGTGTTTGCTTCTATAATAATAAAAACTAAGTAGAGAGTATAGGGAAAAGCTCCATTATTTCAAATCAATGAGCAGTTCAGCAATAGGTATTCTTCAAATAGTTTACCCTCTTTCCTCAACTCATTAGAAACTTGATGTGATTCTCCTTCTTCTTTGGGGACATTCTAAGAAGGAAAAATTGTTTAGGTGTAAATGAACCAAATATGAAAAAATCATCATAATAGTTTCCTTTACTGCAGGATACAAGAGAAAGAGAACACATTTCTGAGCCATTCCAATATAAAATCAAACTTCAATTCTTCAACTTTCTAAGCTATGTCTTCTCATGTGGGTGAGAATGATTAGAGATAAGAGAGAGATCTGAAATATTACTCCCCTTACCTCCAAGATAATTGCACAAATACTGACATTCATAAAACTATTTTATTAATCCAAATTATGTAGGATAAATTATAGCCATCTGTAGTTTAGATTGCTTTTAAAAAATTAGAAATTTAAATGTGATGTTTTGAATGAGTTTTTGTGACTTATGTTGGCACAAATTATCTCATGAGGTGAAAGCATGAGACCTAAGCTTTAAGAGTGCCTTATAAATAAAATTGGTTGGAATCACAAGGACTATAAGCTCTGTCCATCCTGTGTGTCAAATAGCTAACAATAAATGTAAATATAAATGTTGATGCTTCCAAGAAAGAGAAGAAGAATGCCAAAATCTTGTGGTGGCAGTGAATAAAACCACACACAGTTACTATAAGAAAAGATTTACTAAATAACCAAAGAATGGTGACAGATGTGGCTCAAAGAACAGACTTTGGAGAGATGTTTTCTGCAAGGGAATACTGAGTCTTGAAGTAATCATAAAAAAATAAGCAAATCTTCACCTTAAGTCCAAATATATGCTTCATGATTAAAGGGGATTTGGAGGATATTCTGGTTCCTACTTTCATATTTATGACATTTCTCTAACTTGTTTGCTTCTTTTTATGGCACCAATTCAAGACAACTCACCTGAATTTATATATCTCAGACATCAAATGTGAATACAAACTTAAACAAAATTTTTAGAATTTAGTAGAGTTAACCAATGTCATTTTATGCATGTTATTTAGAACACTTCATTAGATAGCAATTTTTTCTACAAATTTATTCACGTCCAAAAAGTTAAGAAGATTTTTACATTAGAAATCTTATTGTAGCTGCACCAGAAAATATGAAATTATATTTATTAACTTTGAAAAGTTCATTAAAGTTCAAAAGCTATAAAGTGAATAGTTATGTAACTAAGCAAATAACTTTTAAAATTTGGGATCTCAGAATGACATAAGGGCTTGGATACTTTTAGACACTATGATACAAAAAAATATGAAACTAACATCATCATATGGTTATTGAGAGTCTCTGTTTCTAGATCTGGTTGATCTGGTTATTATTTTGCACAAGATATCTGTCTTCAATTAAATGAAGAGTTTTAAATATACTCTTAGTGGAAAGAGCCAGAAAGCATGGTGAAATCCCTTTTAAATGCAAATATTTTATAATTTTCTTGTATTTGCATACCTTTATTTATTTACTTAGTTTTATGTGATGGTGAAGATTGAACCTAGTGCCTCACACAGACTAGGCAAATGCTGTAGCATTGAGCTACAACTGCAGTCCCTAATCCATAAATTAATATACATATTCTAAATGTCTATATTTCCATAATTTCTAACATTATTTTAGTGTAAAAATGGAGCCAAGAATAGAAATAATGAAAAAGTTCTGCTAGAAATGTATGGTAGTAAAATATAAAAGGTCTGATTAAAAAAAAACTGCAAGCAAAGTGCTTTACTTATTTCAAATTAAAGGCATGAGGGAAATTCCATGATTCTACAAAAAATAATGAGCATAAATGTAAAAATAATGTAAGTGTGATTTAAATTTCACACTAATGTAAACCTAACAAAAAATCCTTGACCAAATTTTCTATTTCTTCTGCAATGAGAAAGTTATTCCTAATACAATTTTACTGTCATTTGTATTTTCCAGCCCAATGTCCAACCCCCACCACTAAACTATTCAATGGAACACTGGCATTTATACTTGTTAAAAAATATCGATGTAATTCTCTTAAAGCTTATTTTTTTGAGTGAATTTCCAAAAAAAATATTAGGGAAACCATTGCTAAGTTTCAAGTATTAACACCTCAAATCTCGATATTAAGATCAAGAAAATTAATTGCACAAAAATCACTTTACCTTTAAATGATATTGATAGCAGAGCTCATCCAATGTAAGACAGGCACCATCAGGATCAGTTTCAGTGGGATGACTTTAGAGCAAAAGTGTATAATAAAGTGGTTAGGCAGGTTTTTCTCAATAAACTCTGGTAAAAATTTGAAATATGAAATGCTATTTCTTGACTGATTTGACTAAAATATAAGCTATTTTATAAAACTCTGTCTCAACTTTTTCAAACTATGAAATAGTCAATGACCATACCCATTTTTTGGTGAACCTTTAATTAATTAATTAATTAATCTATTTGTGGTTCTGAGAATCTAAAGCAGTGCCTCACATGTCAGGCAAGTGCTCTACACTGAGCCACAATACAACCCCTCAATGAACACACTCTTAATTCCATTTCTGATTGACAGCCACTATATTTGCAGAACTTGAGAACAGTTTACTCTCAAAAACTGCCTGTCTTGAAGGCTGAACTTGAAATAAAATTAATAACTGTCATAATATTTTCTTTTTACCTGAAGTGGAACAGATCTTTGATAACCCAAGACAAGGTAGCAAAAAAATATAATTGATTGATCCTAGTAATGTGATTACAGTCAAATTTTTGTTTTAAAGGAAGAGCTGCCAGTGAGGACTATATTTAACTTATAGTTAAATACAGCTACAGAACTTCCATTTAGGAATCATACAAGAATATAAAAGGAATTAAAAACATTTCTGTTTAAGATGGATGGTACCATTCAAATGGGATATCCAAATATGGCCAGGTGAGTCTGCATGTTAGATTTGAGTTCCAATACCTTCTAGTGGTAGCACTACTACCTATACATGCTGTTACCTCCTAAAATGTATGTCCAATTGATTCAGTCATTTGGCTAAAGTAATTTAACAAAGCAATATTTTTTGATACAGTACTAACAAGTTGACTGCAGGATCTTCCATGATGCTACTGAATTAGAATCTAATTCTAGCCCTGACTTGGTATTTCACAAAAGAATATAATCACTAAGATACTAGGAGTTTTATCAACTCAGAAAATACTCATCAGTATTTCTAGAGAAAAAATAGTTCAGTATGTAGCTTGTTCAAGTTGAACAGGTACCTTCAACTCATTATAAACAGGAGCCCATTTTTGCATTTGGTATTCACAAAATTTCATACCACAAATGTTTAAAAATATTGATTAGTAAATAACATTTTAAATATTGGAAAATGTTAAAGATATAGTGGGGGAAAAGATTTAATTGAAAGATTAAGATTTAAACCTGGGAAGGATTCAAGTAGTATTTTTCCAGGAATGTTTTTACTGAATATTTTTTATATTCTGCCTTTAGGATAACTAACAATATGCTCAAGTACAGTGCATGGTAATGGTATAAATGACATATTGTGATGTCAAGGGATTCCATCATGCTAGGTCTTGGTTATCATAGAAAATCTACCTCTATTCTAGAAACTTCAAGGTGTTTCAAGCAGCTCAGATTTAGTTTAATGTGAATACAAAATATCATATTTCTTTGGAATGAATTTTTATAAACATCAAATGTAATTGAGTTTACAAAGGTCCTCTTTGCCAGGCATGGTGGCACATGTTTCTAATCCTAGACTTAGAAGGTTAAGGCAGGAGGATTGCAAATTCAAGCCCAGCCTCAGCAACTTTGAAACACACTGTCTCAAAATAAAAATAAAAATGACTGAGGATATGACTCAGTGGTTAAGCATCCTGGGTTCAACCCCCAGTACCAAATATAAAAAAATAGAAAGGTCCTCCTTTCTGAACAAATTTGTACTTAATACATTTATTGTACTTAATAATTCCAAACTAAGGCTAGAAATGATAAATTTAAAAATGCTCATAAATAGTTGAAGAATATTTTCAAATGAGTCTAGATAGTAATGAAGGAACATTTTAAAACTCACTATTAAAGTTAAATAACTCAAACCAAGCATGAACAAGATTCCTCTTCAATGGGTTTGAAGAACTTATGAAGGATGAACAATGGACAGCTTACACAGGTCATCACACTCAACTCAACACTTTCCAGGTGGGAAAACCAGAGGAGGGAGCAGCTTTCTGAATACCACACACACAGCAGGGAAGAGCACAGGGGGAAGGCCACTTCCTTGGTAATACTGCAGGACCGTTTCTACCTCTGCTCCGCCTAAGAAATTTACAGTCTCTTTCAAGTTTTTTCTATATACATAGACCTGTGAAGAGTATTTCTTTAAGAATTAAAATATATCTTTCACTTTCACTAAGAACACCACCCAATCTTCAACTCACTTCTTTCCTGTGACACTAAGTTAAAGGGCAGTGAAAGTTACCTCATCCTCTATAGGCAAAACTAGTATGCCTCCAACTTTCGGTAATATCTTCATGTGATCTTCCTCATCCCTTTGCACTCTAGTTCCGCAATATTTCCAATCATACCGATGACTGTCAGAAGCTATCTGGATGCAACTGCCAACCACAAATATAGGCTCACAGAACTTCAACCTGCATGGAAAAACAAATATGGTATGATTTACTTAAACAAAATGTTAAATCAAAAATTGCCACAATCCAGTCCTTTGAAGTAGTGGTTACCAAAGTTAATTATATGGACAAAATGATCATGAAATCTCATTTAAATAGATTCATGAGGCTAGAATTGGTCAAGTCTGTTGCCTATTCACCAGTCATTCAGGGTACATCTATTCAAAATATTAACCTATTTATGGTCATACTGAAAATCCAATTAAGGCTTAAAAATAAATATAATGCAGTTCCTCACAACACAAATTTTATGATTATCCCCAAAATGATGTATCATGAAGAGTCATAAGATGAAAAAAGGCTCTGTACGTTAGACCATGTTTTCCAAAACTCTTCAGGGTCCAATGGAAATGAGAAGGGCTTATTTAAGTATTCATCATTTTTGATGTTTTTGCTGAAGGTAATAGTGGAAGAACTTTGTCAAGAAGAGATACCAAGGGCTGGAAATGTAACCTGGGTTTGACCTCCAGAACCACAAAAAGAAGAGATCTCCAGAGAGTCAGAGAGACAGAGAGACACACACAGACCAATGTCCTCACCATAATCCCTTGGAGCACTAATATAAAGTAGGTTTTCTATTAAAATTTTGCTTAGCAACATTACAAAACTGGGACTGAGAGTAAAATAAACATTGGTTTCCTTCTCCTACTTTGGCCTCTAGAAGTTCCTCCAGGCCACTTATTCCTGGTTACAGTGCTGGCTTATGGTACAGACTTATGCTTTTACAAGTTATTCTCATTAGACTTATAATTTATTTCTTAGGTTCTGATAAACAAAACTGAAAAGACTTAACACATAATCTACAGTTAAAACCCCAATATGCTAATAAGGTATGTATTTTTTAAAAATCTTTAAAGTATGTAATCTTATCCTTTAAGTTGACTATAGTTGATGTAACCATACAGCAAAATCAACCTATTATTTCAGAATAAAATAGTTTACATGAAAGCTTTGTTATACACTAAAAGATGACACTACTTGAATCATAATGACTTTTATTTTGTAATACATATGCTATCGCGTCCCACCGCGTCCCTTTCTGGCCGCAGAAAGACACGACATACGTCTGAAGCTTCAGAAGTTTATTGTGCACGGTCTTCCTTCCTTTCCTTCCTTTCTGTCCCTCTCTCTTTTACTCTCTCTCTCTCATTTTCCCCCTCCTGCGCTCTCCTCTCTCCCTCTTACTTAGCCGTTCCTCTCCTTCTCTCACTCTGCTCTCGCCTGCTTCGGCCGCTTCTGCACTCTCCTGCTTTCATCTGCTTCTGCGACCGCCTTCCACCTCTCTCTTGCACTCTCTTCTGCATAACCCCCTCCCCCAGGAAGACACCAAGCTTATATACACTTCAACCAATCAGGGGAGAGTACACGAGGTAAACACGCGGACAGCTGCAGGCATAGAACAGTTACGCGAGGGAGGCATGCTCTAATCAATTAGCCACTCATCAGAATTTGCTGGTTGTTTACTGTATAGCTAGCCACTTTTGGCCCAGTGCCAGGCGCCATCTTGACTATGCCCGAGGCTCCAGAAACCCCGACAGATCCCCCTTCTTTATTATTAAACTAAGGCTCGGGACCGTGTCTGTCTTAGGTTGAGTGGTCAGCATATGTCCTTACCCGTCATCAGAGTCTGCAGAGCATGCTGCAGCTCCTGTCTTAGGTCGGTACATAGCTACCTTCTTCATTACCCATCTCTGACTACCGATCCAGCATCAAGAGCCACACTAATGGGGGACTGTCAGCCTTTAGGGCGGTCATGGCCTGATGGAAGATAATTTGATCTTTCTATCAGCTAGCTCGTAGATGCATGCCAAAACAAATGGAGAGAAGGAGGCCAAGGCAGAGGAATACTATCCTAGCTCCTAAGCCTGCCCACTGTTTGACAAATCTATAAACATTAACAAAATAGACCGACAATTTTTCTAGGTAACCCAGCCACGGTGCTGAAATACAATACGGATAACACAAACAGCTCTTAAAAAGTAAATACATCCCAGTCCCAAAAGTTCTTGCAAGGTATCCACTTGTTGTTGTAGCAAGTCCATTCTCCAATTTGCAAGAAGTAAACCTGCTGTTAGATGTTGGTTCAGAGTCTCTATGGTCTGTAAGGCTGCAGCTGTATTTTTGGCCAAATGATTGTTGTTACTGTATGGTTGTGTCATTGCTGCTACTGCAGAGACTGCAATGGCAGTGATCACGGCTGCTGCAATGCCAAAGCCTCTTCTGTTTCTTGATAATAGCACTGGCAATTCTGTATCTGCAACAGAAACTGGGACTGGTAGGAAAGTAGGAATGCGCATCAGAATCCAGCACAGTGAGAGATATTAGTAGTGTTAGTTAGCAGAAACATGAAGAGAAGAAATACACAAACTGGCATGGGAGGAAAGGTAATATTTCTGGAATAGTTAAGGTCAGCAGAACAAGTTGTCTTACTCTGGGTCTGATCAGCATGATTCCAATAGTAAAGTGCAAAGGTTCCTCCTGTTAAAGCAAAAAAAAAAAGGCTAGAGATCGGTGTATTCTTGTCTAGGAATCACGAGTTGGGCTGGCAGACCTGTAGAGGGATTGGTGAAAATTAAGAGAAGGAAGGATCATCATTGCGAGGAGGAGCAGCATCACTTGCATGTTGTAAAACTCTGGTCAGCCTTTCTGGAATCCAGACTGGAGTCTGTTGATCCTGTGGGAAGATACAAACAGACCCTTGGACCCAACGAAGGACTGGATCCGGTCCTTTCCAACAACCTGTCAAGATGTCTTTCCATTTTGCCCATACTTGAGGAGCATCATGGGGATTATAGTGTCGATCAGCTGCAGAGTGGCCGTCCCTATCCAAAGTTAAGAAATTTAGAATGAAGAGAACTAAATTAAGTTTATCTTTAGGAGACTTGTAGGAGGCTCCTATTCCCCCCTTTTGCTTATTTAAACAATTTTTTAAGGTAAGATGTGTTCTTTCTATAATGCCTTGTCCCTGAGGATTATAGGGGATGCCAGTGATTAATTGAATGTTGAATGTTTGTAAAAACAACTGAAAGCTTTTAGAGGTATAAGCAGGACCATTATCTGTTTTAATTATTTTAGGTATGCCCCAGCTAGCAAATGTTTGCAGGCAATGTTGAATGACATCCCTTACCTTTTCTCCAGAGTGAGTGGAAGCCATAATGACTCCTGAAGCAGTGTCTACTGACACATGTACATACTTAACATTACCAAATTCAGGAATATGGGTTACATCCATTTGCCAAATGTGATTAGGCAACAATCCCCTGGGGTTAACTCCAAAGGATTGTACTGGAATTAAAGGAGCACAGTGTTGACAATTTTTTACTATTTGTCAAGCCATACATTTGGAGATAGAAAATTTTCTACTTAAGGTAGTGGAATTTACATGGAATTTCTCATGAAAGAGTTTTGCTTGTTCCTCTATGGAAAAAACAAAAATTGATTTGGTGGCCATATCTACTAAGTCATTAGCATTGGCCAAAGGTCCTGGTAAGTTAGAATGAGCTCTAATATGTCCTACATAAAATGGATGTTCGTGCTGTAAAATAAGGTTTTGTAGTGTGGTAAAATAAGAAGCTACCGTAGACATGGAAGAAATATGGGGTACCGTTTCAAGAACTTTTAAAGCGTTGACAACATATAAGCTATCAGATAGGAGATTGAATGGCTGATTATCTACTAATTTAAAGGCTAATACTACAGCTGCAAGTTCAGTAACTTGTGCAGAGTTGGGTGGAACTATTATGGTGTGAAGTTGTTTATTGATAAGTACTGCGCCCACTCCATTTTTGGAGCCATCAGTAAAAACGGTTACACAGTCTTTAAGAGGCTGGGGACTAGTCACTTTTGGAAAAATTATGGGAGTATTTTTACAGAATTGAATCCAAGGATGTTGGGGATAATGGTTATCAAACTGAGCTGAGGTGGAACAATATAATACTGACCAATCATCATCATTATTAATTAGCCATTTAATTTGCTGAGTGGAATAAGGAGTTACAATAGTAGACGGATGAATTCCAAAAACAGTAATGCAAGATTCTATTCCCTTGAATATTACCTGAGCAATAGCTTGGGGATATGATTGCAATGTTTTAGCCGGAGAACTAGGGAGATTTATACTTTGCAAAGGTCCTCCTTGCCAAACTATGGCAAAAGGGGTATGCTTCTCTGGGATTATGATTAAACTTAATGGTTGAGTAGGATCACAACGATCAACGTAACACTGCTGAAGTCTATTCTCTACTAGCTGTAAGGATACCCGTGCTTCGGGAGTAAGTTTCCTAGAAGAATTCAAATCAGGATCACCTTTTAATATATCGAATAAAGGTTTCAATTCCCCTGTGGATAATTTTAAATAGGATCTAATCCAGTTAATATCACCTAAGAGTTTCTGAAAATCATTCAAGGTATTTAATTGGTCTGTCCTGATGGTTAGTTTTAATGGTTTGACTGTAGTAGCAGTGAGTTTTGTACCCAGATATTCTTGGATTTCCTCTAATTGCAATTTTTCAGGGGCTATCGTTAGTCCTCTTTTTTCTAATGCTTGAGTTATAGATTGTAATGCTTCTAGCAATACCTTTTTTTCTGGATGGCAAATAAGTATGTCATCCATATAGTGATAAATCAATAATCTCTTAAACTTTTGTCTAATAGTTGTTAATGCTTTATCTACATATATTTGACATATAGTAGGACTGTTAGCCATACCTTGAGGCAACACGGTCCATTCAAATCTCTGATCAGGTTGAGAGTGATTAAGAGAGGGCAAAGTAAAGGCAAATCTCCAACAATCATTTTTGTGTAAGGGTATAGAAAAAAAGCAATCTTTTAAATCCAGAATAATAGTAGGCCAATTTTTTGGTAGTGCAGTAACAAGAGGGAGTCCACATTGGATGGGTCCCATAGGGTACATTTGTTCGTTTATAGCTCTTAAATCATGTAATAACCTCCAATTTCCTGATTTTTTCTTTGTTAAGAATATTGGAGTATTCCAAGGAGAAGTAGAATGTTGTAAATGACCTGCTTGTACCTGCTCTTGTACTAACTTATGAGCTGCCTCTAGCTTTTCTTTTGTTAGGGGCCACTGTGGAATCCAGCGAGGCTTATCATCTTTCCATATTATAGGGATTGATGGTTTATCAGTGGCCCCTAGGAAAAACCCAATCTATGAGAATCATTTTTTGGTGGAAGTAAAGGCAGTGGTTGGGTAGTTCCTTGACTATGTCTTCCTAATCCTTTTTTATCATCATAGTTCATATTTTGCAACATATTTCTTACAGGAGTCCCTTGATAAATCTGATCAGTGGTGAGTTTCATATCCATTTGCTGCAGGACATCTCGTCCCCATAGACTAATAGGAACATTACAGACATATGGTTGGAATATTCCTGTATGTCCCTCTGTATCCTTCCATGATAGTGAGGAAGCACTTTGGTTGGGGCTTTCTGCTACTCCTAAGCCTCTCAAGCTCTGAGCTGCTGTGATCAATGGCCAGTGTTTTGGCCAGACTGCTGCACTAATAATACTTTTGTCTGCTCCTGTATCTAATAAACCTGTAAATTCCACATTTCCCACTTTTAATTTTAGGAGGGGTCTCTGTCCCATATCCATAGTAAGGTTTATTAAGGTAGTTCCTGTTGATCCAAAACCCTTTTGTCCTCTATTTGCATTTTCACTGGGCCATAGAAAGTGTTGACTGGGTAGTATTAGCATTTGTGCAATACGATCCCCTGGAGAGATGACCGTAATTCCTTTGGGTGAAGAGACCAAGGCTTTTATTTGTCCAGTGAAATCAGGATCAATAACCCCTGGGTGTACTATAAGTCCTTTAAGTGTTGAGGAACCTCTACCTAGTAATAGTCCTACACTGTTCTGTGGGATTTTTTCACGCCAGTCGGTATCACTCATCTGTACCCCCATATCTGGGGTCAATATAAGTCTGGAGGTGGCACAGATGTCCAATCCTGCGCTCCCTGAGGTGGCTCTATGCTCCCCTTCTCTGTGGGAGAATACCACTGCCGGGGAACTTGTTGAATTGCCCCGTATATTTGTTGTGGCCCCCGGGGTGGGGCCCTCACCCCGTTTTTTGTCAGCTTAGGATGGGGTGGCAAGGGGTTACCTTGTCTATCTCTTGCTGATCAGCATTCATTAGCCCAATGAGGCCCCTTTTGGCATCTAGGACATGTCCCAGGTGCTTGTCCTTGCCCCATTTGAGGGGGTTTCAGAGGACATATAGCCTTTAAGTGACCCATTTGTCCACAAATTAAACATGATCTTGGGGGCCCTTTCTTTTGCCCATTTCCCCTCTGCCCTCCCATGGCTAGGACAGCGGTTATTGCACTTGTTTGTCTTTCCATGGCAGCCATCTGTGCACTAGTTTGTCTATCTAGGGCGGCTACAAAGGCTGCACTCTGTCCTGTTGTTTCATTTATGTCCTTGCAAACTCTCAAATAATTACTTAAATCTTTGCTTCTCCATGGTCTAATTGCCTCTTTACACCACTTATTGGCTTGTTCGTAGGCAAGCTGCTTTATTAACGGCATGGCACTATCAGCGTCTCCAAAAATCCTTGAAGCTGTTTGAATCAATCTGTCTACAAAATCTGCATAAAGCTCATTACTTCCCTGAGTCACTTTAGATAACTGACCATGCAGATCTCCAGCACCTTGTAAAGTTTTCCAAGCCCTAATAGCCGCAGCAGCCGCCTGGGCATAAACCCCTGGATGATAATTAAGTTGAGCTTGGACTCCTTCATATGGTCCTGTCCCCATCAACATTTCTATTGTTATTTGAGGATTACCGGACGCTGCATTGCGCCTGGCTGTTTCAAAGGACAGCTCTTGCCAGGTAGTTTTCCACATAAGATATTGACCTCCTGACAGGGTAGCCTTTGCTAAATTAGTCCAGTCTATGGGTAAGAGATTTTGTTGTCCTATTGTTTCTACTAAGGAGACAGTAAATGCTGACTGAGGCCCATAAGTGCTAACTGCTTCCTTTAACTGTTTTACAGTTTTAAAATCTAGGGACTGATGATAACGCTGCTGTTGTCCATCCTCAAAAACCGGATAAATGGTAGGACCTTGTATCGAACTCCATCCTTGATGCCTACCCCTTTGTCTTGAAGGTTTTGACATTAATTCCATTGGTGGTGCACTCGGTGTCAATGGCACCAGAGGGCACTCTTCTTTTAAACCTAATTTTTTGACCTTCTCCTCTAACTCCTCCCCAGATAGTTCCTCTTCTGATTCTAGTTCCTCTTCTGAGTCAGACTTCTCTTCTGACTGGTGGGAACGTTCCTCTTTGAGCTCCTCCAAAACCTGACTTCCCTCTTCTAAAGGCCCTTTAAAACTACACCTTTCTTTTTGTTGGAGACATGATTTTACTAATGACCAAATTGCTAAGGTTCCCACCGGTAACGCTTGTTGCCCATTTGCGATCTGGAGATCTTCACCTAATTGTTCCCACTGAGGGATGTTGAGCAGTCCCTCGTCTAGAAACCAAGGAGAAACCTGTTCAATTGTATCAAGGAACGCACAAGCTGTTTTTGTTTTTAAAGGCGTTCCACAGTTTTTTAATAGTTCCCTAAACGGTTGTTGCATTCTATTTTTAGACATTTCTGTTCCCATGATTAAAACTTACTGAGCTTAGAGCCAACACAATCACAGACAAACCACACGAACAAAACAGAAAGCACACACACTTCACACGCAACTTGATAACACCTCATTAATTGTCAGATAGTTAATTTACCGGGCTATGAACCTGCCTATCATATAACTGTTACCGGGCTCTCAGCCTATATCTTTTGATCCTATTACCGGGCTTAAAGCCTATTAATCTACCTTTTACCGGGCTTAAAGCCTATTAATCTTTTATACTTACTTAATACTTACCTTGGATGTACCCGGGGTCCCGGGTTTCGGCACCAGCTATCGCGTCCCACTGCGTCCCTTTCTGGCCGCAGAAAGACACGACATACGTCTGAAGCTTCAGAAGTTTATTGTGCACGGTCTTCCTTCCTTTCCTTCCTTTCTGTCCCTCTCTCTTTTACTCTCTCTCTCTCACTTTCCCCCTCCTGCGCTCTCCTCTCTCCCTCTTACTTAGCCGTTCCTCTCCTTCTCTCACTCTGCTCTTGCCTGCTTCGGCCGCTTCTGCACTCTCCTGCTTTCATCCGCTTCTGCGACCGCCTTCCACCTCTCTCTTGCACTCTCTTCTGCATAACCCCCTCCCCCAGGAAGACGCCAAGCTTATATACACTTCAACCAATCAGGGGAGAGTACACGAGGTAAACACGCGGACAGCTGCAGGCATAGAACAGTTACGCGAGGGAGACATGCTCTAATCAATTAGCCACTCATCAGAATTTGCTGGTTGTTTACTGTATAGCTAGCCGCTTTTGGCCCAGCGCCAGGCGCCATCTTGACTATGCCCGAGGCTCCGGAAACCCCGACAATATCCTGTTGGTAATTAATAGTGGACTTAATATACAATAAGTTTCCATTAAAAGTCACTAAAACACACATTATGAAAACATATTTAAAGAAAAGATTACCAGAATTATACACTGTCCTTAATATGCTATGGGTCTGGTGGAGAGGGTCAACAGAAGCAGGAAGAGGTGAAGGAGCTGGAAGTTGGGGTAATCAGTGTATACCTGCATTCTCATCTCCACACCTTCACAATAACCTGGTCCATGTCCCATTATTTCTTTTACTATAACAGCCACCTCACTGCTCAAATTTTTCATGTCTGCTTTCTATCATTTTACTTCTAACTGCACAGAGTTAAGTTCAAACTTAGGCCTAGCAACCCACATTTTCATGATTACTAGGGTTCAGATATGGTGAGAATGTATCCCCAAAAGTTTGTGTGCTAGAAACTTGGCGCCCAGTTTGACAATATTTAAGAAGTGGTGAAATTGTAAGAGATAGAGTCTGGTAGGAGATCATTGAAAACCACCCTCACAAAGGAATACTGCTGGGGCTGGGGATGTAGCTCAGTTGGTAGCATGCTTGCCTCCCAAGTATAAGGCCCTGGGTTCAATCCCTAGTGCCACAAAAAAATTTAAAAAAGAAAGGAATACTGCCCATTTCATTGGGCGAGGCTAGCTTTCAGAGGACTAGACCTGTGTTAAGAAGTAGGGCCACCTCACTGCTTGGACACTTCCAGATATACTGTTCACCTCTCATGTAAGTTCGCTCCATCTGCCATGTTACACTGCAGCATGACAACCCCACCAGATGTTGCTGCATAAATTTGGATTTTCAGCCTCCAAAATCCTGACCCAACATAAACCTCTTTCTTTACCACGTAGCCAGACTCAGGTATTCTGATACAACAACACAAAATACATTAATACCGTCCATGATTCTACATCAAACTGACACTTTGGACTCATTCCCTAGCTCTACCCAATCTGCATATAACATTCTGCAGCCAGATTGAATTACTTGCTTCTAATTTTTTAATGGAAAACATTATATAAAGTGTTTTGAAACTGTGTATCTATGTATGTGCTGTTCCTTTGATTTTCTTTCTTTAATAAATGCTTGCTATCCCTTAAATATACAGGTCAAATATCAGTTTCACAATGAGATTTAATTTTTTAAAAATATAAACTTACTTAGAATAGGGATCATGTTTGATTTTTCTTTCATACAAGACTATATAGCATAATCTCTGACTGCTTAAAATATGATCAAAATATATTTTCTTGCTTTTAAGTAATAAGACACTATAAACCACATAGTTTAATCTTTCTATGAAATTCATGGTAAGCATTCTTTTTTTAAAGTTCTTTTTAATAAGTTCTATCTAAAATATTCATAATTATGAATTTTAAATATTTTAATTTTATAATATCTTACATAAGACAATTTTCAGGATGAATGAGAATTTGGGATGCAGGAAATTTAAGCAACTAAAAATTTTTAAGTTATTAAATTTTTAACATCAAATCTTTAAATCAATCCCAAAATATGGATTTTATAATAGTTTTCAGCCAACAAAGAAGTCATTATACCAGTTTTGCCTGCTATAGTATACATGCACTGAAGACCACAGGACAACTTTTTTTGTTTTGGATGGTGTAGAATAAATATTATATTAATAATAAGGGATTCAGGGAAGTTACAATATTAGTTTTAGTGTTATATATGGATATACTATAATATTAAAGTCACAAGACTGCTGTTATATACATTTTTGATGTGTGTTATGATATTATACTTGTATTAAAGACCACAGGGAATCTACAATATCAGTAGAGGCCACAGCATGGATATCATATTAAAATCAAAGGCCATAGTGGAAATGGTAGTGAATAATGAAGAAACTTTGGATTGTTCAGAGGGGAGTGAGGGGGGTAGTGTGTGGGGAAGGGAGGGACAGTAGAAAGCGACAGTTATTATTACCCTGTATACATTATTATCCAATACACATTACCCTATATACATGTATGATTATACTACTGGTGTGACTCAGCACCATGTATAGTCAGAGGAATGGGAAGTTATGCTCCACTTGCATTCAATGTATCAAAAAGCATTCTACTATCATGTATACCCAGTTAGAACAAATTTAAAAAATAGAAATTAAAAATCAAAGGTCAAATTGCAGTCATTAAATTACTTTTAGATTCTATAATTTGGATATCATAATAGTATTAAAAGACACAGGGAAGCTATTTCATTAGTTTTTCATCTATATTATGGTTATCATATTAATATTAAAGTCTACACAGTAACTATCCAAAGTACAGTATCTATAACTAATGTAATAATATTATTATAATAATAATATAGTACCTAAAACTAAACTAGTATAGTATCTAAAACTAATAAAAAAAAGATATTACATTAGTAGTAAAAGGTACAAAGAACATATTTTATTAGTTTAAGATGCTAGAATATGCATTTATACTTGTTTTTAAGGGCAGGTAATATTACTTTATAATGTTATACTATGGATAAAACATTAATATTAAATGCATAGTGGAGACAGTATATTACTTTTAGATGCTATGATATGGAAATCACATTAACTTTGTAGACTACAAGAAAGTTACTTTAAGAGTTATAGGCCACAGTATGGATCTTATATTAATATGAAAGACCAAGTTAGAGTCATTCACCGCCTCTTCTTCCAACATGACAGATCCACTGTGTCTTTCATCAAGGACTTCCTGCTAGTGGAGTGGACACAGCCATCTACAAGAACATGAAAGTGCCCAAGAAAACCATCAAGCAAGCAAATCAGTGCAGCTAAGCAGCACAAGGGCATTATGGACTGTGTGGATCATATCCTCAGGGAGCAGGGAGTCCTGTCCTTCTGGCATGTAGCCTGGCCAATGTCATCAGATACTTCTCCACCCAGGCTGTCAAATTTCTTTCAAAGAAAAACAGAAGCAGATCTTCCTGGGTGGTGTGGAAAAGAGGACCCAGTATGGCAATACTTTGCAGGGAACCTGGCATCAGGTGGTGCTGCAGGATCCACATCCTTATGTTTTGTGCATCCTGTTCATTTTGCCCAAACCTCTCTAGCAGCTGATGTAGAGAAAGTTGTAGCTGAAAGAGAATTCAAAGGCCTGCATGACTGACTGGTTAACATCTACAAATCTAGTAGGATTGAGGGTCTGTACCAAGGCTTTGGGACATTTTATTCTGTAATGTTAGGCAGTCCCTCAACAACAAGTCATGGAGTGCTGCTCAGAACTTGATACTTTTTTTTTTTTTTGTGGTGCTGGGGATCGAACCAAGGTGTACCAAGGCTTCCATGTGTCTGTGCAGGGCACTATCATCAACTGAGCTCTCTACTTTTGTATCTGTGATTCTTCAAGGGGAATGCTTCCAGATCCCAAGAATACTCACATCTTTATTGGTTGGATGAACACAGTCTGTCACTGCCATTGCTGTATGACTTCCTATCCATTTGATACTGTTCACCACTGCATGATTATGCAGTTGGAGTGCAAAGAAATTGACATCATGTCCAAAGACAAGCTTCACTGCTGGAGGAAGATTGCTTGTGATGAAGGAGGCAAAGCTTCATCAAGGGCACATAGTCAAATATTCTCCAAGTCACAGTGTTGCTTTTGTACTTGTCATCTATGATGAAATAAAGAAGTTCACATAAATTATTTCCTGGACTTTTTTCCTCTGTGAACAGGCATGTTGTATTATATAACATGTCATGGGCATTCTGAACACTCTTGGCTGCTTATCAATGTCAACTATGTACTTGTTGAAAATGGAGATAAATAATATTCATTTGACCAATATTCTCTTAAAGTCATAATAATAATGATGATGATGATGTAACTCAATGATATTTTATATGCATATTTTTAATTGTAGGTGGACATAATATATTCACTTTATCTTCATGAGTTGCTGAGGATTGAACCCAGGGCTGCACATGTGCTAGGCTAGTGCTCTACCTCTGAGCCACAACTCCAGCCTAGAATCATATTTTTTTCAGTCACTTCAGATAACAAATTTGGACAGCTGAAAGTTTCTGAAAACAAAGAAGCATAAAGACCAGATGGAAGTTATTAAATTAGACTTAGATGCCATTGTATGACTATCAAATTAGCATTAATGGTCACAGGACACCTATTATAAAAGAAGCTATAGTAGAATATAATTTATATTAGAAACCACAGTGCAGCTTGGCTTTAGATACTATTGTATAAATATTATATTAGTGTGAAATGTCACAGGTTTCTATTTAATTAATTTTAGATCATATAGATTAGATATTAGTATTGCAGCCCACAGAGCAGCTATTATATTATTTTTACCTTGTATGGTATGTATATCATATTAGTATTAAAGGCTAGAGGGAAAATAATACATTAATTTAAGATGCTGTCCAGAAGGTGGTCATTGTACTATGAAGGCAAAGGGAAGCTCTTATGATAGTTTTAAATGCTATAGTATAGATATTATATTAGTACTAAAGGTCATATGGAAGCTCTTCCTTTAGTCTTAAATGCTGTAGTCTGGATACCATATTAGCAATGATGGTCAAAGGCAGCTACTTTAATAGTTTTAGATGTTATATATGGATACTGTATTAATATTAGATAAACCAATATATTACTTTTTTTGGCACAGGGGACTGACTGAACTCAGGAGCACCCAATCTATGAGCCACATCCCCAGTCTTATCTTGTACTTTACTTAGGGACAGGGTCTCAATGAGTTGCTTAGTGCCTCCCCATTGCTGAGGCTGCTTTGAACTCACCATCATCCTGCCTCAGCCTGCTGAGCCACTGGGATTACAGGCACATACCACCACATCCAGCTCATTACATTACTTTAAAAAACTAGATTATCAATACGATTTAGCCACAGGGCTGCCCTTTACCACTTTATGATGCTGTAATATGAATATCACATCAATATTAAAAGCCAAATTCAGATTTTAATCAGGTTCTCATGGTCTATTATGGATATCATATCAGTAATAAGGTCACAGTTCACCTATTTTTATCAGTTTTTGATACTACAATGTGTATACCACATTGGTATTAAAGGCAACAAAGCAGTTATTTTAATAGTTTCTGATGCTACACTGTAGATATAACATTCATACTAAAGCCCACAATACAGGTAAAATGGATTATTATTTTAGTCCTAAAGTCAGCAATGTAGCTATTACATTGGTTTTTGACATTATAGCATGGATATTATTTTAAGATTAATGGCCACAGGGAGGCTATTATATTAGTTTCTCATATTGCATATTGATATTCAATTGTACTAAACACAAAAAATTTATTACACTAATTTTATGTGCATATATATATGCACATAAATATATGTGCATAAATATATGTGCATATATATATATATATAACACATCAATATTAGAACCACAGGGCAACCTATTTTATTAGTTTTACATTCTTTAGTATGAATATTACATTAATATTAAAGTCTGCATAGGTGTATAACACTGTATTAAGAAGTCACCATTTGGATATAACATTAATGTTAAATGCCCCATTGTGGATATTACATAAGTTTTTCATGCTAGAGTATGGATATGATATTAGCACTAAGGATCACAGGGCAGATTTTATGTTAATTTTATATGTAATACAGATAATATATGAGTACTAAAGGTCACAGTAGAGGAATTATGAACTTTACTTGTAATAGTGTAGATACTGTATTACTAATAGACACTACAAGGAAACCATTATGTTACTTTTAAATGGCTTGTTATCAATATAATATTATTTATAAA
The DNA here is from genome assembly GCF_902686445.1 of Sciurus carolinensis. Taxonomy (NCBI): domain Eukaryota; kingdom Metazoa; phylum Chordata; class Mammalia; order Rodentia; family Sciuridae; genus Sciurus; species Sciurus carolinensis. The sequence continues at coordinate 399,508 of NW_025920197.1, read as the reverse complement.
GGCAAAAGGGCAACTCTCTTTTACTATCAGATGCTATAGTATGAATACATTGTCATTATTAAAGTCCATAAGACAAATATTTTATCCATTTTCTATTCTAGAGTATCAGTACTAAAGGCTAAGTTGTAGCTATTTTATCACTTTCTCATCCAATAGTGCAGATCTCATACCAGTAATAAAGGAAACAAGGCAGATATTTATCAGTTTCCAAAGCTATACAGTGGACATTCTACCATATAGAAGGACACAGAACAGCCATTATATCACTTTTACATTATGAAATGGACAATTTATTAACATTAAAACCCACAGAAGAGCTGAAATATCATATAGGTTTTAAAGATAATACATTAGTATTAATGCAAAAGTGCAGTTTTTTTATCAGTGTTAATGATACATGTGGATATTATATTATTATTGAAAGATACAGGGAGCAATCATATTAGTAATAAGTGATATTTATTAACTTTATCATATTAGAATTAAAGGCCACAATTTATATAAATTATTTTGTGATGCTATGCTATGGATATAACATTAATGCTAAAGATCAAAGGGCATGTAAAATGAATTTTCATTTTGGTACCATATGCCACAAGGCAGGCACATTATCATGTTTAAAAGCTGCAATGTGGATACCAACTCAGCACTGAGGGTCACAAGGCAGCACCTTTCAGTTCCTATGTTCTATTATGATAACAATCATTGCCAAAGACTTGGCAGCAGCTGCTCTATCAATTTCCATGCTCTAATATGCTTGTCATATCATACTAAAGTCTACAAGTCACCTGTTACATAAATTCTTTATGGGTCCATGGGAATAGCATACTAGTGCTAAAGGACACAGGGAAGCTATTTAATCAAGTTTTGATACTACAACATGGACAACATAGCAATATTAAATGCCAAAGTATATAAATTTTATCACTTTTTCATGCTATAATTTGAATCTATTTTCAGTTGTAAAGTCCAAAAGGCAGCTATTTTACCAGTTATAGATGCTATGAAATGGGTATCTAATCAGTACTGAAGGCCACAATGCATCTGTGCTATTAGTTTACATTTAAACTAATAATTTACTAATTTGGAAAACCCCAGGGAGCTGTAATGTGAATTTCAGTTTTCAAATACAGATGTCCTAGTAGCATTAATTCCACAGGGCATTTATTTTATGAGAATTGAAGCTCTATGTGAATATTAGATTATTACTAAAGGTCTGCAGGGAATAATTAGTAACAAATGCCACCATATGGTTATCACATTAACATTAAAGGCCACACTATATATGATGTTATATGATCTGCATGAATACAAGTGACATTAAAGCTAATGACCACAGAGAATGCCACATGGATATTCTTTTTCATTCAAAAGGTCACAAGGTCGCCCCATTATCAGTTTTTAAAGCTATAATATGGATACCATGTCAGTATTGAGGGCCACAAGGCAGTTTTTCAATGCTATAAGGTGGATTTCAAATGAGTACTAAAATATACAGGTCATCTATTTTATCATTTTTACGTGCTACAATATGGAAAACATCTTAATGTGCAAAGCCGCCAGGCAGCAATTTTATCAAGTTTTGATAATTTAATAAGAACATCATGATCCCATTAAGGCCACGGGCATGTAAAATGGATTATCATTTTCTACAAATGCACAAGGCAGTATTTACATTAGATTTGGATGTTATAGTGTGGATAGCACATTTACATAAAAGGTCACAGGGAAGCAATAATATTAATTTTACATGCTACATTGTAATATCAAAAGAGTATTATAACCACAATAAGTTATTTTAATTTTACTTGCTAAACTATGGATATTTTATTATATTATTATTAAAGGGCATATGGCAGCTGTTATATTAGCATTAGGTGGTTACTATGGGTATATTAATAGCATTAAAAGTCACAGGTTTTGTATTACATTAGTTTCTTATAGTATGGATAAGACATTAATAATTTAACACAGTACACAAAAAATATGGATTATAATTTTAGTATGAAAGGCTGCCAGGTAAATATTATATTAGTTTTGGATGCTATGTCAAGTATATTATATTAACATTAAAGGCTACAGGGAATCTAGTATATTAAATTTACATGTTATATTACAGATGTCTTAATAACAGTAAAACCACAGTGCAGTTATTAGCTTTACATGCTATGGTGTGGACATTACATCAGTATTAACAGCCACAGATTAGCTCTTATGCCTCTCTTAGATGCTACACTATGGATAGTTTATTAATCATAAAGTTCACATGGCAGCTATAGTATTAGTTTTAGAGTTTAAGTGATGGATAATATATTAGTATTAAAGACAACAATGCAGTTACTTTATTACTTAAGAGTGTATACATTACATGAGGATTAAGAGCCAGTAGTCTGCTACTTTATTAGTTGTAGATGTCACAGCTTGTATATCATGTAAGTATTACAAGTCACAAGGGAGCAATTACATTATTTTACATTGCCTATCATATTAATATGGTCATAGGCAAGCTACTATATTAACTCTAATTGCTGTATAATGGATGTACTATACAGTATAGTATTTAAACATCATAAAGCAGCTACTATTTCATGTTCAAGGGTCAAGTTTTGATATGTTATTAATATTAAAGGCCACAGAAAAACTATAATATTAGTTTTACAGGTCACATTGTGGAAATAATATTAATATTAAATGCCACAGGATAGCTATTATATTATAGGCTACCTTAAGGATATTGCATTAGTCATAAAGGCCACAGAAAAACTACTTTATGAGTTTTAGATGCTACTCTATGTATATTATGTAGTATTAAAAGGCCACAAGGCAGCCATTTCTTCAGCTTCATGCAGGATTACTTCCTCCAGAAGACCACAGACAATGTGGACACACAGAGACAGAAACTTCCCCATGAGAAACCTGAAAGGCCCTGCCTCAGCCAGATGAGCACAGTCAGTACTAACAGGACATTCTTCAGAGCCTGAGATGATGGAGATGCTGTACACCTCTGTGACCTGCTTCCACCAGACCCAAAACCCCAGGATAAATATGAAGATAAAAATAAATCCCAATAGAGAACAAAGTAAAAAGTACCCGAAAGGCCCTCCTCAAACTAGTTAAGGTCATTGGATCAAGGAAGGTCTGAGAGATTTTTCACCCACAAAGAGAAGTCTATAGGGACAGGAACTGAATGTCCTTTGGGATCCTGGATGGGGTCCTGAAACAGGAAGAGGCAGAACTGAGAATCCAAAGGAAATGCAACTGCACTTAGTGATAACACACTAGTGTTTGTTCTTCATGACACCTTTTCTAGGATGTTAATCCATTTGAGACAGTGCACGTAAATCATATCAAAAGAAAAAAGAGGATGAGGCTACCTGGGAAATCTCTGCTCTTTCTTTGCAATTTCTGTATAAAGATAAAAACTACTCAAAAATAAATCCTTAAAACATGGTTATATGTTTTCAAACACTTGGTTGTTTATACAGTTATAATTGCTGATAACTAACATTCTAACTAGTTCTGTATGTTACTATGAATCCAAAAAGTATTTTAACAGAAAATCAAAGCATTTCACCTAATATAATTCATGATAGTACCACTCTCACAGGTTTTATGTTGAAATAAAAATACACACAGGTCAACTTATATTTTTATGCAGTCACTAGGTACTGGTGTGACTTCTAAAAACTTGACCACTTGCACTAGAGGAAAAAATAACATTTTAGCGACTACTTCAACTCACAACTGAACTTCCTCAACAGAGGGACTTTCACTGTGACTGGGTCACTTATTCCAAAGAATCACTGTCCTTTTATTATTTCTATTCATACTCTTTATCAGTAATAAATTCAAATTGTCATTTGACAAATAGTCAGAGAAAAAAAGATAAAAAGGATTGGAAACCACAGTGGATGATGCCTAGTGAGCAGAACATGTTAGAAGGACACCAGAGTCCATCGCCTCCACAATGCTCTTCAGGAAGTGGAGAAACTGGGGAAACATAGTCCATGGATGGTCTTAGATGCTGCTATGTTTTGAAAAATTACTTTTCCTTTTAGAAATCACAAACCACTATTGGCAGTCCAAACTCTTGAATGATTCCAAATTGAGTTGAACTTCTAAGTGATTTTATTATCACTCTATCTGGTCATAAAATTTATGATAACTAAAAGATCTAGGTGCTGGGGATGCAGTTCAACAGAAGAACACTTGTCTAGCATGCAGGAGGCCCTGAGTTCAACCTCCATCACCACAAAAGAAAAAGAAAAAAAAAAAGAACTATGTCTTATTTATGTAATCAAGTAAAAAATGAATAATCACTTCTTCTAGAAAAGCGTGTTAGACCTAAAAGAGTGGACACTATCAAAATAAAAATATTCAAAAAATAAAAAAATTAAAATAATAAAAATGAAAATATTCTCCTCAGAGTGGATTGCACAGCTAGACTATCATGAACAATAGTGCCTCATCATAAAGCATGTTCATATTAAGCATACATCAAAGCAAAAAAGACTTTACTGACTGTTGACAAGGGAAAATGGACATGGTCTAGCTTAGGAAAGGATGCATTAGAAGCATATAATACATCAAATTCTCCAGAACAAGCTAGGGGCTTTGACACCAAGTGCTGTTACCCTAGCACTTGGCAGACTGAGGATGGGGATGACATATTTGGGACCCATCATGGACAATTATGCAAGACCATGTCTCAAAATAAAACATAATTCATTCTGCTATTTCCCCCCACCCCTCCCACCCCTCAAAGAAAAATAAAACATTTAAATGTCTGGGGATGTATGTAGCTCAGTGCTTGCCTAGGACATGCTACAATGGTCACTTGGTTCAATTCTCACTGCCAAAAAATGGTGCAGGCTATGATGGGTTAATAAATTTGGTACCATGAGAATGTTATAGGCCAGAGTATAAGGGAATTAACTAAACAGACTCCATTTTGCTCTGAGACTCCATGTTATGTGGAAAATAAGTTTCTCCCATGGGAAAACCTGGGAACACCCTGCCTCTGTGCCCATCATCAGTTACTTGGTGTGACATGTTTAATAATATACAATGGCAACTCCTATGTAGTAAAGAACTGCTCTCTTTTGATTCCTGTTGCTCCTAAACAATGTACCATGTGAACGGTGATTGTGTGGATGTTAGCAACCATTCTTTAGTTTGAACCTAGGTAAGAGTCATTTTGACCCACTTCCCCCTTTGTCGATGACCTCATGATGTTAATGTGTAATTTCAAATCATAGCAACAGACACTTATGATTAATGTGATTTTTGGTAAAAGAACACCTACACCCCTGTGGTCAGGACTGTTCTCCCAATAGCCATTTTTTGGGGCATTGTATGAGATGGTCAGCCAGCCAGTTTAATAAAGACCCTCAAATTTGGACTTCCCAGTGGTGATCGGTCTGTTCTTAAGTTTTGCCCCATAACACAGGCCAGACATTTGATCACAGAACTGGGTAGAAGTCATTATGCCAAACTCCCAAAATGATCAAACTAATTTTCACTATGCTCAGCTCATAATATAACATGTCAAACCCCTGCTTCTACTAATTCAAATTTGATGACATTTTAAATAAAATAAAAATTGTATGTACTTTGTTAATAAATTCAACAAATATGAGAAGTATACATGACTTTGATCTGAAAGCCATAGGGGCACTGCTATTAAGATAAAACCTAGTCATGGCAATTCCTGTGACAATAGGCCAATCCCTTTGATGGCAAGAAATAAGAGAAAATTTTCTGATGAATGTATAACTTTAGGAAGACAAATGGATACATTTTCTAAGTTTGAAAATTAGAAAAGAAAATGATTTTCAAAAGATTGCTTTTATAAATATATTGGAATTACAAAAAGCAACTGCTGTCTTGTCTCTTAAATAATATAATTATTTGAGTCCTGAGGAAATTTCATATAGAGTGGTTTTAAATATCATGTCATATAATAGCTGACATTAAATATATCACCATTCTGCTTCTATCTTCTAAAAAGGATTTGAAATTTTTTCCTAGAATAAAATCATCGAATTAGGAAGATTTATTGTGGTATGTTTGTATGTATATGTGTGTGTGTGTGTTGCTGAGATCCAAGCCAGGGTTTCTTATATGCTAAGTAAGTGTTCTGCCACACTAATATGCACACAGTTGACCCACCCTAAGCTGCCTTCTGGTAATGCCCCAAAATGCTCTGCCTTGACCCACCCCAATCTCCCAACCCACCTTGCCCTGCCCCCACACTCCTTGCCTTGTCCCCACCACTTCTTGCCCCTCCCTGTCCTGCCTTGCCCTGTCCTGATTGGAGGATGGCCTGACCCAAGGGCGGTGACCTTACCAAGAGAGGGTATGCCACCAATGGGGTAGCTGCCACAGGATGGGTCGAGTATGTGGAATCCCAGGCCTCCCATCCATGTGTGCCCAGTCCCTGAGGCCTCCCTGTCCTACATCCCCAACCTCCAGGCCCATACCCCTGGGGTCGGTCTCAGATTGAACTCCTGCTTCCCAAAGACACACCAACCTGAGTCCCAGCCAAGGGACTTACCTGAGGGCAGCTACTGAGGAGGACTTACTTGAGGGTGGTGATAGGCAGCTTTACCTTGGGGCAGCAGCCTTACTGGAGGACAGCTGTCTTACCCGAGGGCAGTCCTCCCCGAGGAAAGGGTGTCCACCTGACCTGAGGGGAAGGGTGGCAGTCCAGTGAACACAGCAGCACGTGGTGCATGCAGCATGTCTCCGCCAGCTCTGAAGCAGCCAGACACCAATACTGGACAAGATGCCAAGGCCTCCAGGACACAGGCACATGCGTAGTGGGCGGGTCCAGACATGCTGTGCATCCACCTGTCCAACCCGGGCACCATCTGAGAACTGGGCATGAGCAAAAAAAACAGCGGCCTGAGCACGCCCTCATGTGTCTCCGCCCACTGTGGAATCCTCGTGTCTAAGTCCCAAACCACTGGAGATCTGCTTTAGGGGTCAGAGGTTCCCATGGGTAGGAGATCCCTCAAGAGCGAAGCGCTGCTTCTGGCCCTTCTGTCCTTCTTTGGGCACTGGAGAGCACATGATGCAGCGCGTTCAAGTGAGAGTCACTGCAGAGATCCTGGGGAAGCAGACACCTCCAAGTCCCAGCCACCCCCCAGGAATGGGGCCTCCCACTGCTGGGTGTATTCAGTTTGCTTTCCTGGGTTGGGGACGATTTCCCACAGGGTGAGTTTCTAGAGGATTTATTGGAGGGTGCTCGCTAAAGGGTCTGAAGGTCTCAGGGCTTTCCCTTAATGGGGTGTTTTAAAGTGTCCACTTAGGGGACAAGTTTGGCTCTGTCTGCTAGGCTGGGTCCCCCTACCCTGGTGTGGCAGCGAGCAGTCCTTGACTCTTGAACTCTCGACCCTCTATCTGGGGTGTGCACTAATAGGAGCTGCCCACCCACCCCTACACCATACCAGATCAATGAGGGTTCATCTGGGAGTCCCCTCCTCCATGGCCTGCTAGTATGTGCTGGGTACTGTGGCCTGATAGGTCCAACTGCTGGCCAGATGAGCAGGTTTCCTGGGAGAGCCAGGGGTCATGGGAGAGCAAGAGCTCTGCATTTTCTAGATCTGATTTTAGGTGGAGGGGTGCAGGAAGTGGAAAGCCACACAGAGTGGAGATGGCTTTAGTCTGAACCATGCTCAGTCCTGCCAACACAAAGCAGATCTCTTGATGAACTGCATGGAGGATTACCTGGCTTCCATCAACTCTCTGCCTTTATACCTGAAGAGAAATGTCTTAGTGATGCAGGAGATTGAAGCAAAATGCCAAGAAATTCTGAAAGAATAGGATGAACAAGATGAGAAGTTGAAATGAGAGACAGATGATGCCCCAAAATTCGAAGTGCTGCGCTGCATCCAGAGAGCCCTGATTTGGAGCCAGGAGTTGTACGATGAGAAGATTTAGATCCTGAGTTAGATAATGGAGATGGTGGAGAGTGAGAACAGACAAGTGGACAGTCATGTGAAAGTCTTGGAGACACCTAAAGAGATCAAGGACACCACTAGCAACAGATGCAATGCTGGCCAAGAGAAGGCAAAGAACAATACTGTTGCACAGGCAGAAAAGACAAATTACAAGCATACCCTGTGGCCACTCAACAATGTGAATCAAGTGATGAATATATATAATAATAATCATGACCATGATGACATCACTTCAAGAACACCCAAGGAAAAGTATGCAAAGACCTCAAAGAACAGGCTTAACAGCCAAAGCACAGAAGGAAGCAAACCCTGCAAACCTTCCTAGTGATGCAAATGAGTCCACATACTCTCTGTGAAATCACGTGGCCTACGGAGAAATGATACTTTGCAGAAATAAAAAATGCCCCCACCGTATGGTTGTATTTCTCCTACTTGGAACTCAGTCACAAGCCAAAGGAAAAGTGATACTGTACAAAGTGTAAGGACAGAAATTAGGAAATGATGGGCAAAGCATTGCAGAAGTCCAAAAAAAAAAAAAAAGAAAGCCTATAAGAGGTAGTTTGTGGACATTCTCTAGTAGAACAGAATAGCCTGTATGTGTATTGCATTGCTGCCTATGTTGAGGTTTGTGAATTGTCAAATGTAGATTTTCACGAAATGTTAGAAAAGGTGCAGTTCCCTTCTTTGGGAGGGCAGTAAATCTCTCAGACTTTCATTTTCAGTGGTCACATGTGTGAGAAGATAGTGTGCTTTGGATAACATTTTAGAAAATACAAATTATAGGTTTGAATTAAACACTTAAAAAAAGTGTCCACATACCTTCCTGAATTCCTGTCCCCCATGACCTTGGTAAGCAGTTCCTGACCCTGAACCCCTCACCTCAGTTTACTGAATATGGACTTTCTGCTCCCCAAGACCTTGGCCTGAATGGGGAATGGAGCTTTGAACAGACAACATGTGCATAAAACTCAACAAACTGAAGATGTTGTGCCCTCTTAATGTGTTTAAGCACCCTGCAACACATCACCCGAAGGAAAGACTTGAGGAGGAAAAAATGGCATGTTGATCACGCAGCTATGAAAGCACTGCCATAACTGATCCTTATTGAAAACTACCCTTACAGGTTTTCTAAGATACACTAGAATTAGAACAACCTTGATGCTCATGTTACTATTTTCCATGGAAAATGATCATGTACACAGTGTTTAGAAAGGACACACTAGCAAGATTATAGCTTCAACTCATAAAATAACTTAAGAACCAAATTGCTGGTAAGGCAGCCAACCATTCAGCTCAACATCATTTTGAGTCTAAGGTATAAGTGGATACCCAGGCTTTGAACTATGCAAATCTCTTATCAATGGCCTTCTGTAGTGTAGTTATGGGCCACAGATTCATGTAGTCCCAACTTTGGCTCTCTTGCCTTTGCTTAGAGCACTTCTAAGTGATGGACTTGCAGAACAGTTTTAAGGATTAGTTTTCTGCTATTCCAAGCATAAATTTTAGTACATGAAAATATCTTACCATAAGAAAACTAAGTACAAATGCTAATCTAAGTTAGGAAGAGGGCTAAAGTCGTTGAACATCTATTTTGACTTGCCTTCTTTTCTTCATATATTTTATTTTTCCCTTTTGATATAGCACTTTTTCACAACTAGATTTCTAATTAATTACCATTAAACACAGTTTTTCTCTCTTTTTTCTTCTTGTTGTGCTGGAGATTTAACCCAGGGACTTTTATATGGGAGGCATGCACTCTACCAACTGAGCTACATTTCCAGTCATTATTTTTAATAAGGCTACTAATATGTACTTTGTTAATAAAAAGTACCAGTGTTATGAAAATAGTTGGACTGCTAATAATCAAGCTAGCAGGTCTTTATCTTCCTGGGGTACACATACCTCAAGGGGTTGCCCACCTCTGCCCTCAGACCATTTCTGAATGTGTCTCCATTTATCACTTTAAGCATATTATTAAGTCCTTGTGTATGTGTATTGTGTTTGCTTATAACCCATAAAGAGTGGGTGCATTCCTAATGTGTCCACTCTTTTTCCCTACAGCATGGTACAGGATTTGCTACAATATTAATATTTTACACCCATTGTTTGCTACAATATTAATACCTATTGTTGAATGGTAATTTAAATTATTTCATCTTCTAGAATTAGAGAACTAATTAGACTTTAATGTAGATGACCCATGGATAATGTATTCCTAGAGTTCTTCATCCATTGTTAGAACAAGTCTGGTCCTATCGATAGAGGAAATACTTGCTCTGATTCTTCATTCTGGGTGACTACAATTTTATTACTAAGTAGAAAATCCTCCAAGTGTGCTATATTTGTTTGGCACTGTTTTCACAGTACTGTGTAAGAAGAAGCCTTGTTATATAAGAAATAATTTGTTAATTAAATGCATAAGGCATTCCACCAATGTTCAATGAACTTACCATGTTCAACATGTAAACTGCTGTCATCATCCTTTGGGTTCATGCCTCCTGTAGGCATGACATTAGCACTGCCATGTTTTCTTTAGCCTCAAGGATTAGAGGTCTCCATGTGTTGCCAGTATTGCCATAAAACAACTAGTACCTTCATGACACCTTTTTGGATTTGGGGAATTTTTTTTTTTTTTGCAGTGCTGGGGATTGAACCCAGGGCCTTGTGCTTGTGAGGCAATAACTCTATGAACTGAGCTATATCACCAGCTTCTTATTTTATTTTGTAAAAATTTAGTCATTTCCTACCACCTGTGCTATGTAATAGGTTTCAATCATGGTTTGTAGAGCCAAGCCAAGTTTGTTTCATGTTTCTCATTTTTTCCACAGTGTCTGGCAAAAACCCCAAGTTAATATCTTATTAAATGTGGAACTGGTTTATTCTGCAGTTTTATTTCTTTGTACTGTTTCAGTTGGGTACATCACCTCTACCTGCTTGCCAGTTCAAAAAACAAAAACAATAATACAACAGTGAAACAAATTCTACTTCTTAAAGAATTATCTTCAGTGTACTTAATTTTTCTCTTTTGAAAACAAAAACAGCACATTAGCATTTCCTTATTAATTAAAAAATATTTAGTTTGTTGAAAAGATGATAATTGTATTAGGTTGTGAAGGCTGATTCAACAAGATACCAAAAACTGGGGGCCTTATAAATAAATTTATTTCTCATGGCTATGCAAACTAGGAAGCCCAATATCAAGGGGTTCAGTATCTGGTAGGGCTTGCTCTGGTTCACAGACAGCAGTTTCTTACTCTTCTCACATGGAGGAAAGGGGCAAGACAGCTCTCTCCTAATAACCAACCAGTGAACACACCCTATAACATCACAGTGGTAATTAGGTTTTAACATGTGTGTTTTAGGAGGAACATACATTTGCAGACCATAGCAGTACTATTTTCTACAGTACAATGAGTTTGAAAATAAAGGACTAAGTATAAGATACCAGATTCAAAAAAAAATGATAATCCACAGGCATCACCTGCCATTAAGCCCAGTGAATCAGGAGACTGAGACAGGAGGATTACAATTTTGAGACCAGCCTCAACAACTTAGCTAAAACATTAAAGATGACTGGAAATATAGCTCAGTAATAAAGTGCATCTGGGTTTTAACCCTATTACCAAAATAAGCAATAACCATATATCTGTATAATTTATAAATTGGGGAAATTAAAAGCTATATTAAGCCAGGTATAGTAGTACATACCTATAATTCCAGCTACTTGAGAGAGAGACAGAAGGATCACAAGTTCAAGGCCATCATGGAAAATTGTAGTGAGACTCTATCTCAAAAAAAAAAAAAAAAAGCTGAGCATACAGCTCAGAGGTAGATTGTCCTTGGGCTCACTCCCCATTGCCACACCCCCCAAAAAATCTTAGAGTTGACAAAGGCAACAGAGAATCTTCTAATTTGATGAATCCTTTGTCTATTGGAATTTAATTTTAAATTGTAAATGTCTTTTTGGTACGTTTCACTGTTTTCATTCAAGTGATTACATATTGAGAAACCCTGCAGTCAAAACTCCAGATCAGGAGCTAATGGGATAAGAGTAGCTTATCCTCTAGAGAAAAGTGAAAAAGATAGCTATGGCTTTAAATCACAGTTCTAAGAAATGTGATCTGGGACCAGCGACATCAAATTTCAAAGGAACTAACTAGTACAAATTCTCAGGGCCAAATTAGCAAACCTTCTGCACAAGTCTCATACTATGTTAAAGACTGAGATCCATTAGTTCAAACCACAAACTGTCAAGCATTTTATTTTTATATACAATATGTGATTCACAGGTAAGAGACTGAGTAGAAAATAGGCTTGCTTTTGCAAAAATGCTACATTTCAAATATCACCAATGGCTGTAATGGTTGAGGAAATTGCACTCATTGTTCAGGGATATACTGCAGTATTTCTTGCTCTGTGAATATTTCTTAACCTTTTGAGTCACAGCGTGCTATTGTTGCATTGCTGCATATGGTTCCTGGTGACAGGTGCCATGTGTGTTTGTGGATGTGACTGAGAGGACTACAGAAGCTGTCCTCTCCCCTCAGGAAGACTGCCCTGAACTGTGTGCATCACAGCTGCTGTACTGGGTCTTGACTGTTAGTAGGTGTTTTTTTTTTTTTCCTTCTGAAACTGCTCAACCAAAATACCAAGTGGATAGCAGATTTCTGTGGTTTACAAATATTTTGTAAGTACATTATCTGAAACTCCCTAACAATTTCAGAAAAGGTGACAAAGTTTATATATTATTATTTTACAAAATGTCTTTAGAAATAGCAACCTGTACTGTAAGTGAATATCACCCTTGCAAGACACATAACAAGTGCAAATATACATACTTTGCTGTAGTGTACCACTTCCTGCACAAAAAGTATTCACTGCAACATACTGAAGAGCAAAAAAGTTTAATCCAAAAGTTGCTTAAATTCAGTAAATATTGGAATCTAAGGGATTGTAATGCAATTGAAAATAAATTATCAATATACTTTACTAAAATAATTTAATCTTAAGTGAATACTTCAGAAATTCCTGCCATGTTTAATATTAAAAATAAACATTGGTCTGGGGAGATAACTCAGTTGATAGAGTGCTTGCTTCACAAGTACAAGGCTCTGGGTTCAATCCCCAGCACTGCAGAAAATAAATTAAACAAATAAATAAATAAAACATGCTTGTACAGTTTATATCCAATTGGAAATTAACTCAAATATAATTTCTAATAACTTTAAGCCATAGTATATTTGCATATGTGATAAATATACATAATGTACGTCCCTCCTTATTACTTCATCTGACAATACATTATCAAAGACATTTATATGGTTATTTTCAGTCTCATTTCTGCAGTTTGTGAGGATTCACTTTAAAATATTTGCCTGATAAAGGATGTTAGTCACTGCTAATGCCTACATATGCTTTTTTCTCTTCAGTTGGCTAAGTCATTTTAGTAAACAAAATGTACAGATAATCCCTTTGTTCACTGGAGAAGTCACAAGTTCCTGATTGTATGTTAATGTGGTATTAAATTAGACAAATTATATTTAAAGTGTACAAAATTCATTATTTTAAAAATTTATTTTTCAAATAGTCTAAGAGCTGGGAGGACATGAAGAAGAGAAAGAAAATTTAAAGCCATCGATACCACTTATTCTTTATTTAGTCAAATTCACATAGGCTAAATTACCAAGTTCTTTTTGTTCTTCTTCTTCTCTTTTGTTTTTGATAGTCCTGGAGATAGGACCCAGGGCTTCACCATTGCTAGATGAGCACCCTACCCCTGGAGTACATCCACAGACTATTTTTATATTTGAAACAGGGTCTCACTAAGTTGTCTAGCTCACCTCAAACTTGTGACGGCCAGTCCTTCTTATTCTTTGGTATCACCTGCCTGTACTATCTTGTTATTGCTACTCTGACAGCTGTGTTCACATTTAATTTGTGTTGACATTTCTGTCAAATAGTTTGTGAGAAGGTTATCAGCAGCACAAAACTTAGCACAGTCCCCTGCTGATGGTGGCCACTCAGTTGAAAAGTAGTGGATTGGAATTTCCACAATATGTAAACATTCAGGGAATGAAGGAAAAAGTATAGTTGATTGATTCATTAAACAACTGTGTATTACATTGTAGGATGTACTGGGCATGCGGAGAAACAGCAGGTAGTAAGTTTGAAAAGGCCCCTGTCTTGGAAGCCATGTTTTAATAAGCTATATGCAAGATGCAATTAAGGAATACTAGTAGAAATTTGAATTTGTTTGGTCAGCCCCTTATGTTTTACAGAGAGGTTATTAATTGTAACTTGGAAATTATACAAAATTTAATATTGATAGGCTAAATTTTAAAATAAATAACAAAACATCAACAAATTAAGCTTTTTATAAAACAATGACCATTTCTAATTTAATGCCTACAATAAAGAAAATGATGACTCTGACTATAATTGTGATTACTCTTCTATGGTTTTAAAGCCATAAAAATATTCTTTATTATAAACTAAATTTATCAAAGCCATAGTAAGTAGGTTGGGATGTAGCTTAGGGTTAGAGTGCTTACCTACCATGTGCAGGCCCTGATTTCAATTCCTAGCACCACTGAATATATACATATAAATGCTTATTATTTATATGCATTTTAATTTTTGTTTTCTGCATTACTAGGGTATGAACACAAGGCACTTTGCAACCAAGTTATAACCCCAGTCCTATTTGTTTTTATTGATTCAGGGTCTCACTAACTTGCCCCCACTGACCTTGAATTTGTAATCCTCGTGACTCAGTTTTCCTATTTGCTAGGATTACAGGTACACACCACCATACCCAGCTTAAATTAATATTTTAAAAGAAACTCAATTTCAGTAAATATCCCCTGACACTAGATAGCACTAAGTGTTTTACCTTAATCTCTGAGATAGTTCCTGTTTTCATAAGTTAGTATTTAAGAAATGCATGGAAGAAAGTCACTCATCATACAATATTAAGGTTACAGATAATATGCTGTTGCTTCACAGAAGTGCTTCATGGCAAAAGTCAACTCCAAATCAAGACTGGACATTTTGATAGAACTTTTCAATTTCAGATATGATAAAAATAGTCATTTAAGAGATAGCAAAGAGTAATGCTGACAATTTGTGGTGTGTTTTCAAAGAACAGAGTTTAATCTTACTTAGCCAAAACTTATAATATAAAGAGGATAATAGAAACAAAGCCTATAAAAGTAGACTGTCAAATCTGGGGTGGTGATTAGAGTGGATGCAGTAGGCATCAAGGAGACAGAACTCTGTGTTCCTTTTTTAAACTCACATTTGAATTCTGAATTAAAGGTGATGAATTCCTTGGTCAACAAACTCATCTTTCCTGGTTAGGTTTTGATCCACAGTAATAAGGCCAGGCACTGAAGTAAAAACTCTCACTATAGATTCCTCCTGGTCTGAAGTGGTTGATAAACACAATGTTCATGAATAATTGACTGGGATCAACTGATATTCAAATAATGTGTTTTTTTTTAATTCCAGTATATTGAATTGTTTGCTAAAATAATACTAAAAATAAGAGTTATGTCAACAAATTCATTGTTAAGCTAGGACAAAGACTTTTAAATGAAAAATCTAAAGCAAAAAGTTAGGTAAAATAACACCATTCCTCTTATCAAAAAATAGTGGATAAATCAGTGCATTTTAAATTCTGTATACTTTCAAGTGGATAATTACAGAGGTTGTCCAGCACCAAACTTTCTGGACATATAGGCAGTATTATTTACTTTGAACGTCACAGCTCAATGACAAATACAGGCCAGGAAGCACAAGTGACGGGACCCCAGTGCTCCCACTGCCTCTGCTGCCAGAATTAACCACAAGTAATGAGCAGCAGGCATGGTGGCCACCCTCTGTTCCTTTCAGTCACCTCAGTAAACCCCCTGTAGAAGTCCACACCTCTGTAGTGTCACACATGCCTTCTCTGCATCAATGTGTGACCCAACCTTTCCTTTCTTGTTCTGCCATGTGTTTACTAGACCTAGAAATTGCCAAGAACTATGTTAAAAAGACAAGATGATAAATGAATGCATGACAAAATATTTCTTATATAAACTCAGTTTTATTTCCCTCCACGAATATTTGTATTTAGACTGCACATAAAAACTCAAGTTAAATTTTTTTAGAGAAATTAAAAATGATTCATCATCACTTATAGGCAAGTTAGACCTTCAGGGTAAGGTATAGCATTAATTTAAAGACAGGGGTTTCATTTCCCCAGCTTTCCTCCATTACTAGCTAAAAGACTGATAGGTGAGATATACCTCTGAAGTTTTAATTTAGTTTTATATTCCATACCTTTTACCTTTCCCTTAATCCATTTTAGCAGGTGTGTTAGTCAGATTTCCACTGCTGTGACAAAATAACTGAGGTAAATCAACTTAAAGGAGACAAGATTTATTTTGACTTTTGTTTCAGAAATATTTTCATGCTTGACCCCATTTCACTGGGCCCATGACAGGTAGAACATGGTAGTGAGCACAGAGCAGAGTCAAACTGCTCACTTTATGGTGACCAAAAATCAGAGGCCAGGTGCCCAATATAGCCTTAAAGGGCATACCCTAAATGTCCCCTTTCCTCCAGTTCAGCCCCGCCTCTAAAGATTTCATCCCCTCCAATATTCCATGAAGTTGTAAATTCACCAAGGGATTAATTCATTATGAAGTCAGACCCCTAGTGATTCAGTCACCTCCTGAAGATCCCAGTTCTGTACCCTGCTGCATTCAAGACCAACTCTTCAAAACAATAGCTTTGGGGACAATCCAGATCCAACCAAAGTAACAGGTAACTGAGTTGTGTATTTAGCACCTGGGAGAAGTTTCCAAGTTTTTCACATGGAAGAAAGCAAACCTTTTATGGCAGTGGCCCCCTGTTCCCTCCTCAGCTAGAAATGTAATAGAAGATTATGGATGCATTGAGTACCAAGACCTCTTTCTGACAAAGGGCTGGAAGATGTGCCCTCTGTCTCCAAGTATGTGAGATGACCTCAGGAAGATGTGCTGTCTCCAAGCATGTGAAAAGACCTCAGGGGGAAGAGATGCTTAGTTCACCTAGGGAGGCAGAACCTTCAGATCTTGGGTTTCAGGCTTTTACCACATTTCTTCATACCCTAATATAAAATGGAATCCACAGAATCTCCAGAAGTGAAGGATTCTTATCACCTGGGATAGTGGACATTTCACAATATCTGACTCCTGACCAACAGAGCCTCTTCCATAATTTGATTATATGTGAAAGCCCAAATCACGCCCATTCCAATCCTGGCTGTTGAACCTAGGGCCTCACACCTGCCAAAAGACTTCTGACACTCAACAATATCATTACTCTGACATCTCACACTCACAAAATAAGCTCATTGTCACTTGTGACATTCAAAATATCCTCACTTGCCCTTTGACACTAATGTCATACGCCCAATGTGACATTTGACACATTATACCCTCACTCTGACCTCTGACACAAATGTGCTTCATTGGCCTCTATCACTGACATTATATGTTCATCTAACATCTCATACTCACAGATTACCCTCTTGGTGACCTCTAATGCTTACTTATTACACTCACTGTGGTCTATGATGCTAATAAAATATACTCACTGGTCTCTGATAGACATATAATATCCTCCTTTGGCCTCTAACTCTGAAATAGTATTCTCAGTGTGACTTCTGTTACTCACATAATAACCTCATTGTGAACTCTCTCACACACAATACCCTTACATGGCCTGAATCACTCACAGAATACCCTCAATGTGTCCTCTGGCTCTCACATAATTCCCCTTCTGAGCCCTCTGAAACTCAAATAATATTCTCATTGTTCTTTTTTAGAAACTGACATCTTACCTCTGTGGCCACTCATACTCACTTTATGTACTCACTGTGATCTTTGACACTCACATTATTTTCTGAAATGATTTGGACACTTTCATTTATCTTCATTGGTGCCTCTGATACTCACCTAATTTCCTCAATTGTTATGTGAGACTCACATGATATCCTCACTGTGAGTCTGATAGTCACATAATACCCTCACTTGACCTCTGACACTCCCATAACATTCTCACTGTGACCTCTTATAATCATGATATAACCTCACTGGAACCCCTGTTACTTATGTAATACCCTCAATTTGGATTATGACATTCACAAAATCTCCTCACTTGACATCTGACACTAATGTAATATTCTCACTTTGACCACTTACACTCAAATAATTACCTCACTCATCAGACACTCATATTATGCACTCAATTTGACCTCTGACACAGATATTATATCCTTAATTGGACCTCTGACACATAATATCATCAGTGCTATCTCTGACACATAATAACTATACTGTGACATCTTGCACTGACATAACACCATCACTGTACCCTCTGACACTCACATAAATCCCCAATTCTGGTCTTTGAAAATCACATAATACACACATTTTGATCTACACAGACTACTACCACTCTGGTCTCTGTCACTCACATAATAGCACACCGTGTCCTCTGAAAGTCACATAAACATTATCACTGGGTCCTCTGACACACATAAAATATCCTCACTTTGACCTCTGACATTGACATAATAACTTCATTATGATGTCTAAAGCTGATATAATATCCTCTCTGTGAATTCTTGCACTCATAATGTTATCATTTTGGTCTCTGATACTGACAGTGTCCTTATTCTAACCTGTGATACTCACATAATACCCACAGATTGGCCTCCTATACACATATTACATTCATGTGACTTGTCATGCACATAATACCTTTTTGTGACCTGAGACACTCACATCATTCTTGAAATATAGCCTCCTGACACTCATATAATATCCATATTGGTCTCTGATATTCATATAATAAATTCAATCTAGCCTCTGACACTCACATAATATTCTAAATGTAACCTCTGTCACTCACTTGATATACTCACTTTTACCCCTGATGTTCAAATAATATCCTTACTTGGCATTTGACACTCACAAAATGCCATCACTATTATCTTGACACTCATATAATACCCACATGTGACCTCTAATACTCAACAAATACCTTCAATGTGGCCTTATGCACTAACATAAAATATTTGTAATCTCTGATGCTCACATAATACACTCACTGTGGTTGAAGACAGTCACTGTGACTTGGGACACTCATAATATCCTCATGCTGGCCCCTGATGTGACAAAATATCCTCACTGTGACCACTGATACCCACATAATTTCCAAAGTGTTGTCCCTGTGATTGACAGTATATCCCAACTGTAGCCTCTGACACTCATACAATATCCTTTCTGGGACAGTCACCACTCACATAATATCCTCCTTTGGTTCTGACACTCATATAATATCATCACTGTGGCCTCTGACACTTACATATTAATACAAAATTAAATCTGACATTTACTTAACACCCTCACTCTGGACTCTGAATCTCACAAAATACCATTACAGTGGCCTCTGACATTCACATTATATCCTCTATGTGGTCTCTGATATTAACATAATACCCTCACTGTGGCCAATAAGACTCCCATAATTTTCTCACAAAATTCCATTACAGTAGCCTCTGACACTCACAAAATATCATCACTCTTACCACTGACACACAATATTCTCAATGTGACCACTGTGACCACTGTCACTCATTAAGTATCTTCCCTGAGGCCTCTGACACTGATATAATGTCATCAGTGTAGCCTTAAACATTTAAATAAAATCCTCACTCAAATAATAACCTCACTGTGAACTCAAACACTCATATTATGCACTCAATTTGACCTCTGACACAGACATTATATCTTTAATTGGCCTCTGACACATAATATCACCAATGCTACCTCTGACACATAATAACTATACTGTGACATCTTGCCCTGACATAATACGCCCATTGTACCCTCTGACACTCATAAATTTCCTCACTCTGGTCTTTGACTCTCACATAATATCATGTGTCCTCTGACATTCATATAATACACTCACCATTGCCTTGAAAATCACATAATATTTCCCTTGGTCTGACTCAAAAATTCCCTCACTGTTACCATGATACTCACATAAAACCCTGATTGTGGCCTCTGAAACTCACTTATAAAACTCATTGTGGCCTCTGACTCTCACATAATATCTTCACTGTGACTCCTGAAACTCACAAAATAACATGTGACCTCTCACACTCACATAATACCCTCACTTTGCACGCTGACATTCACATAATACCCTCACTATGAATAATTACATGCACATAATGTCCATACTGTAACCTCTGATTCTTACATAAAACTCTTCCTCTGGTCTTTGACACACATAAAATATCCTCAATGTGGCCTATTAAACTCACATTACACCCTCACTGTAACATCTGACACTTAAATAAACTTCTTATCTGACCTCTGACATTCATATAATATCCTGACTATGGCCTCATGTTCTCCCATAATATTCTCACTCTG